>NW_017306359.1:1958988-2000193 GCF_000935625.1 Nanorana parkeri | reverse complement strand
AACCAACTAAGGAACCAAAACCTAGTTCAAATTCCCCCCCCCCCCCAGCCTTCCCCTTCAGGTTTTACACAGTACTTCTCCACCTGCAAGCAGCACTAAACAGTGAGTGAATTCTGTTTTACTTAACATACATGTATGCCACACTTTAAATTACATTTTCCATCCATGTATACCACAATGTAAATTAAGTTTTTCAAAAGGTTGAGCGCTTCTTTTTCTGTTTTATCTTGATCAAACCGAGGCATTTGTGAACAGTAGAAAAAGCGCTTTAAAACGCCCAACACAAGAAATCCGATGATTTATAATGGACTCTGTTTAGACCTGAGCAGCAAAAAGCCAAACGCAGAAAAAAGTACATGAGCTTTTTTTCGTCAGTTTACAGCTCCTTTATCCCCCATAGACTGCAATGGAAACGCACGGCAGAAGCATGTTGCACATTTTTGTGCGCGTTTGTACGGTCGCTCGTCTATTGACCACAATGATTCTTGACCTGCCGGTCAAAACGCATGTCTTCATGTGTGCAAAAATGTACCAAACATGCAAAAAAAAAAAACAACGCTGAATAGAGAAATGCAGTTTACGTGTGCTTAGCATCTCTAGCACTACAATAGTATGGCAACCAGCTAAATGCTACTAAATTTGTTAGGCCTTGCGATAATTGTGCAAATGTTTATCAAATCAATATTAAACTGCTTAAAAATACACAATTTAAATGATAAAGCACACTAAAATCAGTATCAGTGCACAAAATAAATACTTTTCCGACTAAATCTAAACGATAAAACTGTATTGAGTTAAGAACAAATATTTGTAAATTTAAATTGCGCCTTTTTGCAAAACGATAAAAAAATAAAATGAAGGAATGCAAAACTGTAAATCAGCGACTTATGTAAAAAATCGTTTGTGAGCTCTGTTGGTGTGTGTTGTGATAAAATGATACAGGCGTACATTTAAACGCAACTCAGCATATCACAACGCACTGCAATGCGTCACAATGCTTTGCCATGTGATGCCACAGTTAAATTAATGTTATTTAAAAAAGAAATGTTTTTAAAAATCAAGCACTGCGATGCGTTCTAACAATACACAGCAGTGCATGTGCATGGAGTACACCACAATATGGTGCACGTGTATGTTATTGCGTGTGTGTTTGGAGGGGAGAGCGGGGTTTGTGTTTTGTATTTATTAGTTATTTTTTTTAAATTAAATTAATTTTCTAATTACTTTTTTTTTTGTAAGCTGCTGGGGGAGCTTTAAGGAAATATTAGGGGTCTAAAACAGACCACTAACAATTCATCCATAACTGGGGACACATAGTACTTTGTATCCCCAGTTGCTTACAAACACTGGAGTGATCAGCTGATCATGCCATTGTTAACTCTGCAGAGGATCTGTAAACATCACAGATATTTACCAATCCTTCTGCTTAGCCATCCGACGGCGATCCTGGATCCGAGGAGAAGCAGATCCCAGCCTGGAGCGGCTCCAGGCAAAAAGGTGAGGCTGCAGATGCTGGGTTGTCAGCCGCTGATGACAGCTATTAAATTTACAGGGGACCGTCAGGGAAACCAATCTGATATAAGTTCATGGTATAGCAGAACGGTAAATGCCACCAACGTATGACATACTGACGTGGCCAGCTGTACACAGTTGTGTTCCGCTGTATTCCGTACGTCAGTGGCAGGGAAAGGGTTAAAGGCCAGTGATGGCCCAAGTGACAGTTGTATCAGATATGGAAAAAAAAAAACACCTCCCCTTGCAGTTTGGCTTATCTCTGCACTAAAGTTAACTGCTGGTTTATGATGAGTTCCTCTCACTCCCCCATTGCATTAGATGTGATGACAGCAGTGGGCCTCAGAGGCTGCGGGAGCCAGCGGGGGTAGAGAGGCAAGTAAAAATCCTTTACACAGATCCCCTAGACATTAACGAGCAGATAACCCTTGCAGTGTGGGGGGTATAGCCACTGCAAGGATAGGTTTTAAAATGAACTGTTGTGCTTCCTAAACCTAGTAAATCAAATGACCAAAGTTCTAAAATCCTACAATTTTTTAAAGCACATGCCTTCAACAAGGCTGCACTAAAAAGACTGGCACTAAAAATATTGCAGGGATATGCTACATAGAAGAAATAATTATTTTTATCTTTTATATTCTTATTAAGCTCATCACTTTAAGTAACAATGTCACAAACCTGGTCTCGTCATGTGATGGTCTGTTATGTGGTAGAGCAAAGCTAAAACTAAAAGAAAATCTAAGATTTACATATGACTTCAGCTGTCTAGATCTCGGTCTCTGATAATCATACTGACATGTGGTTTTCACTATGGGAATCTATGCTTATGCAGAGCATTCTTGTTCATCCCTTGAGGCCAGCTATGAGCTATGAACTACACTCTTTGATATCAATGCCATGAAAGAGACCTGTATCTGCAGAATGAAATATCGGGAAGAAGAAGTAAACCAACTGGCAGTGCTCGTAGGTTAGCAAGAAAATGGATATGAGAGGCTCTATCATGCAACCTTCTAGATTTACTTGCGTATATTACAGAGTTGAGGCATTTTAGAGCAGCCTATTTTTTTGCAATAGTACAATGAAAAAATGTGATATATTGGATAAGGAGCTTAGTATCTTTGTATTTATTTTTTCAAAAAAAAAAAAAAACTTTTCTCAAAACTTGTACCATGTATTTTTCATTAATCTCAACATAGAGCTACAAGTTTTACCCTCTTGATGTATATGTTGCCCTTTGCAAATCTAACCACAGAAAAAAGCAAGTAGCAGGTTACCTGTATTCTGCGTGCCGACTCAGGTGTGCTTCACCTCTCGGCCACCTATACGCTGGGTCTTCCTGCAATAAAGTAAAGAGACAACTAAGGAACGAGGCATATAAACAATTTTTCATCAAATGTTTAATGTACCATCCTTTTCATATATTAAACATATCATGGTAAAATGACTGCATAGCTCATATCAGAGTAGGGCAGTGCAAACGAGGGGCCAACTTTGTCACAAGAATAGGTCAAAGATAACTGAATGGGACTTCCTTATCCTCTGCCATTTAAAGCTCACTGCACATTAATGTTCTCTTCCCCACTGGCACCAATGAATTTCACTGAAAGGTCAGGAAAATTAAAAATTCTCCATTTCTCTTATCCCTACCTGGGACCTCTGAAAGGTTGAACTTCATTGCTCTGGTTCTTTTCTCTTCTAACTAAACTTTACATCATTAGAACTCCAGGAAAAAAAAGTTAATAACCCAGATGGGTTACCCCCGCATTGCAAGGGTCAATTGCTTGCTTGTATTTAGGTGCTAAAAAAAAATGTTATACTCACTAGATCAATCGAGCCGAGCTGACTTGTAACAGTCCCTAGAGCGTCTCTCCCCCTCCTCTGCAACAGTCTAAGGTTCTGTTAATCATCACGTTTAATACAAGTGTATAGACGTGAGGATGCTGAGGAACATTCGATCTGTGCGGCAGAGGAGACACGATTCAGTGACCAGGGAAGCAGGGAGTTGACCCTGAGGGGTAGCTCCTCTGCAAGGGTTAATAACATTTTAGTTTGAGTTCTTCTTTAATTTTGTGTCCATCATCACGCTACCCTATAAATAGAACAGCAATATCACCATAAAAACAGCCATTGAAACAAACCTTGCCATCCATTTTTGTATCATCTCTAGCAGTATATGTGTATAGAGGCCCTATTGATCCATCTCTTCTGTCAAAGCTCTAGAAATCCTTCAGACAGCAGCTGTGAAGTCTCAGGCTGAAAATCAGACTTTTGAAGGTAGAGTGCAATTTTAGACAGTCTTTACATAATTCCTCCTTTCCTTAATGGCTGGAACTAGCATTTGTTTCTTTCTATTGGTGCAGGTCAGCCAACAGAAAAATACATTTTAGCCAATCAAAAAAGACACATGAAGGAAACAAAAATGAAAGTAGGCGAAGTGGATTCATCGAGAACAGAAGCCTGTATGCACAGCTAGTGTTAGATGTGATAGCTAGAGGAAAGGCAGGAGTCACTTTAATTCTGACCTACAAACTATAAAAAAAAAAAGAAAAGTTCAGTCAACTGCAGTATGTTGATAACACCAACAGTATAATGAGAGCAATGTTTTACACCTGGGCTTGTATTGTCCTCATTGTGCGGTTCACCATACTTAACATCAGGTTACTAGGACTAGTGGTTCTACCCTCATGACATCATGAATACGCTTCCTTGTCTGCCTTTATACTTTGCACCACACTCCCAAGTATGGTGCTCTGCATTCCAACATGAGCCACTCTTTTGGCAAGTGACCAGCCATTGTCATAAGGTTTGAAAAGAGATATCCCTAAAACAGCTTTCATCATTCTGTAAGTCTCAATGAGTGCAAATTAAGATGTAAAATCATAAAGTTTACTTTGTCTATCTGTCCGACTTTCTCATATTTCTGCTTTTTGTGATACTGATGCTGCAATGATTTAAAACTGCAGATTAACCCTTTCGCTGCCAAGGACGTAAAATCTAATCAATAGGAAAAAATTGCAGAAAATTCAAAAATGGCTTGGCCAGCTGATTTGAAAAATGTTCCGGAGGGCTTGGCAGCGACAGGGTTAAATAATAGCAAATAGATGTCTATATTTTTCTAACTACTGCTTAGCCCAGCAACTTTTTACTACTTTGCTGCTGTAAGTTACTTAAATTTTTACTGTGATTCTAGCTGAATATCAGGCAAACAGCTTAAATACAAAAGTTACTATACAAATATGGGAGCAGTTTTATCTGCTAAAGGACTTGAATATCTGGCGAATCAGTGGTTTGCTCACTCATTCCCCTGCCTGCTAAATGGACAGTGAGGAAGCAGCAACAGACCGAGGAGGTCACCCCTTTTCTTACTCTGCTTTCTCCTCCTATTACAGCATCTTCCTCACCAATACATCTGATTGCAGCACACATGATTGGCTGCCAGTACTGACCCTGCTTCTCCCAGTTTTAATGTTGCTGTATAGAGACTGCAAGAAAGGTAAAATTCAGGTAAACACATCCTAGTTTCAATTTAAAAAACAAAAAAAACAAAACACTCTTTGTTAAAGACTACAGAACTACATTGATACTGTATTTTTCATATTTGTCTCCAGTTTGTACTGTCCTTATCACACCTTTGCAATGTACATGAATAGCCTTGCTAGATAACATTTACTAACTTTTGCATTGTGGGAGAAAAGAAAATTATACGTTGAACGGCTTACAAAAATTGTTTAATGGCTTAATAATTTTATGGACTAATATAATAAATGATACACACACACACACCCACCCACCCGAAAAGGTAGCTATATTTTCATATTATATTACTGTATAGTACATGTATTTAGCTACACACTAGCTATTATTTTCTGCATAGAATTTATGCCTTAGGGCTCATGCACAGACCTAATAAAACGCTGAACCTGCGTAAAATGTTGTCTCTAAGCTGTATGCATGTAATCGTTTCTGTAACATTCAAAAGCATACAAGCGTACAGCGCAAATGTGCACTATTGGTTGCTGGGACACTACACAGCACAAGCTGGCTCCATCCTAGCAATGAAGGATGCTAGACACTTCAAGCCACCTGCATCCCAGCTCCGATGTCAGAAATAAAAACAAAAAAACGATCGCTGCAGATTAAACCTTTCCGGGAGAAAGTGTTTCTCTATCTAATAGCGGGAGACTCCCGGCAACCCCTGGCAAATTGTCATTCGACCCCCGAAGGGGTCGCAACCCACAGGTTGGGAACCGCTGGTCTAAACCTTGCTGGCACCACACACACCGTTTATGTTGTCGGCCCTAAATTAATTATTCATCAGCAGCCATGTATATGCAAAATGACTGGCCCTGACGCATTAATGACTTATTAGCTGGTAGCTGGTTTTACAATCCCATACAAGTCTATGGGAATGCAAAACCTGCTTGAGGGCCCATTCACACCAGGGCACATGCGTTTCAGCGCGAATTTTAAAAGGGCGGTTTTGGGCATTTTTAAATCGCGTTTCAGTGCTGAAATGCAGTTAAACTCACCCAAAAACACGCTGATCAGCACGTTTCCATTGAAATCTATATGAAATCCATGCTGATCATTGCAAAAAAAAAAAAAATAGCTCAGGTAGCATTTTGGGGCGGCAGGCGGTTCGGATTGCGCACAGCCGCACGATTGCATGACCAGTCCCCATAGGAATGTATGTGAACAGGGCCTGAAGCAGTCAAATGCAAATCAGAAGGTAATCAACTGCATTTCAAATGCACTGGTTATTGAAATCTGAATGATCTCAGACGCATCTGAAACTACAGTCACACTGCTAACATCATAACATCAACACAAGCTCAAAGCTCATTAACGAAGGCCTAAAATAAAAAAAATAAAAAAAAAATAAAAAAAAAAGCAAATTGAATTAGCCCCACTGCACTCACAATCAGTAATAAAATGAGTGGAGGCAACTACTGGTTTTGCAGTAAAATACTAAAACAGGTGCTCAAAACAAACAACATACCCCTCTATATGGTCCTTCTTTTCTTTCATAACCATGGGCTTCTTCAAATTCTCTATACTCTGGTTCATTGTAATCTTCATATCGATGATATCCTTCCTCTTCTGGCCTTCTAACTAGATTTACCACTCTGCGATATTCACCCTTATAATAAATATAAGCAAAAGAAAAATATACCAGCAATATTATAGCAATATATAAGCAATAATAGCCTTAAAATGATAAAAACTAAAAAAGGACGCACAACATTAACAAATTTTAACCAATGCTGAAGCATGAGCCAACAACAAATAAGTTATGAAATAAATGTAGAATCTAATAACATTTTAAAGAAGCTATGGAAATAAATCAGCTAACAACAAGCAATCAGTAAGTAAAGAGCTTATGAGACAAAAATAGGTCATCAGGAAACAAACAATTGCCAAAGACTTTCTCTCTGTACATCCATGTTCTTCCCATCTCCCAATCTGTATAGATTGGATGTCTCCAACAAGAGTACCGGTCACTCTATGTAGGGGGGCCGTCAGCCCCTTTGTGATATTAAACAAATAAAAATATACAGAAAGTATATCAGAGTTAAGACTGGTAATTCTATCTCCAGTAATCTTCCAGGACAGCATATGAGAGACCGAGGCTTCTTCCATCAGGTCCGTCCAACACCCTCATCAGTACCCTCAAAGAACCGCAAGACGGAAAAGCTATGAAAAAAAACCCCAATATTAAAAGAAGCAGAGTGGGAAACCTGCTGTCCTGGAAGACCACTGGAAAAAGAGCTACCGGTAGGTATTTCCCGTCTACAGGACCTTTCTCCCAAAGGCTTCACCAAAACTTGACAATGGTCTAGTAGTGCCAAAGAAAAGTGGAAAAGCTTGACCATGTTGCAGGCTTGCAGATCAGCTGTGGCATGGAACAAAGTGGCCAAAGATCTTGTTTAATGCGCAGTAACAAAGGAAGAAAGATTCATCCATATGACCTTGTGAGATTCAAGGACAACGAACTTGATCAAGTAAGCTATAGAAGCTTTAGAGGCCCTCTTCCCTTGCCCTTACCAGCAGAAAGGGCAAATTATTATTATTATTAATTTGTACAAAATGTTGGAAGCTAAACAAAACATTTCTAGAGAGAACACTTACATGAATGCTACTAGCCGCCTATGTGCATGACGGTTGCAGTGGAGTTTACAGTAGAACATATAAAGAAAACTATGAACAAATGGGCTATAAACTGCAACTAAATCTAAAATGTCCTGCAATAGAAGTGTTAATATGTTAGCCACTGTGGTTACTTCACAAATATTACCCTTTTTGAAAGAAAAAAAAAAGAAGCTATTGGCTCATGGCCTTATGCTTGTGGCTACCTCAAAACCCCCAGATGTCCAACAGAGTTAGCTGGAATAAATTTCCCTGCCCTTGCTTCTATCACTGCAACCTGTAAACGGATTGCCTGCACAAAGTATTACTGGTCTTCCTAAAGGAAAAAGGAAGAATGTGCTCTCACTTAGTAATATCTTGACACATTCTGTGCCCTATCATTTATAATTTTGGCAAATTATTATTAAAAAAAAAAAAAAAAAAACATTTTGCCAGTTTATTACTCAACTGCCTGGAAAAAAACATTATTGATAAATGTGTCATATCTGGGTTATCATCCAGGCTTGTAAAATCATATTCAAAATTGGTAACCACTGTCAACCACACTCACTTTAACTACCTCCGGGCCGGCCGGGAGCTCTCTAGATCTGAGCGGGCGTCTTTAGATGTCCGCTCAGACACGCCCCCTCGCGTGCCGCTGGACGGGAAATGCCCGATATTTAAAAACAGGCAGCAATGCCTGTTAACATACAATCGATCCCCCGGCTATAGAGCCGGCGGATCGCTTATATGGGGTAACGATCGGTGACCCCCCCATGGTTCCCCCCTCCGCTGTTGTCCCACTGGTCCCGGGCTCCGCTGTGCCCGGTGCGAGCCCGGGATCAGCATGGTGCCTGTGTCAGGGGATCAGAGGGAGATCGGTACACGAGCTCCCTCCGGTCCCCTCTCTTCAGGTATGGAATATGGTGATGTATTCTCTGCCTGCTGACTGGACAGTTAGGGAGCAGAAGCATACCAATGAGGTAATCCCTGCAACACTCCCCTGCACCCAAAAGTATATTAACAATGCTACTGCCTGGCACTGCTGACCCTCCCTTTCCTAGGTGGAATTCTTCTGTGCAGGAGATTGCAGGGATCCATTTCGCTGACAGATCTTTAAAAATACATTCAATTATTTTTTAACAAACATAAATGGGATAGATGGGAGATTTTTTGGGGGGGGTGGATATGGCTTGCCTTACATAGTATTTGAGGTTGAATAAAGACATATGTCCATCAAATCCAACCTATTGTGTGTATGTGTATGGTTCTACTGATGTGTGCGTATGTATAGGTATCTGTGTGTTCTCATTCTTATGAGTACTTGTACCCCTGAATATTAGGCCCCGTTCACACTGAGCGATTTATCGCGCGGTAATTCCCGCGATATCGCGGCTATTTACCGCGCGATATCGCTCTCCAATGCATGGCAATGGGGCAAAGGGTCCTGCTGTTGCGAGTTGTGCGTCGCTACAGCAGGACCCTTTTTGGAGCGGATTTTGCAGCGATTCAATGCTTTTCAATGCAAGCATTTGAGCGATATCGCGCAAAATGCAAATCGCGCGATTTGCGGATCGCCAAGTGTGAATGGGGCCTTACGGTCCCTGAGGAAATCGTCCAATCGCCTCTTGAATGATTTCACACTTTCAGCCGAAATCACAGCATATGGCAGCGAGTTCCAGACCCTGACTGCTCTAACTGAGAAGAAACCCCTTCGCCCCTTGTGCTGAAATTTTTATTTCCACCAATTTTAGGTGGTGGCCTCTCGTCCTTGTCATGGAGTTAATTGCTCTAATAACTGACATAACTACCCTGTTTCCCCGAAAATAAGACCTACCCCGAAAATAAGACCTAGTACTATTTCTGGGAATTGCTAAAATATAAGACCTACCCCGAAAATAAGACCTAGTTGTGACGATTCCCAGGGCCGGTGGTGGCATAAGAGGGGACTTGAAGAGCCGCAGGAGAGAATCAGCTGTACCAACGAAGCCAGCGCTAGAGGAAGCGGGGCTGCACCCGAGGAAGCAGAGCCGCATAAGCCGATGCCTCCTCTATAGCGCCGACTCCTGTCACAGGCGAAGTGATACCAAATGCACTCCGACTGTGAGGAATCTATAGTGAAAGTGCGCTTCACTCATTCTGGCCAGCGATTGGTTAGCAAATTGCTCTTGGAAAGGTACGGCACCCCTGATTGCCTTGATCACCATATTTTTGTACGTGAATAAGTGTGGATTGTTGTACATTTAAAAAAAAAAATAAGACCTACCCCGAAAATAAGACCTAGTGTGTTATTTTGAGCCCCAAAAAATATAAGACAGTGTCTTATTTTCGGGGAAACACGGTAGGTCTTCAGCTGTAATTTGTGACTACCAGTGGCTAGAATTGTAAAAGTACCTTTGGTGACCGGTTTGAAGTATAGTTTGTATACCTGGCAGTTTATAACACACACAATGAATGTAGTCATTTGTCACCGAATGTAAAATAGTAATTAAGCTGTCCTTAATCTGTCCAACCCCTAAAGCCTCAAGAAACTAACAGGGTTATTCACAGAAGGGTGAAGAGTTTGGAGAAGGCAGGAGAAGTGAACAATCTAGGCCAAAGTAGCTGATTTGGATAAATTCCCCAATTCAGCTCACTTTCCAGTACAGCTATGTTGTCCTAAATTGTTCACTTCTCCTGCCTTCTCCAAACTCTTCACTCTTGTGTGAATAGACCTGTAAGTCTCTGTCCTCTCCATTCAAAATGCCATAATGTCAAAGGACACTATAAACTCTGGCATTTGACAGATTGGCCCTGCATTTAAAGGTGAAAAGCATATTATATGTAGTGGTGCTGTAGAAGCCCGAGGAAGCAAAGTATATAAAATATGTAAATACTTACATCTGGAGGTATGTCACGAGGAGGAAGGCGGTGTCTAGGAAGCCTCTCATATTCATATCTACCGTCAGCCCACATCTCATCTTTTCTGTACTCCACTAATTTAAAGAGGTAGAATTGGATTACAACATATTTGAATTGTATAGAATCAGAAAGTATGATATCCTTTCCTACTGAGAGAAAATAATCTAAAAAAATAACCACATTATGAGTCTACCCAAAACTGATAGTAAAGTAAATAAGTGATAAATAGTTAAACCACATTACAGTTATTATTATTATACAGAATTTAAAGTGTAACACACACAATGAATGTAGTCATTTGTCACCGAATGTAAAATAGTAATTAAGCTGTCCTTAATCTGTCCAACCCCTAAAGCCTCAAGAAACTAACAGGGTTATTCACAGAAGGGTGAAGAGTTTGGAGAAGGCAGGAGAAGTGAACAATCTAGGCCAAAGTAGCTGATTTGGATAAATTCCCCAATTCAGCTCACTTTCCAGTACAGCTATGTTGTCCTAAATTGTTCACTTCTCCTGCCTTCTCCAAACTCTTCACTCTTGTGTGAATAGACCTGTAAGTCTCTGTCCTCTCCATTCAAAATGCCATAATGTCAAAGGACACTATAAACTCTGGCATTTGACAGATTGGCCCTGCATTTAAAGGTGAAAAGCATATTATATGTAGTGGTGCTGTAGAAGCCCGAGGAAGCAAAGTATATAAAATATGTAAATACTTACATCTGGAGGTATGTCACGAGGAGGAAGGCGGTGTCTAGGAAGCCTCTCATATTCATATCTACCGTCAGCCCACATCTCATCTTTTCTGTACTCCACTAATTTAAAGAGGTAGAATTGGATTACAACATATTTGAATTGTATAGAATCAGAAAGTATGATATCCTTTCCTACTGAGAGAAAATAATCTAAAAAAATAACCACATTATGAGTCTACCCAAAACTGATAGTAAAGTAAATAAGTGATAAATAGTTAAACCACATTACAGTTATTATTATTATACAGAATTTAAAGTGACATTAAACCCTCAGATTTTTTTACATAAACCAATACTGTAATGTGTTCCTTACTGTAATCCATGGCAGTCCCCCTTCTCTTTGCTGCTCTTCCTTTTAAATCCTCATGTCTTCTCATGCTTGGGAAGAACTTCCCTTTGCCCTTACAAACGTATACACACACACACACACACACACACACACACACACACACACACGTGTATCCATTCCTGAGACAAGGCAGTCTGCTGCAAAACAGAAGTTCTGCCCCAGCATGAGAACAGATACAGATTTAAAAAGGAAGAGCAGCAAAGAGAAGGGAAACAACCATGGATTACAGTAAGGCACACTTTACAGTATTGGTTTATGTTAAAAAATCTGAGGGTTTAATGTCACTTTAAATAGCGCCAACAGTTTGCACAGCACTTTACTATACAATTTTATGCTGCCTTGTAGAAATTCCTGTCCACCTAAACTAGCACAAGTAAAGAATGACCTAAAAGGTGTATACATTCAAACACAACAAAGCCAATAACTATGATAGGGTTCCTAAGAGACATAACAAGACAACAGGAGACTCTGCTCACCAAATTCTACATAGAAATAAAACACCAATTATGTGAAGTACATAGGCAATACAAGACATGTGCACATTTGTTTAGCAATTGCTTAAATGCTCCCCTCCAGCATCATCACCCTATATCACAAACCTCACAGATCCATTAGCTTCAAATGCTGTGGCCTACAAAAGCACTGTTCTCATCTTCCAAAAGCTGCATTTTTGTGCATGTACGGACAACAGACTTCAATAGAGAGCAGCTCTTACAGGTAGATGGTCTCTCCATTAAGGTCTATAATCAAGAGCTGCACATGAACAGTATGCCAACTTTAGGGAGAATGAAGTAGAGCCTGTCATACAGTGAACTAGTACATCAAAAGCTGGGGATTACCTGCCTTTCACACATCAGTTGCTGCCAATTTAGTACAAGGACAGCAACACAAATCTTGATACTATTGGGGAAGGGTTACAACCCCTGTGTGCTTTTCACTGTGTAGTTTACACCCATTCCCCTCATTTCTGGTCCTTGTGTTAGAATACCTTTTCCAGTGGCAACACATACAGCGATAAAAAAAAATTTCACAGAACCTCTTCCTAAGTCTATGCAAAATATAAAAGAAGGGCTTTAAAAAAAAAAAAGAAGGATGTTCTAAATAACAGGCAGCTGAAAACCAAAAGACGGTATACTTACTCTTACAACCTTTTATTATCCGTCAACAGTGATTCACATTCAAAACAGATTTCACTGAGAGAAACAGAGTAGAAATATATCACTGAACAGCATAGATAGCTATTACAAGCTAAAAACATAAAGCAAATACTGGGATTAGAAATAAAAACACTCCATTAAGACATTTTAACATGATTGGGAACGCTTGAATCAGAATCTATGGCTTCATATCTTGATAACTGGACAGCCTTTTAAACTGAGCCACTGCAATCAGCAGTCACAAAACTTTGGTCTACTGAATGTTTACTAATGCATTCAACTAAACCACCATGTGCAGCGAGTACTCTCTAATATTGCTAAAGTGGAACTGTTATTAACGATTGCAGTGGGGCGACCCCCACACTGCAAGGGTTAACTGCTCATTTTTGCCTAGGTGCTAAAAAAATAAAAGTCATGCTCACAAAATCCTCCGAGTTGGCTTGATCTTAGACCGGTCCCTAGATCGTCCCCTCCACTCCTCTGCAGCAGTCTAGGAATCCTTGAGTCTTCGCTTTCAATTCAGTGTAAAAGATGTGAGCACACCAAGTGACATACCCTCGCTGCAGAGGAGAAGGAGACAGGTTGGAGGGAGCACTCCGAGGGTCAGGCGAGTATATTTTTTTTTTTTAAGCACCTAGGCAAAAACAAGCAGATAACACTTGCAGTGGCAGCCCCACTGCAAAGGGTTAATAACATTTCTGCCTGGAGTTCTTCTTGAAACTGTGCACAACATACCTCTGTGTTTGCCCTACTCCAGAGCTGATGATATAACTCCACTCCACTGATGATAAAACTTCACCATGTATGCACAGGAGTTACATCACTTTGGCACTCGGCTCCATTCTCGGGATGTCACAGAAGTGTCACAGCCAGGTACACAGAAAATATGACTGCTAGCAGAAAAGAAGGCACCCAAGGCAGGGCTGAGTGAGGCAGAGGGGGCTCAGCATACATTCTGATCACAAACAAACCCCTGTGTGCACGAGCTGCAAATGTACTTTGATAATACTGATATTATGACAAAAGGCCTTGTACAGCCCGCAGACCTCGGGGATCCCCCCGACTCTCAGGACACGCCATGTACAGCGGCAGAGCCGGGGAGGCGACAGGTGACACCATCGTATGCTACTTACACCGACCGCAGGTGCAGCCTCCTCTTCTCTATTCAACTCTTCCTGATCACTGGCAACTTCCCGTGCTGCTTTACACCGGTCACGTGACTCCTGCGACGTCAGCCAGCTACAGAAAGCCCTTTGGGACAATATTCTTCAATGCTCGAATCACGGTTGTGGTTGTTATGACAACTCCATTCCTATTCTTCTAGTACTGCTCTCTCATTGTATCCATACAATAGCATCTGGATGTCATTGGAAAATAAAAATGATGTTCCCCTTAGTTTTCAAAGCTGCCAGAAAATGACAACTAGAAGCTCACTGGCTACTGAGTCATGCAATAATTAGCAACACTTTTATATTTTGCTGGGGTGGTGGACTTGTAGCAGACACTGCCCACCCTGAATGGGCGAAAGGACACTGGGGGGGATTTATCAAAACTGGAGCAAACAAAATCTGGAGCAGATTTGCACTGCAGCCAATCAGCATTTCTCTCTTATTTTCAAATCTTACCTGAGCATACTGTAGAGAGATGCTGATTGGGCAACTGCTCCACATTCTATCTGCTCCAGTTTTGATGAATTCCTCAAACTGTCTCTTTAATGGACAGAAGTTGTAAGTTGGCCATATATGGGTAAGTAAATCATTGTTGCTATTTCCTTAACACCTTCACGCCAACATAACGCCTATATGAGTCACCCTGGAAAGTGGACCTTAACGCCAGCTGTGACGCATTCTCAGCTGTTGGAGGCATGCTAGGCATGCGCCCTTGTTCTATAATTTTCCTGATGCCCTTTCTTCATGTGCATGCGCACCTGTAAGAGACGCGGTTGAGGAAAATTACAGGCCACTCGTCGGGTGGTGTCAGTGATCCCGCTGCTGAAAAACGGGGGCCAGCCCACAAGACAAGGAGAAAATTTATGGGTGGAGAAATATTACAGTGTAAGGGCACATGCACATTGTCACAGGAAGTGACGCGGTCCAGCATTCTTATGAGGTCAAAATAAATTACAGAACACCAGCCTACTGTTCTGTGCTAAGAGTACACTCGCAACACACTGACCCGGGAGCTGTCACCTGGTCTCTTTTTACAATTGGTGGCCAGTGGGATTATATGCAGCAGCCTGTTCTTTTCTATGGGAGTACGCGGCCGTATGCTCACCCGAGCTGCACATCCGTGCGGGTGTCCGTACTCGGACGCAGACATGATGTACGCACGAAATTCAGGACCGATCAGCTGTTCCAGGGCAGATCGGTTCTCCTGCACATACGATCTGCAATGCCGATCTGCCCTGGAACAGCTGAGAATGCGTTGGAATTCTTCACCTTTTGCAGGTCACATATTCCACCGCCGAAAAAATGGGCGGGATTACGTTAAAATGTGTGACCATGTGACCAGCCACATTCCACCGCCGAAAAACTGGGTGGGATTACGTTAAGATGTGTGACCACGTCACCGGTCGCACATTCTAACGCAGTCACAAACTTTGATAGAACAACGTACATGCCGCAAAGATCTGTACAGGCCGACACTTAGCTGTGTGAATGAGGCCTTACTTATGAATGAGGCTGACACTTAGCTGTGTGAATGAGGTCTTGCAGTTACAAAACTTGCGTTTTGTAAGTGCAACATTGTTGTTCATTAATACACACTATTGTTTCTCCCACAGTTAGGGGGTTTTGTGCTCTGGGTTTATTTTGTTACATGTTACACTGCAATTCAGCCTCGAGCTGTCAAGTGGGGCAGCACGCCTTGGATTCCATCTCACCATCATTTGGAATTTTTTTTATGTTTTTGCCATTCAGGACTACATTCAATCACAAACCTATAGTCTCCAGGACAGTGCGCAAATTGCGAAATGGTTTCTTCTTATTATAGAGCTCACTACGTCCCATTTACATAGTGCTTCAGCCTGATCACATGACCAACCAGAGACGCTGTGCACAATGCGGCCCCCTCGTGGTCCGTTCTAAAATGTAGTCAGCCATTTTCTTGGAGACTTGGAGATTGCTTATGACCAGGACTATAGGAAAATGGCTCCTGTACTACAGACGGAAAGTAAAGCAATGTATTACCCTTGGAATCGATGCTCGCTGAAGGAGTGTGTTGTGTTGCTGGAAGGCAGAGAATAAAGTAATAATGGTGCAGGGGTGAGCGATGCATGGAGGGCTTGTTTTACAAACACTGGTAGGTCCTTACAGTTTTATTATCGGTGTGATCGGTTGTCCGAAGTGCATAGATATATGTTCTGGTTGACTGTCATCTCCTGCCTGCTATATACGTCCATCTGAGTTTAGTAATCAGCTACAAGAAGTGATGTTAATACATTTATGTTAGTTTCAGAGAATATGTTTGTTTACCTGCTTATTTTTTTAAACTTATGTCCAGAGACTTGGTGCTGATGTCCTTGTTAACATTTTTTTGGTTTTAAATGACAGTTGGGTTTGATGACTTCCTTTTAAAAGTACCAGATGCCTGGCTGTCATGTTGATCCATTAGCTTCAATACCTACTGAGGCACTGTGCTGAAACCAGTAGGTCAGGTAGTATGCCCCTGTACAGAGGTCAAATTCTCCATTGCCTCACTCATTGCTGAGCTGGGCAGGTTTACGGATGCATTCACACCAAAATCGGAAGGTACTCTCAAGTCAACAGAGGGTACGTTGATTTGCAATTGTACCTCCTAATTTCCTTCTGATCTGTTGCGTTCCTTCCCTTTTTTTGGCAAGCTTTATGTGAAGTAACATGTCCTGAATGGATATACTTCACTGTAATGTCTTGCGATGTGTCGTGTTAGTGCACGTCTTTGGGGGCACAGCGCTGAAAAGCAGTAGAGGATGCTTTATTTATTTTTTGAGCTCAATGCTGTGGTGTGAACTGTCCCCATTAGCACCCATTCATTTTTTGTTGCCCTTGCATCACCACCTGTTAAAAAACAGATAGTAACACAACGCAACAGGTCTGGTGTCAATGGGGCCTACATCTGTGTTTCATCCAGGTGCCCGTGCTGCTGTGTGCCGTTAGGACATCAGTTTACAGTACAAGTGCCCAGCCAGAAATTAAACCCTTCCAAGCCATGACAGTTGTTTGATATACAGCGATTTAACAAAATAAATGTCATCCAGAATTTCTAACTATCCTGTCACTATAGAAAAGTAATTCAAATAAGGCATGTCTGTAGTAGAAGACTGTAATTACTTACCCTATTCCATTGCTGAATGCCTGTCCTATCCCAAATAAGGGTCTACTGAAAAACTGACACTTCTGGAATTGTTCATCTCCTGGGTCCCTAACAGCTCTTCAAAGTTCCTCCTGCTGACCTTCTCATTAGTACAGACTCCTGTAGTGATATGGAGATTGCTAGGAGTAGGGATGTGTGTGGGCTTGATGTGAACCGAGTTCGCCACGACAAAACTGTCTGTGACACATCCCCCCCGCCCCTCAATCAGCTGCGGCCAGGGCAACCAGTAAGAGTTGTGAGGGACCCACAATTTTGACACTACTGGAATTGACCTTTTTCCAGCAGACCATTTCTCAAGATCAGAGCAGCATCCGGCAATGAAAAAGGGTAAATATTTACAGTCTTCTATTACAAATATGGTTTACTTAAAACTTTTTTAATAGTGACAGGGTCACCTTAAGTCATATGCAGGAGATACTTAAGCTGTCCACACACTGCTCAGATTTAAATTTTTGCACACCCGCTATTATTAGGATATCATAGCAGGCAGGGGAGATACATGGTATTTAGCATGGGTGAGGGAACTGAGTATTTTGCGGGCTGAACAAGAAACCAACTTTAAGACCTCTTTCACACTGGCGGTCCGATCAAGTCCACCTGCTGGATTTTAAGGCGCACCCGATCGGTTGCCCAATGTAAAGGTGGCCATACACCTGCCGATTATCGTATGAACGCGGGAAATCCCGCGATCGGACCATAATCAGAAGGTGTATGGAAGGCGTGCGGTCGCACGTCTTTTGTCTTACGAGCACGTACGATTTTCGGCTGGCTTGTGGCGTGCTCGTAAGACAAATGCCGCACGGGTCGGTGTGCGCAAGCGCATACTGCCCTCTCAGCATTGCAGTTATCGGAAGCCCTCCCCTCAGCGGGGAGATGCTGCAGCTGAAGCGGATCCCGACAATTATGTCTGGATCCGCCCAGCTGCGTGAGTGACAGCTGGCTCTGCCTATCTAGAGGTAGAGCCAGCTGTACCCGCCCCCTCCCCCGTCCGTTCCGCCAGTCAGCGCTGGCGGATGGGAGGGGGGAATCCAGCCCCTCCCCTGTCACGGCAGAGAGCTGTGACAGGATCGAGAGGTGAGCGAACGCCGGTATGTGTTCGCTCACCTCCCGATCTACTAAGCCGACCTGTGACAGTCTCATTGTCACAGGTCGGCTAGAACTATGAGGTGAGTGAAAAGCACTCACCTCATAGTTCTCCTTTAATTACCTTACAACCATCGCAAGGCAAAAGTCGTGCGACGGTTGTAAAGTGCATGGCCAGCTTTAGTCTATTGTCAGCTGGACCTAAACGGACAGGTGTCTGTTTACATCCGATTGCCCCCGGCTCCACCCAGGACCTGATCGTGCCGCATCAGGGGTAATCTGATGTTAGCTGACACAAATCCATTTACATCCGATTCTCCGTAGGCCAACATGGGGTCCGGTCATTTCAGTTGGAGTAAAAAAACTGGACAGACACGGATGTCACACTTCCGATCTGTACCACTCCAGTCAGGAGGGGATGTGTGCACGAATCCCCTCCTGATCGTACACAGTGAAAGGAGCGTAAGGGGTTCATTTATAAAAGTTTCCTAAAATCGTCAGCTTCATCCTGGGGTGCTAGTGCCTTGTGCACTGGGGGGAACTTGTATAAATGAACCCGTAAACGTATAGCCACTTCTCTCTATATATAGCATTATCTCAAACACAGAAGAAGCTGCTAACATTTTTGGGGCACAATCCCCCCTCATCAGGTAACTTTTTGGTGTATATGTTTTAGTTTAACAAAAAGCAACTCTAAATTTTCTGAAGCCGCATTTCCATATCTTTGGCAGGTACAATGAGTGGCGGTCTTGCTCCCAGTAAGAGTACCGTGTATGTATCTAATTTGCCATTCTCTCTCACCAACAATGATCTACACAGGGTAAGTTTACAATCTGTGTTCTGTGGTATCGCACTAGGTTTGGAAGCAAAAGTATCTCATGCTTTTACTTTTTTTCCAGATATTTTCAAAGTATGGAAACGTAGTAAAGTAAGTATTTTTTTAAATCATTAAAACTGTGTACTCAGAGGGAATATGTCAGAGTGTCCAATTGCCAATTTGTTAAGATTTAATATTTTAAAATATTATGTCTACCAAGAAATTAGGGCTGCAACCAACTAAATGATTATTCGATAATAAGAATAGTTGTCAACTATTCTCATTATCGATTAGCTGGATCCCCTAGCTCTCTCCTCCACGCTGGGAAGAGGGCACTGCAAGCAGTGGGCGGGTGCAATAGCCAGCCTGCTATTGCACCAGCCCACTACCTGCTGTATTTACATTCAGCTGCCGTTTGTGGAATCTTGCCATTGGCAGCTATCATTCCCTGGCTGAAGCTAATCGAGCGTTGTGTGCTTACAATACAATTATTTAAAAAAACAAATTATAAAGGTGGGAAGAAAGTAATTTTCAGTTTCGGCCTGACAAATTCTGCAGTGGGAGGTGCGTTACGGTGCTATTCATTTCAATGGCACTCCAAACGCGCCTCCCACCCACAGTGTAAATGCCCACACTGGAACACATGGTACTGCAATGCCGTGCATTCAAGTGCAGTGCAATTGCAAAAAATTGGACATGCAGTTTTATTCTGAAGCAAACGTTATGTTTGTAATGCTGCATTTGTGTATTTTTTAAATTAAGGATGGTATTTAATTTTGTTTATGCAATTAATTGAAAAAATAAAAATCGGCCAACTAATCGATTATGAAAATAATCATTAGTTGCAGCCCTACAAGAAATAGGAAGGATGGTGAAACACAACCTGAGCTTAAAGGGCATGGAAACCCTGCATTATACAGTATTCATCCATAGATCTTGGAGGAGAATCTCCTTCTTGAGACATAGTCTGAGGAGCCTTATTGTCATTCTTACTTTCTTCTGTATGTTTTGGGTCCTGTGGGATGAACGTCCGGTGATATTACACTTATACGCAGAGCATGTCTCTCCGTCTTACGCCTATAGGAACAGCAGACAGACCAACAATTCTCGGGGGACACTTGTTCAATTGCTAGTGCTCCTTTCAAGATAAGTTGTTGCTTCTGCTGTCAAAAACTGGGCAAAAGTCGAATGGTGTCTTGCTTGTGTGTCTAACCATTTTCTTATGACCAAATTAATTGGTAATGCAAGAATTTTGTATGTTTCCCCATCTACTAGAGTCACCATTTTGAAAGACAAAGATACACGAAAAAGTAAAGGAGTCGCATTTGTTTTATTTTTAGATAAGGAAGGTGCCCAAAACTGTGCTAGGGCATTAAACAATAAACAGGTATGATCATGAATACTATTACCATATGCAAGGGCTAACTGTTTTGCCTGGATCTAGACTGTAAATATGTGCTTGTCATGCAGCTGTTTGGCAGAGTACTGAAAGCAAGCATTGCTATAGACAATGGGAGAGCAGTAGAGTTCATCCGGAGGCGAAACTACACTGACAAGTCCAGATGTTATGAATGTGGGGTAAGTCATATCTGATCACTAGCATATCAAAGCATTGCTTTAACTTAGAAAATAGGTATTCACTCTTCTGAATGTCCTTATAGTAATAATACTTATATGTTTGTTCTCTTTTTATTTGTTTTGAAGGATACAGGTCACTTGAGCTATGCTTGTCCTAAAAATATGCTAGGTGATCGCGAGCCTCCGCAGAAGAAGGAAAAGAAGAAAAGGAAGAAAGTAGTTGAAGCAGAAGAACTGTACGTATTTTCATGATGTCAGTTGACTAAATTTATTATGAACAATATTACATGACTTTTCCTTGTGAAACACGTTACATTTCAGACCTGAAGAAGAAGACCAGAGTGAGGAAGAAGAAGGTGAAGATCCAGCCCTTGACAGCCTTAGTCAAGCAATAGCTTTTCAGGTACACATGTTTTTTATGAAGTAATGCAACAAAATAATAGCAGGTTGAGGATTAATCATTCAAAGTGCAACACCCCCTTCTATCTGATCACTGGACCTAAATGTCCTTTTTACTTACAGTATGTAAAGTTGTGGTCATGTAATTCTTGAGACCACAGCCTTCTCTCTTCATCTGTTTACATGTGTGGGAGTCCTTCTTTGGGTGTCCACTTTACTGCTTTGCTTTCTTCTTCCACCAATCTGTCTGCCCCTACATGGGTTAGTTGGTTGTGACTTCAGGTGTATGCATGGGGGAGACATAAAGTGGACTTTCTCTTTTGAAAGAGAAGTATATGAACGTTTTTTTAGCAAATCTGCTTTGGAGTTTACCATTGTTTGAGGCTCCAGCATGTGTGGGACATTTAATAGGAGACCTCTTTTTCCCGGAGTCCTACTAATTATCTTGCTACCACTGGCTTAGGAATAATTCTGGCAAAAGTCACTGTTTCAGTGAAGACCATGCTCCTGATAGGCTATATTACAAGCTCTTCTTTAATGCAGCACAGAATTCAGAGGTTCTGATCACATTTTAATCTATGTCCAAAGAATATTACGCAATTGTTCAGAGATGTGATTTAGCCACGCCCGCCCCAAAAGTGTGCTGTTCCTGTGACACTGATACAGGTCATTAGCAGTATAAGTCCTGAGTATGACCCCTTTTTGCATTATAAAGTAATATACAATTGTGTGACCCCCACTACAGGTGGCTTTTTCTCCCAACTCCTCCCACCCAGGGTGCTGGCATTTTGTGACTTGCTCCCACCAACTGCACATAAATGACCAGAAATGAAACGCTGGTTCTGATCACCCAATGTTTTATTCAACTCCACATTTCTCGCACAAACTCCTCCTGCTGATGCATTTCACTTCCAAGAGCTTAGTTGTAGAATTCCAATTAAACTGTCATGGGGTCAGAGTCCACAAGACTTGCGACCTTCAGCAAAATAGCATGGTGTATTGTGCATATGCAATATTGATACAAGTATTGTGACCGTTAAGGATGTCCCAATACTAGTATCGGTGCCGATACTCGGCATTTTCATGAGTAATTGTAATTGTAAAAATGCCCAGTTACTTACATTTTTCAACAATTTCGGCTGCCTGAGGTCCCACGCTTGCTGACGTCCAGTGCATATACCTGGTGACACCAGAAATGGCAGAATTGCTACCATATCTTTAAGGTCTACCATTGCAGCCTATAGAAATTGTTACCCAAGACAGGCCCAAGATAGCTGAAGGACGGTGGCTGCAGTACAGTACACATTGCTGCAGATAACCCAGAGTGCCCAAAGGGGGTCAGTTTGGGGAGGTTTGTGTTTAGTGCAGGCAAAAGTTAAAATATATGCCACCATATTACAAATTTACCCTTGGTTTTACTCCACCTTTTATCACAATAAAGATTCAACTGTTCTTTCCTGTATATGGTATCAAATTCCTGGTCCGCTCTGATATCTGTTCTGCATTATTCACCTGAATCCTACACTGTTTTGTATCATTGGGAGTTTACCGAGTTCCATTGTCTGTGACATTTCTCTAATCCGCCATAACATTATGAACACGGAGAGGTGAAGTGAATAACAGTTATTATCTCGTTACAATGGCACCTTGGAATTGGGTGGGATATATTGGGCAGCAAGTGAACATTTTGTCTCTGAAGTTGGTGTTGGAAGTATTAAATGGGCAAGCGTAAGGATTTGAGTGATTTTCACAAGGGCTAAATTGTGATGGCTAGACGACTGGGCAGAGCAACTCTAACACTGCAGCTCTTGTGGTATGTTCCTGATCTGCAGTGGTCAGGACCTACCAAAAGTGGTCCAAGGAAGGAAAACTGGGTCATGGGCAGCCAAGGCTCAATGATGCACGTGGGAAGCGAAGGCTGACCCGTGTACTCCGATCTAATAGAAGAGCTACTGTAGCTCAAATTTTGGTTCTGATAGAAAGGTGAACACACAGTGCATCACAGTTTATTGCGAATGGCCCTGTGTAGCTACAGACCGGTCAGGGGTGCCGATGCTGATGCCTGTCCCCTGCCAAAAGCACCTGCAATGGGCACAAGACCATTGGCACTGGACCATGGAGCAATGGAAGAAGGTGGCCTGGTCTGATGAATCGTGTTTTCTTTTACATCATGTGGATGGCTGGGTGTTTTGCTTACCTGGGGAAGAGATGGCACCAGAATGCACTATAAGAAGAAGGCAAGCCAGCAGAGGCTGTGTGATGCTTTGGGCAATGTTCTGGGAAACCTTGGGTTTCCCGGAACCATTTATGTGGATGATACTTTGAAATGTACCACCTACCTAAACATTGTTGCTAACCAAGTACACCCCTTCCCTGATGGCAGTGGCCTCTTTCAGCAGGATAATGTGCCCTGCCACACCACAAAAATGGTTCAAGAATGGATTGAAGAACACAACAACGAGTTTGAGGTATTGACTTGGCCTCCAAAATCTCCAGAACTTGTTCTAATCGAGCATCTGTGAGATGTGCTGGTAAAACCACAAAAAACAAGTCCGACCGATGGAGGCCCCATGGATTGGATAGGATCTGCTATTGACAGGTTGGTACCAGATACAACAGCATACGTTCGGAGGTTAGTGGAGTCCATGCTTCGATGAGTCAGGGCTGTCTTGGTGGCAAAAGGGAGACCTACTCAATATTAGGCGGCTGGTCCTAATATTATGTCTGATCAGTGTATAAATAAAAAAAACAATATATATGCCATCCTAATTTCTCCAGATAGACAGGCTTAGGAATTTAGGACTTGGTGGTCTGCATATTTGTGGGATAAGGAACTGGGAATTCCAGGAAACAATTTTTACCGTGGAGCACAAGTCTTTGCAGAGAGGCCTGCACAAAATAGATCTGCATAGGTATGCTTTATCCCCTCTGTATTAATGCGATGTTCTATGTTTGACTAAAATGCACTTCTAAATGCTACATCATTTCCATGACAAAAAAAGTTTTATCGTTTTCAGCAAGCAAAAATTGAAGAAGAATCACACAAATACAGACAGGCAGCAGGTGACGCCTCTACATCTGAAGATTCAAGAAAACCAAGAATAAAAAAGAGCGCTTATTTCAGTGATGAGGAAGAACTGAGTGACTGAATTAATTACTGTACAGTTTTAGTGTATTTGTATTGTGTACATTTTTTTTTTTCTACATTAAAGTGGACCTTTTACCCCCTTACACTAAAAATCACATCAGCATGAGCTCTGAATGCTGATTTAAAAATCATATTACATTCATTAGTTAAACAAACATGCTTCATTTACATGCAAATAGAGTGTTCCATTTTGGCATAAATTATGTAATAGTGCCGAAGCATTGCATCTGTTCCAGGAAGTAAAGGGAGATCTGGTAACCTGCCCTTAGTTGAAATGGCCACTGTCGGAAGACTTGGGAAGAAAAGAGAAACAAGATATGCATAGAATACAAAGTCGGCAATTATCTAGAAGTATGTGTTTGTAGATTGTAATTACTAAACATTTCTAAAGGTGCCTTTGTGATTTTAAAGATGTAAGTAAAGTTCCTCTTGAAGGTACCATTGGCATTAAACAGTTCTTGAGCATGACTTTCACAGCAAAGCAGATCTACCTTCACTTTAGCTGTTTTGCATACACAGACCTTAACTGGCCATACATTTGTTTGTTTTGTTTATGCTGCTCAGTTCCCCCATGCACGCTAAACAGTGGATATGGGAATCTTCCTTGCCTGCTATTGTACCCCACGGCAGAACCCAAAAAGTGAATGCAGCTAATTGGGTACATTCTCTGTTCAGCTGCCAATTTTCACCGGTTTAAACATGGACTTTCGTTGAATGGAAGGGTGTCAACAGGGCCAGCCACAGCTTGTATTTCAGCTAATTCAGCAGCAGTCTGCTCCAATTTGAGAAGTGTATGGCCAGCTTTAGAGGGTGGTAAGGTGTCCTTTATTAAATGATTACATTGCTGTCTGCTTTTATAGATGATATTGGACACCATTTCTATATTTCTAGTGACATTGATAAAACAAATATCTGACACCTGCAGGCTACATCACATTTTGGTCAGCTACTTTCAGATTTATTTTTATACCCGGTGTTTTTTTATACAAAAACAGGATTTGTATTAAAGTGTATGTAAACCCCAATAATGAACTTTTCTTATTTGTTCCTTTTGGTCTGTGACATAGAACAAAATGCTATCAATGGTAGCTCTGTTTGAAAAGTGCAAAGAACAAGACTTGATCCTGCTAGAAATCCAGTTCAGACATGTGCACTCTGCTTATCAGCTCTAGTTACCCTCAGAGTTTTGCTCTGTGTGCTACTAAAGACCCCCACCCACACATGTTATAAAGATAGGGTAGTGTTATATAGTCCTAATACACCTCGTCCTAGGGGAAATTCTGCTCCTCAATAAATATAGTGCATTTGAATGCAGCTTCTAGACTCATTCACTTGACCAACCGCTCAGTGTCTGCAACCCCCCTCTGCCAATCTCTACACTGGCTTCCACTTGCCCAAAGGATATAATTCTAAATATTAATAACCACTTACAAAGCCATCCACAACTCTGCCCCCGGCTATATCTCAAACCTTGTGTCAAAGTATCACCCCAACCGCCGCTCTTCCGAAGACCACCTGCTTTCCAGCTCCCTCGTCAACTCCTCCCATACTCGCCTCCAGGACTTCACTAGAGTCTCTCCCATACTATGGAACTCTCTACCCTAACCTGTCCGTCTATCTCCCACTCTGACTGCCTATAGGCGATCCCTTAAGGCTCATCTCTTCATGGAAGCCTATGCCACCTCAACCTAACCACTGAAATATCACTTTCTCAAACAATTCATCACCACACAGCTACCTCCTCATGTATCACTTGCCCCTCCCTTTTAGATTGTAAGCCCTCATGGGACAGGGCCCTCCTTACCGTCTTGTATTGTAATGTCTTCCTTATATTGTAAAGTGCTGTGCAAACTGCTGGCACTATATAAATCCTGTATAATAATCTAATACTACCAGTTATGCATTTTGCATGCAACTTTACATGCATTTAACCACACCAGAAAAGGCACATGTGTGAAAGTAACAGTGGTATCACTACATAATCTTATCTTTGTTCCCATTAATATCAGATTGTGTAAAATGATTTCTCTCTAAGACACTCAGAAACAATTGATGGAATAATCGGAACGAATTATGCTCGTAAACCAAGGTATTACTGTATGTTGGGCAATACAAAGGCAAGTCAGCAGTCACCTCCTTTGCAGCATAGTGAAATAGATGTGCTGCTTATATGTTTTTCATCAAGTGGTTACATTTCTAAGTAGCAAGCCTAAACCACTGTATTTCCATATGGAACGTCACTTTGTATTTATATTTTCCTGGAAAGAATGATCTTGTATTTTTTTAAAATACAAAAGCAGTAGTTGTGTATTGTAGAGTATTACAAAAGCAAATCTAAGTGTGCATGTGGTATCCTGGAAGAAGCCTATTCACATTTTTTATAAAAATGTTTAACATTTTAATTGTTCTTTATTACAAAAGCATCCATCAAGTATGTATTTTAGGTGTGAAAATCGAATAAATTGCTTTTTACAGATGTGCAATGCTTTGCATGCTACTCCACTGATAAATTTGTCCTCTCCACTGGGGGGCAGGTCAATGTGTTAGGTTGCCGTGTTACCACCAAATTATTGTTTAAATTCACATATAGAAATAAAAATATATATTTTTACTATACAAAATTTAACAAACTTTCAAAGCCATAAAAATATAGGCTGGGCTCATACATATAACAAATAACGATCACTTTGAGAGCTATTACTACATACACATTCATAACCCCACCACATATGCAGCATTAGTTTGTGGCTGTGATTTCTCATCCACTTACCACACATGTCCATATTACCTTGCTATATGTTTGTATAAATATGTATTTTATTCATGAATAGATTATCCTTCTTTATCTCTGGTATATAAAACTGTAATAGGCTTGTCCCAACTCCTGAGGAAGCAGATCCCCACGGTCTGAGAAAACACATAGAGTGAGCCTTGACCTCACGAGTTGTACTGTATAACCACCAAATATTGATTTTTTTTTTTTTTTAAGCCCGTGGAGCGTGCATCAAAAACATCCCGTGAACAAAAAAAGTGAATCATGAAATCACAACACGCTAAAAAAAATAGTGCCTTGGTATTCCTCTGATAAGGAAGGGCTACGATTTCCTGAAACCCCCGGGGAGCAAGGCTCCTAACAAGGGCAAGGACGACTTAGGCCCACCCACCCGAAGGCCGACGGACCCCTCTCCTTTGGGACCTGCTGAAACAGGTCCACCGAGTACTAGGTAGGGGCTTCCCCCGAAGGGAGACCCCCTGAGTGGGAGGAGGCAGGAAGCCCAAAGAGGCCACAGAATCTCCTCCCCACAAGATATTGATGGTGATCATATATAGTGCATGGGGTTATGAATGCAATCTGTATTTGTAATATAATATATACATCCAGTCTATTGTTTATGGTTTTTGAGGGTTTCTTTTGTTAATTTTGTATAATGAAATATATTTTTTTAATCAACAAAACATTGCATCTAGATCTTTGTGGCACCTGAAAAGTCCCAATCTACTGACATTCTAGTTAACAATTCTCAATTTTGGGGATGTGGTACACTTGCTCTAATACGATTAATGCATGGCATAGGTGTGGATGGGCCCTGAATGAAGTCTTATTGTCCCCACATAGTATGTGGCGCATACCTTATTTTCTTTTTTCTTGATAGGCTAGAGGGGCACACAGTGAGGTACATCTCACCAGTGATGAGAGGTTCTAACCTTTATCCACTCTATCCAAAATGCCTCAATTCTGCCTGGCTTACAGTAGATAAAAACAAACAAGGGGGCAGAGAGTGCAAGGAGGGAGAGAGAGAGATGACTGTCCAGTGGAAAGATGATGTGTGTTCTACATATGTGTATTTGTTAGCTATAGATATATAGTATATATGTCAATTACAAGGCCCGCGGGCCAGAAACGGCCTGCCACAAGGTTTTATCAGGCCCACCAGTCCCGAGCTTTGTACCGACAGCGACAAGCAGGGTTCATTTTTTTTTTTTTCCTAGCCTGCGCTTAGGCAGAAAAAACTTGGAGCAACAATTCAGCCAGTCGCCCTCTGAGGACCCCGCACCTCCCTCCTCGGCCGCAGGTTCCTCCTCGCCTCTGCTTCTGGTCTTTGTGGCTTCGGTAAGTCTTGCTGTGTGTATGAGAGACTGACTGTGCAAATGGACAGGGACTGCTTACACTTGTAGTGCCCCCACACACAGGACTGTCATATAATGGACAGTGGCATCACAAGGGGTGTACGGCCCACACCAGGTGACACCAAAATGACTCATCTTGGTGTCACCCCCTCTGAAAAGTCGGGCACTCGGTCATGGACCGAGTGTCCGACAGCTGTACAAGAGAGGAGGGGACCTGGCGTCCCCTCTTCTCTCTGCCGACATCTATCAGCGAGGTGGCTGCCGGCAGTCAACTGCGCATGACGTCATTACCTGCGTAATGACGTCCCAGCGGATGACACCCAGCGGCCGCTCCCATAATGGACAGGGACTGCTGACACTTGTAGTGTTCTCACACACAGGACAGTCATATCATAATCCTGGTGTGCTCCATCTGCAGTACATAGCTGTGGCCCGCTAATCATTATATAACAGTCCTGCATGTTTGGGCACCACAAGTGTCAGCAGTCCCTGTCCATTATGACTGTTCTGGGGGGGGGGGGTGTACTACAAGTATCGGCAGTCCCTGTGCATTATATGACAATCCTGGTGTCCTGTGTGTGTGTGAAGGCACTACAAATATCAGCAGTCCCTGTGCATTAAATGGATAGGGAGTGCTGACCCTTGTAGTGCCCTCGCACACAGGACACCAGGTCTATCATACTATTAGCGGGCGAGCTTAGCACTGCAGCAAGGTTATTTTTTTGTCTTCTTTATGTCCAGCCCCTTATTTTATTCACAACCCTCAGCATGCTCTTAGTAAGTTTGGATTTGGCACCCGGTATATAACCTGAGGGACCATTCCCCGGTGACCATCCTCTAGTAACAGCGTGTGCATGGTCCATTCATTCGTGTTGTATTCTCACACACATGTAATGGTGCCAGCGTTAGCTGTGCTTGTTACATGTATTACAGTACACATTGTCCCCCCTCCCCCTCGGCCATGCCATCTCTCTCCCACAAGGTGCAGATGAGTCCAGGCCTTGTTTTGTGCTCGGTGTGTCTGACTGTGTTGTGTGTCTCCCTGGCAGACCGAAGCGGCAACCGAAGCCCTCATCAGACGAAGGTTACTGGGACTGCAGTGTGTGTACCTTCAAGAACAGCGCCGAGGCCTTCAAGTGCCTTATGTGTGATGTACGTAAGGGGACCTCCACTCGGTGAGTGTCACTTCATCTACTCCTCGTCACCTGGCCTCTTCCTGCAGCCATGACACTCACCCCAGTGACCTGTGCACCGCTCATCTACCAGATTCCATCATTCCAGACTTACACTGCAGGCATGCTGAGTACATGTATCATCTGTATGTTGAGACATGGCAGGGATTACATTCCCTCCATAGGAGGCACAGGGCTATGCACAGGCTATATACACCACCATACATCTGGATCTGTTGTGTTTACTGCTCAGGACAACTTTGTAGCAGCTACAAACCTCTCTGATGGGTTTCTCTATGTGAATTCAGTGTACAGATCACTGGTGGGCCCTGGAGAACACACACATATGTCCATTCTGTATGTAGAGTCAAAGACCATCATTTCTCAGTGACTGACATACATAACACTGCAACACACAACATTCACAGATGAAGTTTAATCTGCGTATATTTTGCCCTCCCTGGTTCCTCCCCCCCCATCAACATAATACCATTTTTTAAATAAAACATTTGCGTTTTCATTACATTCCTCATTTTAGACCGAGGGATGTGATCACTGTGAAATGCACGATGATGGTGCTGGCTGACAGGATCCTGTGCCATTACAGCACCCTGCCTTGGTACTCTTCTCAAGAGCCCTGAGCCTCCTACGTGTGGTTGCTTGTCTCCTCCACTGGGTCCAGGAAGATACCTGGCATTCCCTAAACTTCCTGGTTGTAGGGGAAGGTAGCGATTGGCTCATTCTGCTGTCAATCACTGTGTTGGGAGCAGAACGGTGGAGGGAGCAGGGGCATGGCTTGCCACATGTTGTTTGTCTGTGGATGCACACAGCTAGACACACCTCCTTAGCAGCCGGCTAGCTGATGGAGCCACCTGCAAACAGGGAGCGGTTTGGGGACCAACTAGAAAACAAGGAAATAGAAACATTTAAAAAAGAATAGTGAATTTATGCAAGTGTGGCCTCCTAGTCCTAAAAAGCTCACTCCCGTGATGGACTACAATCTCAGTACAAATGAGTAAACTCAATGTGAGATTATAGTCCATCACAGGAGTGAACATGGAGCACACACAGGGACCATGGGGAACAAAAGTAGCCACCCTCCAAAAGGAAGGACAGTGTCACCACCAATTCAGAGATGATTTGAGGATTTACAGCTGAGTGATGTACAAATAAATTGGTGACTAATGGTTTAATCCAGTTATGTTTTATTCTACCCCAAGCGTTGCCATACACTGCAGTGCACTACCGTGCATTGTGGTGCACTGCATTGCCAAAAATGGCGCAAGTCAATTTTTTTGATATTTGAGTGCATTGCCAGCCCATTTACTTAGAAGGGACACATTAATGCAACATGTTAAGGCGCATGCATTAATGAAATTTCACATTTAACTAAATGTCATTTTAACCACCTTCCGTCCATGGCCGTTTGTGAACGGCCGGACGGGAGTCTGCTAGGAGCGGGAGGGCGTCTTAAGACGTCCTGCCCCTCCCCCCTCTCGTGTGCGGCACTCAGCTACACGTAAACATGCGTCGGGTGCGCCTATGTACGAAAACGACGATTGCGCCCATTATGCAGCACATGTTACATATCGTCGCGAACGTCGGAGTGAGAGCAATAATTTTAGGGCCATCAATCACTGATAACACTAAACTCATGAGCGGTAAAAACGTTTAAAGTGTCGCCTATGGCCAATTTTGGTTGCGGTCGTTTTCTGCGATTTCGCGGGCGCGCGCAATTTTAAAGGTTAACATGTTTAGTGTCTATTTACCCGACGTGACCCCGTCTTTTATATTATACCAAAAAATTGGGGTGAAAATAAATGTTTCATAACATTTTATAGGGAAACATGCTTTTTTTCAAAATTTATGGTACTTTTTTTGTTATATAGTAAAAAATACCACCAAAAGAAAGCTCTATCTGTCCCCAAAAAATGGTATGAAATGTGTATCAGTACAGCGCTGCATGACGGAATAAATGTCAGTCAAAGTACCGCAGCGCTGAATACTGAAAAATGCCCTGGACAGGAAGGGGGTGAAACACCTGGTCTTCAAGTGGTTAAAACGGCAAAAGGGCAGCGGCTATTCATCCCAGTGCTGTTTACAGTAAGGATGTTCAGATACCAAGTACCAAAGTATCTGTACTTGTACCAAGTACCATACTCGGTAAAAGTACAGATACTTTTCGAGCTCCAAGACTAGACTAGAGAAAATTCAAATGTTAGGAGGCGGCCGTCATTTGTAGGGAGCATACGGAGCTCCTGGGATTTGTTTATCCCTGTTTTAATGTATGATTTTGGTTTTATAAATATATGTAAGGGATGCACCTATACAATTTTTTTACAAGTACTGATACTCGTCCAAGTACTCACAGATACAAGTACTGATACATTTTTGTTTATTGTCATGTGACAGTTTTCATAAAACAATACAGACTAATGATTTCAGGACAGTGGTGGAGCGCCAGGTAGTTCTCGTGAAAATGCCAAGTATCGACACTGGTATCTGAACATCCCTAGCTTACAGTGGTTCTCTTTGGTCCCAGCCAGCATGTACGCTGGAACTGCCAGCTGTCCGTGAAAGCAGGCATCCAGTGCTGAGCCCAGGAGCTGAAACTTTCACCTCCTGGGCTTCTGATCTTGCTACACAGCTCTCCATAACAGCATATGCAGCAGATCACTGTAAACACATTGCTTCTGAATTGCATTTACATTTGAAGTTAGGTAACATAACGGCACTTCCTTCTTGTAGGTAGAGCTGAAGCAGCACTTGCCTGCCTCTTTCTGCAGCAGCAGATCGCTCCTATAGTGGAAAGTAATACACTACTTATAACTTTGTCCCACTATGCAAGGTGTTCTGTGACTAGTTGAGGGGGATCCTGTAATTTACAAAACGCCTTGCAATTTTGAAAGATAATGCAAGGGGACAGGAAGTGGGTGGGCAAAGTCTTTCACATTAGCAGCAGCAGCCTCTCCCACTTGCAGCGTTAGAATTTCAACATTGTGGGGAGTATCCAGCATCACTGAAGAGAGCGTTATTACACTAAACAAAAGCCAGCAGAACACGGGATACACATTATTAAGGGTATATTATTACATTAGTGCTGTATGCCACCAAAACAACTTTTTACAGAATGTCAGCTTAAAAATTGCATTGCGAAGAATGAAAGTAAAAAAAAATACATTATTTTCCAACATTTAAAAAAAAAAAAATGTTTCTCCTAATTAAAACCTAAAATTAAATCTATGTATCCACATTTGCTGTCAAATTAAGGCCCTATCTGTCCTAAGAACAACAGTGTACAAAACCTAAAAGATGTCGAGCTTATGCATGCAGCCATATAAAAACAATGAAGTGCTGCTTTTTTTTTTTCTTAAAAGCTCTGAATGTGTGTGTATTGTTTTCTATGAGCTCACGTACACAGCTGTAAAAAAAAAAGAAAGTGCTGTGTTTTTATCAGTACATCTTTCACATGCGTACACTTCAAATGCGCTCTATTAACAAAGGACGCTAAGTTGCCCAGCATCCTTCGTTGCTAGGATGCAGGTGTTGTCTTGTTGCCTGGCGTCCTTCGTTGCTAGGATGCAGAGGGCTCCTTGCTGCCTGGCGTCCTTCTTTGCTAGGATGCAGAGGGCTCCTTGCTGACTGGTGTCCTTCGTTGCTAGGATGCAGAGGGCTACTTGCTACCTGGCGTCCTTCATTGCTAGGATGCAGAGGGCTCCTTGCTGACTGGTGTCCTTCATTGCTAGGATGCAGAGGGATCCTTGCTGCCTGGCGTCCTTCATTGCTAGGATGCAGAGGGCTCCTTGCTGACTGGTGTCCTTCGTTGCTAGGATGCAGAGGGATCCTTTATGCCTGGCGTCCTTCATTGCTAGGATGCAGAGGGCTCCTTGCTGACTGGTGTCCTTCGTTGCTAGGATGCAGGCGGCTCCTTGCTACCTGGCGTCCTTCGTTGCTAGGATGCAGAGGGCTCCTTGCTGCCTGGCGTCCTTCTTTGCTAGGATGCAGAGGGCTCCTTGCTGACTGGTGTCCTTCGTTGCTAGGATGCAGAGGGCTACTTGCTACCTGGCGTCCTTCATTGCTAGGATGCAGAGGGCTCCTTGCTGCTTGGCGTCCTTCATTGCTAGGATGCAGAGGGCTTCTTGCTGCCTGGTGTCCTTCGTTGCTAGAATGCAGACGGCTCCTTGTTGCAGTTGGGACACTATAAAAAAAAGTTTGACCTTGTGTAACTCCCCATGATAAGAAAAAATAGTGTACGGCATCATTTCATCTGGGACTGCTAAGCATATGTGTACAGGTGTATTTGTTCCTTATGGGACTATTTTTGCTTAACATATACCAGTGGACTAGATCTGGACATCATGCTGGAAAGAAGCTTGGATGTCATGATGCACTGTTAGTCTATAGCTAATGTGCTGTGCTGTCAGCTGGCTTGATATTGCAGAAGGGATGGGTACTGAGATATATGAGCTTTGTTAATGAGATAGTGACTGCATGCTATGTGCCAAATGAATGTCTCACATAGCAGCCAATCAGGCACATTGTAGTATGATAATGGAAGCTGATTACCTGTCACAGCATAGCAATTCTGTTTCTGTGGCCGGGCAGAGTGTATGGATATGAAGATTGTCTAACCAGGTCCTGGACCTACAATACAGTAATAGGGTAGCTTATTCAAGGAGACACAGCTTGCTAATTGGTCAGTGAAGGAGCACAAGTACACTGATATGTCATAGGTCATCTCTTTGTTGGACTGACAGCACTTTGTAGTGCAGCAAACCCTGAATAGCTCCTAGCGCTTGCCCCTCCTCTTCCAGTGTGAGGCCTGCTGTGAGATAGATTACATGAATCTGCTATTAACAAAATATAAAGTGCTCTTAACTTCCTTACGTTCAGCTTTACGTTGATTAGAGCTGCTTTTAATATAATTTGATGTATGATGTTATGGATGGACAAGTGGTAGTGAAAAATAGGAAGGCCATAACAGTTTTCAGCAGTTTTTGATCTTGCAAATGTATGTTAAGGTCAGAAATTAACCCCATTGTATCTTCTATTTTTCATGGCTAATTGGACTCTCTCCTTTCCACGTTTTGTTGCAGAAATCTGTATTGGATACAAAATTATTTTATTCCTTACGTAAATACTAGGTGTTCTTGATATATCAAGAAATGATGCCGTGTTAATGTTTAGTATTTTTATTCATGCAGAAAACCTCGACCCGTTTCTCAGATGGTGGCACAGCAAGTAACACAGCAGTTTGTACCACCCATGCAGACAAAGAAAGAAAAAAAAGATAAAATAGAGAAGGAAAAGAGTGAAAAAGAAACACCCATTAAAAAGAACAGTAATAAGAAAACAAGGTATGACTTGCTGTTCTTAAAACGAGTGAAACATATGTATTTTTGTTTTGGGTAGGATTCTGTAATTGCTGTGAAACTACACGAGTAACATCTACATGTAATTCAAAATCATTGCTGGAGTCATGTAGGAAGAGAGTGCACTGGCAAATTTCAATTGTACCTTGCTAATGCATACTTTAATGAGGGTCATGAACTGGATCAACCAAGACTTGTCAAGGGTCATTACTTAGCAGTTCTTTTCTGGACTGAGGGACTTTTTAAAAAAAAAATATTTCTGTATTCAGTGTAACGATTGTGAGAGATTTTAGTTAAAGTGACACTAAACTCAGGGATTCTTAAAAAAAAGCATTCAAGTATCTTAATTATTAACGAAAATGTATCTAATTTGTGTATTACCCTGCTGTAGATCATTAAATAATCTCTGAATTTGTACTGACACTGTCCTCTCTTCTGGAGGGTGGTTACTGTTCCCCATGGTCCCTGTGTGTGCTGCAAAGTAGCCACCGCTCCAAGCTCACTCCTGTGATGGACTACAATCTCAATACTAATTAGTAAAAAAAAACATGAGATTGTAGTCCATCCCAGAAGCGAGCTTAGGACCATGGGGAACAAAAGTAGTCATCCTCCAGTAGGAAGGACAATGTTGGCACCAATTCAGAGATGATTTGAGGACCTACAGCTGAGTGATGCACAAATAAGATACATTATTGTTAATAGTTAAGGTACTTGAATGCATTTTTAAGATTTAACTCCTGAGCTTAGTGTCACTTTAAATCAAACTTTCTAATTGCCTTGTTCCTCTATGAATAAAATACTCCATTTCTTTTGTTTGCTTCAGGCCCCGATTGAAAAATGTGGATAGAAGTAGTGCACAGCATTTGGAGGTCACTGTGGGGGACCTAACCGTGATTATTACAGACTTTAAGGAGAAAACAAAATCCCCACCTGCATCCAGTACCACATTAGTGGATCAGCACAGTCAAAGTGGATCTGGCTCTGAAAACACAGAGAGAGGAATATCCAGGTCACCTTCGCCCAGAGGAGAAACGTCATCAGTAAATGGGGAATCACATTAAAGTTCTCTTCACCCTTTCTAGTCATTAACTGATATTGTGACAAACATCTTCTGCCAATAGTTACCACAGTTACATAGGGAAAACTCTAATGCTAATCTTATATTTTTCTGAAGAAAAAAATGGTTAGGTATGCACTTATTTTTTTAAGTCTACATTTGTAAGTGCACATTGGGAGATGCAGCTTTCAGGTAAGTAACACCAAATCATGAAACGGGTTCCTATAAAAGATCATATGTTCCTGCTCTGATCTTGTCAAGATGTTTGACTTGTTTAATTACAAAAATGTTTCAATAAATATAACTTGTTTACTGGATGCCATAGCCAAGAGCCAAGTAATAGCAATACAAGCTTACTAAAGAGCTGATAACATTCAGGGTCACCATCACTGGACTGTATATGTTTCATACTCCTGATTAATCTTTGATTTTAAGAATATATTGGTTTCTGTGGATACCCTTTAACGCAACTGCAATTTTATCAGTGGCCAGATTTCTGCAAACTCATTAGTAAATGTCTGTAAACCCTTAAGGTCTGCTCTTGACCCAGATTCCTAAAGGTGGCCAAACATGTAGAGAGAAGGTCTGTGTAATTCTGTCATGTTGGTAGATAATCTCATTGTTGAGGGCACTTGGACTGCATCAGATAATGTCATGCTGAAAAGCTGTCTGTGAATGACACCCGCTGAACTCCAGTTTTTGGCTTTGATACACAAGCCCAGGTTCCTGAGTTGAGTCCTTTTGATTGTGTGCAATTGCTTAAACTCTGATGAAGGGGGATAACTGAACCCCCAAAAAGCATTGGTTATCTGGTCATCTTCCTGATAATTGTAAAGTTAATAAAATATTGTTCTGGTGTGTTTTTGGCGCTCCCAGTTATTTGACTGCAAACAGATTTCTCAGACTGGGTTACCTCTGGACTAACTTCTGAACCCAGCTCATTGGGCCAAAACATAGACACTGCACCAACTACCTAGAAAACTGGGTCCAACGCCTCGCTTTCTCATCCTCTCTGATAATGGCAGGATTGTTTTGTCACTGGAAAAAAAGTCTATTGGGAAGGTTGCACCAATTCATCCCCTTTGCAGACTGATAAACTGCAGCATTGAAGTATCTTTGGGTTATCAAAAGAGGTTGTCCAGCATCTCCACACAGAGGCACCTTATCTGCATGCACATGTTTTGGAACGTGTGAATAATCTTTCCTCTTGCATTAGAAGTATTTTTGGGGGCATTAAGAATGTATGATGCTGTATGTTCATATACTGTATATAATACATTGCCATTTTGTCTCCATATAGACCATTTACTTTCACAAATAACATTGGTTTCCTATGACCTTACGTCTCACTTTACATCTGGAGGCATATGTGTTTGTGCATCATCATCGCCAGATAACGTAATGAAGTGACCTGCATTTATATCACTTTAAATTGTTCTTTGGATAGTGGACTGGAAAACGAAGGTTCAATGTTCCAGCTATTTTCAGACCACCTCATTCTATTGTGTATGGCCTCCTTTAGTGCTGGTTCTCAGGCATAGGTTTGAGAAATTTAGTCATTGGAAAAATAAAAAAAAAACATGTTTTTCCAGCTGCTTGAATGGCAGTTATGAATGTGAGTTGTATACATCCACCTGAGTGAATGCAAGAAAAAAATCTAGATCTGAATGTGCAGAGGTTCTTGACTTGGGGCCGGTTCACACCACAAAGGCAGCGTTCCAGAGCGTTCGGCCAGCTCCCTGCGTTCAGGGGCGGGAGGGAGTGTGACGGTGCATTGCAGTCAATGGCACTGCAGCCACGCCCGCAGTGCGATCGTCCGCACCCGGATCGCAGGCACATTAGTGCCTGCGTTCTGGTCCAGTGCGATCTGAAAAAATACTGCAAGCACTATTTTTGCAGATCCCACTGGACCGGAACGCAAGCACTAATGTGCCTGCATTCCGGGTGCGGGCGGTGGGCGTGCGCCGCCTCTGAATGCAGGGAGCCGGACATGGTGTGCGTTCCAGAGGCCGAACGCTCTGGAAGGCAGACTTTGTGGTGTGAACCGGCCCTAGAACATCCATCTCAGTCCTTGTTACTGCATAAGGTTGCTTATACTATATGGCATCACTTGAATATATATAATAGGCCTAAGACAAAAGGGGTCCAGTCACACTATAGCACATGTGCTAATGTGCGTTGTGTTGACATGTATCCTAGAGGCATTGAGCTTTGCTGTGTTTTTGAAAGAATTTCTTTGCATCCAGTGTGAAAGAGTCCTAATACAAATGTTTTAAGCTTGTAAAAAGCTCCGCACGTATCTACTTGAAACAAAATTTAAAGGTATAGAAGCCCTTTCCATTTTTAGGTGTTGCTAACCCTTTAAGGGGGAATACTACTGTGCGTATGTATAAATGTATAGAGTACTTTCCAACCATTCTTTCTTACATAGTGTGCTTGTAATACATTTGAAATAAAATACACCACTAATTTTCTGGATGGGACCCTAAAAATTTGCTTAAAGTCCAAACCCAGCCAAAAAAATTAGTTTGTTTGAGAGAGAGCTAAAAAGGGTTCGAGCCCCATGCCAGGTTTGTATTGCTGTGCGTGTCCCTGTTGGGAAGATTTACCCTCACATTCTCTCAGGTCAGGAAGTGATGAGAAATCTCTCCCAAAAGGGACACAGACAAAACAAATTCACAATATATAGTGGGGAATGGTTAGAACTCCTGGCAATTTTTATTGCTGTACGTCATGCCTTCCTGTCCCAGTTAAGACCATAGCTCCCATTTTCTGTGTGGGTGTCACGGAGATAGGAAGAGCGATAAAATATTTTCAGTGGGGTCAAAGTAAGAAGTAGAAATCTTCTTCCCATAGTTCATAGCAAAAAAAAAAAGGCTGGAATTGGGCTTTAAGGAAAAACATGACAGTTTGTTTCACTAACCTTCAGATTTGAGTATAGAGATGCTCCTTCTGAGACAATTTGTAAATTCCGTTTGAGGAGAAACATGTTTGCTGCTTCCTAAGCCTCATATATGTTCAACTGGCGAGGCTGCAGTAGGCTGCCATTGCTGTCCTTCTAAAACTGCTGATTGCTGGCCTGTCCCTGACTTCAGTACTATAAGTCGCTGATCTGGAAAAAGTGAAGTCACAATACTTGATCTGTGCACTTGTTTGATGTAAGCTACTCGAGGAGTATCAAAGCCCTTCGAACTGCTCAACAGCCAAGCAACTGTCTCTCCCAAAAAGAGAGGAAAGTCATGGCATGCTACATATTTCTGGCAATGCAGGTTCTGTGTAAGAAGCCAACTGGTAAATAGAGAAGTATGCATCATTCAAGTAAAAATGCATTTACACACAAAGCACAACTACAGCCTTCAGGTTCAGACATTTTGATCAGGACAGTAAATGGGTAGGTTCCTGTGTGTAATTGCAACTCTACTTTAAAGTGACAAAAACTCAGGAATTCAATCTTAAAAATGCATTCAAGTACATTAACTGTAAACATAAATGTATCTTATTTGTGTATCACTCAGTTGTAGTTCCTCAAATCATCTCTGAATTGGCGCTGACACTGTCCTTCCTTCTGGAGGGTGACTAGTTTTGTTCCCCATGGTCCCTGTGTGTGTTGTAATGTAGCCACCGCTCCCGTTATGGACTACAATCTCAATACAGATTAGTAAACTAAACATGAGATTGTAGTCCATCACAGGAGGGAGCTTGGAATGGTGGCTACTCTAAAACACACAGGGACCATGGGGAACAAAAGTAGCCACCCTCCAGAAGGAAGGACAGTGTCAGCAGCAATTCAGAGATGATTTGAGGATCTACAGCCGAGTGATACACAAATAAGATACATTTCTGTTAATAGTTCAGGTAGTTGAATGCATTTTTAAGATTTAACTCCTGAATTTAGTGTCACTATAAAATCAGCTGATATTGGTGAACCAGGATCTTTTCCTCAATACTAGAGCATAGGTTAAGAGGGATACCCCCTTATGAAATCAGACTGTATTCAATAGCAAAATCAAATATTGTCACATCATACTGTAAATAGGATTTTTGCCTAACTAACAAATGAACTAAGCTTGTGAATAGGCTGAGATGGTGGGAAAAAAATATAAGCATTAATATTGGTTCCTCAAAAATTGTGAATACCGAAAAGGAGATCAAATCCAGTACCAAATGAAAGGATATTTCTTGCACATATATGTTTGAAGAACGGTATACATTGTGTAGGTATGATCTCCTACTCGACAGTTTGTAATAGTATAAGTGAAGGAGAACGATGTATTTTCCTTTAAATATGACTGTTTACATTGAGTCCCTATTGGTGATATACACTAGAGCCCTCTGTGTACTAAATATTTTCAGGCACAAAAGGTTTGAGCACACATTTGTAGTCTTAAATGTTACAAATTAATGTTGAAGTGCCATGGAGATGTGGTTGATCATTTTGTTATGCAGTGTTATTAGTAATTCCATCTTCACTTTTAGGTTAGTGAGTACTAACACTTCTTGAATAGATTTTTACAGGCATGTTTTGAAAATAAATATAGTTCAAGCTGCATAAATATGTATTATTTGGTTAAAAAATTGTGATGCATAGTTTTATCTATACAGCTCAACAAATGAATTTAGTTAACTTTTACTGCTACAGGAATCTCAAAGTAACTATTTTAAATGCACCTGCTGGTACTTGGTGTGATTTTAAATAGGAAAAAATATAAATAAAGCCTTTGTATGAAATGTTGCCATTTATTTTCTTTTTACAAGTGTATTTTGGGCAACTGTTACTTTGGATTTTGCGCTGTAACAAGTTGTCATGTATTACAACGCTGGCTGGTTTGTTTTTGTTTGCTTTGCTGCGTTTTTTTTTGTTTTTGTTTGTGTGTTATGGTCAAATCAAAATTCTGCATTTCAAGTTAGTATTTGCCATGAGCTGAGTAATAATTTAGAATCCCTTATTTTGAATTCTGGTTTGTTTTTTTTACTCAAAGCTGTGTAGTTTTTATATGTTCTGTTTTTACTTCCATTTACTTTAACGCTCTAAAACGTTACACATCAGGGAGAAGGAACTGAATTTTTATATATATATTTTGTTTTGCTTTTATACTGCCATTTACTATCTGACATACTGTAAGCAGGGCACAGACATGTCTGTGAAATGAACCTATGGCGTCACAGCCGGGTTCTTTAAAATTAGTAACAGGTTTTAATAGTTTAATATATATTTTGGTCCAGCTTTTTCTTTTCTTATTTTAGTGTATAGAGGATATCACAAAATGTAAAGAGAACACCTCCCCAGTTCATTTTTTTTTTGGG
>NW_017306359.1:1952855-1958771 GCF_000935625.1 Nanorana parkeri | reverse complement strand
AATTGAGGCTATTAAAGCAGTTCTGAAATAAATGGTGCTAAAAAAAGTGCATTCACTTCTGATTTTGTTCAACTTCAAAGGGTTCTCCAGGATGAATCAGTATTTTCTAGATGCTACCTATTGACCATTCCAGGAAGTGGCATAGATTGTTACCCCACTCAGTCAGCCCCTCTTACAGTATAAAGTAACACTAAACTAAGTTAAATCTTAATGCATTTAAATACCCTAATTATTAATAAAAATATCTTATTTGTGTATCACTCGGCTGTCGATCCTCAAATCTCTGAATTGGTGCTGACACTGTCCTTCCTTCTGGAGGGTGGCTATTTTTGTTCCCCATGGTCCCAACTCACTCCTGTGATGGACTACAATCTTATGTTTAGTTTACTAACTTGTATTGAAATTCTATTCCATCACAGGAGTGAGCTTGGAGTGGTGGCTACTTTACAACACACACAGGGACCATGGGGGACAAAAGTAGCCACCCTCCAGAAGGAAGTGTCGTTAAAAATTCAGGATCAACAGCCGAGTGATACACAAATAAGGTCCAGTATTGTTATTACTAAGGGTACTTGAATGCATTTTTAAGATTTTACTTCTGAGTTTGGAATCACTTTAAGTCTCTGATATCATAGTCTCTAACATAGAAATGTTCTCATCTTCAGATGGAGCTGCTGCTGACGCGTCTGCTGTTTGTTATTAAATGGATTAGTCGGTATCAAATGGGAATTGTTTTGTTTATGCTGGAGAACCTTTTTAAGACGCCTTTAAAATCACAATTTCACTAGAATTTGTAACTGTCTACTTTTTTAATATACAGTTTGAATTACCAAAACCTAATGTGTGCTTCCTTTCTTATTTTGTGCTTACTATCCAAGGAAATCAGAGGGTTCATTTGAATGTACAGTAATTGCTTACTATTATTTTGTTTACATACCGTTTTTCACATCTGTTTGGTGAATTCAGATTAACTATTGGTCCAGATTGTTAATTCACTATAATTCCTGTCCCAAGCCCTATGCAGGTATGCTATTCTAAAGGCTGTGGTTGCCTTGTACTGTGATTATCAGTTCCAATGTCAATATCCATTTAAATGTAAAATCAAAACAAAATTCCATTGTTTGTTTCATTGTTGCCCAGGGTGATACATTTATTAAAATCCAGGCTAGTATCCAGTACATGTTCCAATAAAATATTTTTATGTATACAGGTTTTGCATTTTTGTTTACAACCACCTAAAATAAAAGGTAACCTTACCCAGTGAATGTCTTTTTGTATTTCTTGTGCATTACATATACACACACATGGCATCACATATACAGCCACAACACAACGCACAGGTTATTACACATACAGACACACAACACAGGCTATTCTATATATACATACTTACACACAGGGCATTACACATACACCCACACGGCACCCCGCACCATCTCTATGTCCCCCTCAATTACCTGCTGGCCAGGGCCTGACACTTGAGATTATGCATGAGGTCCCATGCATAGTTATTTCAGCTCAGGCTGCACGAAGGGGACCTGCAGCACAGCAAGCTGCTGGGACCCCTCCCGTTGTCTGCCAGTCCACCGCAGGGCCTCCCCTGTATTGTGGCGTCTGCACAATTATGGTGTTCTATTATTCCATCGGACCCGTGACTTTATCGGATCGGATTAAAGTTACGGGTCTGATGGAATGATAGAACACTGGGACAGACCACGGGGCACACCGCAGCCATACAACCTAACCGAATACCCTCTACGTGGCACACTCACCCACTGCTATCACGGCTCTGTAAAAGCAAAACTACAGTTGCCATAATCCTTGGTGCACAGACAGGAAGTTAGGCTGTCAGCAGGAAATAAGGATGGACCGTAGAAAAGATGGCTGCCATCATACAGCCATCTTTTAATATGGGAAGGTGCACAGCTGTGAGAAGCAGTATATGGGTAAGCAATCTGGGATCCCTCCAGGAGTTGGGCACTCGGTCCATGACCGAGTGCCTGACTCATGGGCTTCATTTCCACTCGCCCCCACGCAATTTTCACTTGCAAACTGCGAGGGGGCGAGTGGAAATTTTGAGCCCTGATCTAGTTATTTGGGGCATTAAATGATATCTGGCAAATACATTATTTGTTATGGGTTGTTTATTTTAGTGGTAGGTCACGATGCCAGGACAAGGTCATCCAGTGCCCAGGGTGAAAATGCCAGACTTCACTAGGGAAGTTGCGTGCCAAAACATTGTGTCCTGTAGTGATCAGCACTACAGACCAGACCAGGAAATCAACACTTCTTTCTACTGCAGCCATTAGAAGTGGCAAGTATCTAATTCTTTATAGTGAGCTTTTTATTGCAGGTATAAGATTTAGTGACAGAGTTGCTTTAAGGTGTTTTTTTAAAGTAATATCAAGCTTCTTTCAATAATAAATACACATGAAACAAATACACATTGCCCAGCAAAGTATTTCTTTAAATGTTTTGCCCAATCAGTTACAGTCCTCATGTTTCCAAATAGCTGGCGCCAACTCTCTCGGCTCAGCTTCCCTGAACCTCCTGTCTATTACAAGATCCAGAGGGACAGCACAGACTCCAACAACTGTCCATCTGCTAGCTTGGAGGAGGGAGGAGCGGGATGGCTTGATCCCGATCTTAAAGCTGTCAGTGCCAGCTTAGTCACTGTGCCCTGTGCACACTTCCAGCAAAGAACAATGGGCGTATACATGTGGAGACCGGGCATTAAAGGCCACCTTCTTGCAGCCACATACATACGGTATGTGAGCTAGTTGAGGGCTGGCTGGTTGGTTAAAGTGATACAACACATATGATATACACACACACACACACACCCCCACCCCCCCCCCCCCCCCCCCCCATAAACAGATGGGGGAATTTATGAAAACTGGAGCAGTCAGAATCTGGAGCAGTTTCCCGTGGCAACCAATCCGCTTCCATCATTTTAAAAGCCTGAACCAACTGGAGAAGCTGATTAGTTGCTATGAGCAACTGCTCCAGATCCTGCCCGCTCCCGTTTTGATAAATTTCCCCCATAGAATATTAAAAGAAATAAACATAATCACCGCAGATACACTCTAAATAGAGAGAAAACTTTTTTTAAGCAAATCTTACCAAAGCAGCAAACTGAGCCAAATGAGGAGTTGAGGATTTAGTGACATTCAGCCAAAAGCTAATTTGCTGTGAAATCTGTCTAACCGGAAACACTCTGCTCATCCCTACTACTGAGGTAGAACCATGCATAACTGCAGGTGCTGGAAGTTAGAGATCAGGGTAGGCAACCATGGCACTTCAGCTGTGTTGAAACTACAAATACCTTCATGCCTCTGCCTCTGAAACTCATGCAGGTAGCTGTCAGACTCTTGCAATGCCTCATGGGACTTGTAGTCCCACAACAGTGGGTGTGCCCAGGTTGCCTACCCCTGGTATAGGTTTATATAGAAGGGGTAGTGGAGTGAAGATTGGATTCACCAGTGGCAGTATCAGTATTATCAAAGTACATATACAGCTCGTGCACACAGAAGTTGTACATTGAGCCCCCTCCGCCTGACTCAGCCCCGCCTCCCTATCCGTCACAGGGTACACATTGCCATCTTGTAGCCGCCCATCGCCTACGCCAGCCCCGCCTCCCTGTCCTTCGCACAGCACCCGTTGTCCCCGCCCCTCGCCAGCCCCGGATCTGGTGTATACTCGGAGCTCCCGGAAGGAAGCGTCTCAGCTCAGCTGAGGCCGGGGAGCAGCCCAGACGGAAGGAATGTGTAATGAGGCGCTCGGTGTCCCGGCTGGTGTTGCTCTGCTTGGTGTGTGGCTTCTGTTCGCTCCTGTACGCCCTCTCACAGAGGGGGAGCGGAGACACCGAGGCGCAGCAGCCGCTCATCTCATCCCCTCGGTGGCGGGCAGAGCAGCCGCAGAGACTCAGGTATATAGACACGTGATCAGCTGAGTCACCTGCCTGTGCATGTACGCCCCGTCGTTCCGAGTGATGGCTGTGATACAGAGGCTTGGAATCATGGCAATGTGTGTACATAGGAAGGGATATCATGGTGTGACTACAAATGAAGATGATAACACACTCCTTTATTATGTTGACACTCATGTAACTTCTGGGCAAACTGATCACTGCCAAAGGATTTCTATTTCTGTCCACCCAGTCCTGACATTTACACAGCTCTGCCACACAACACACTCTTGTCTGTCACATGTCTAGTCCTTCCCCCACCCTTCCGTTTGTCACTCTGCCCTCCCCTCCTATCAGCATGCCCCTTAATAGTAGTTGAGCACTGCAGCACAACTGATTTGGTTCTTTGCGCTGCTTCTCGCTCTCCCAGTCTGCTGTAGAGGGACTGCAAGAGGTTGCTGCAAAATCCCTCCGCACTGCAAACTCTCAGTCCCTCACTTCTACCCCTTCATTGTAAAGCAGTACTGTAGTACCAGAGTAATAACTAGGGTTAAAGGTAAATGTAAACGGTTATTCTGTCTTGGATGCAGCTAAGATGGTTTAGATCAGGAGTGGGCAAACTCTGGCCCTCTAGCTGTTGTTAAACTACGAATCCCATGAGGCATTGCAAGATTCTCACAGCCACAGGTATGACTCAGAGACAGATGCATCATGGGACTTGTAGTTTCACCATCGCTGGAGGGCTGGAGTTTGACTACCCCTGGTCTAGTCTTTCAGCAGGTTTAGATCCTCTATTAGGTTTTTATTGCTGCATTTTTTAACTGACTTTGTGTGCCGGAAACGAGGGGACATCTTTCCGGTGACTCTATCACTTCAATCAAACTCTCAGTCCCCGTTCACACCTTTTGTGTTCCATGAACACGGGTCATGTGCATGCTTTGACGTGTATTGATGGCCTGTGTCAAATGTGCACTGCGCTTGCAGCCGCATTACTTGTTGCAGGCACCTCAAATGTGGCCGGGAAAAAAAGTGAGAAGATCGCAGATGAAAATGCTGCATGAGCTTCTTTGCCACGTTTGTCGCATGCGTGGCAGCCCATTGGCGTGAATGGGTGATGCGTGGCAAAAACTGAGCGCAGACAATGCACATTCCTGGTACGCCAAGGTGTGAACGGGGCCTTAAAGGCTGATTCACACCAGATGTCACAGCCTCAATCCACTGATGTGGCAGTAGCATTGTTTTCAATCATCTCAGTTCATACCACCAGGTTTTGGTGGTGCGCACTGAAAAAAAAAAAGCACAGCGTGCAGTATTTCTTTCAGCGCAGTGTGGTGTGCTGTGACTGTAAAAGTGAAAACATTGTCATTTGTGACATTTCAATAAAGTATTAAAAAAAAAAAAGTAAACTGTGATGCTGAGGCATTTTACTTTTTTTTTTAAAACTTTATTTGGAGTGTATAAAGTGTACACCCCATTCAGTTTTTTGGTGTGCTGTCCTTGTGTACCATCCAGTGTACTAGATAAATACCAATAGCTGCGCTAGGAGTATAATTGTGTTCCAACCAATAGACCAGCTGCAATTATAAAAATTAGCACCATCCAGTGCACTGTGGAAAAAATACAGCACACCGCACTAGATGCAACAGTTAATTGATTAAGTCGATTAAAATCGACGATCGAAAACGTTGTCGACATTTTCGATCGTCGATTCGTCGGCTATTGATTCATTAGCCTGTTCGGGGCTCCACACATGGCCTGAGCCGCACGCACGTCACACGCTGTTCCCGCTGCGCCCAGGACGCTGAGGCCATGCCCACCGCACAGGACGCTGAAGCCGCGCACGCCGCTGCTGTGAGCTCCCTCACTCGCCGCTGGCCCGCCGACAATCGAGGGCCCACGATTTGAAAGTAGGTCAGGACCCCTTGAACTGTACCCCTCCACCCACAAACATCCGCTAGGGAACTACAAATACAAGCATGCCATCACTGTCCCTGTACAACCCCCCCCCC
>NW_017306359.1:1929581-1952770 GCF_000935625.1 Nanorana parkeri | reverse complement strand
TTACTGTCCACCTGAAAGTACTACAATGCCATTATAGAACTAAGAATAGAACATTTAAGTTTATCTATGTTTTATTCTATGTTCTATAATGGCATTGTATTTTTATTTATTTTTTTATCAACTTTTAAAAAAAGTTTATTTTTTGTTTTATTTATTCAATTTTTATTAAATATTTTTATTTAATACTTTACTTTTAGGGGTTTCGGGGAAATATTAGGGATCTAGACCCCTGATATATCCCTTTTTAAAATAGAAAAAGAGATTGAGAACACAGAGTCCTCAATCTCTTTTTCTGTATCCCCTGTTATCAATGAACAGGCATCCTCTATGAGTGTTCCTGTTCATTGATAACTTGAGAATATAGTATGATTACTATAACTACAACTATGAATGAACAGGAGGTCATGTAGCTCACCCCCATTCATTCATAATTGGGGATACAGTACACATACAATGTCCTCAATTATCTACAAAACACTCAGAGCAGGGAGGAGAGCTCCGTCTCCTGTGACAGCACAGCCTGTCTATGCCGGACTGTGATAGGCGGCTGAGCGGTGTGGGAGGAGAGACACCGGCCGCTCACAGTGCTCTCCTCTCGCAGCACTCGGCCGGGAGGAGAGCACTGCTCTCCTCCAGCTGGGACACAGAGCAGCGCCCAGCGGGGAGGTAAGAAATCACGGATGCACCGATGTATCTGCTGGAAAATGGCACTTTCGACATTTAGCCTAAAGTGCCATTTTCGGCCGGCGCCTCCCCCTCAGCTGTGCGCCCGGGGGAAGCACACCTGCTGCTCCCCCCGGTTGTTACGCCACTGACCAGAATATATATTAGTCGGTGGTATTCTGCATTGTGCCACCGTATTATACAATGCAGAATACCATGCACAATACAATGCGGAACACCAGCAGTTATGGAGGAACACCAAATCCCAGCAATAATACATTAAGCAGCCTGTATAATGTATTATTGCTGGGATTTGTTGTTCCTCTATAGCTGGTGGTATTCTCCATCTCGATGTATAATGTATTATTGCTGGGATTTGTAGTTCCTCTATAACTGGTCAGTGGTATTCTGCATTGCGCCGTATAATCATTATACAGCGCAATGGAGAATACCACCAGCTATAGAGGACTACAATAGCCTGTCTATGCCGGACTGTGATAGGCGGCTGAGCGGTGTGGGAGGAGAGACACCGGCCGCTCACAGTGCTCTCCTCTCGCAGCACTCGGCCGGGAGGAGAGCACTGCTCTCCTCCAGCTGGGACACAGAGCAGCGCCCAGCGGGGAGGTAAGAAATCACGGATGCACCGATGTATCTGCTGGAAAATGGCACTTTCGACATTTAGCCTAAAGTGCCATTTTCGGCCGGCGCCTCCCCCTCAGCTGTGCGCCCGGGGGAAGCACACCTGCTGCTCCCCCCGGTTGTTACGCCACTGACCAGAATATATATTAGTCGGTGGTATTCTGCATTGTGCCACCGTATTATACAATGCAGAATACCATGCACAATACAATGCGGAACACCAGCAGTTATGGAGGAACACCAAATCCCAGCAATAATACATTAAGCAGCCTGTATAATGTATTATTGCTGGGATTTGTTGTTCCTCTATAGCTGGTGGTATTCTCCATCTCGATGTATAATGTATTATTGCTGGGATTTGTAGTTCCTCTATAACTGGTCAGTGGTATTCTGCATTGCGCCGTATAATCATTATACAGCGCAATGGAGAATACCACCAGCTATAGAGGACTACAAATCCCAGAAATAGTACACTATAGTGTACTATTGCTGCGATTAGTTGTATTCCTCTAAAACTGCTGGTATCCTGCATTGCGCCACTGTATAATGTACTATATTGCACACCACACTTTTTTTTACTTCCACCGCTCCAAGCTTGCTCCCGTGATAGACTACAATCTCAACACAAACTAGTAGTCCAGCACTGGAGCCTTTTTTTTTTTTAATCGAATGTAATAATCGGCCAACTAATCGATTTTGAAAATAATCGTTAGCTGCAGCTCTACACCGCACTTATATGTGCACTGTGTTAAGTCAGCCCATTTATATTGAGAGAATTGGATGTGACCCATGACACAGTACTTCAGTGCAGGTCAATGTCACTTCTGTGATCGTGTGCTGAGTGCCACTTGCAGCCTTTCAGCTCCCTGTAGCTGGAGGAGGATGTTGTCCCAAAGTTTATCTATGATGTAACAGGAAGTGATTGGGGAGCTGAGACAATACACCCCGAGACTCCACACATAACTTTCATGGACTGTTTACACACCTGAGTTTGACACAAAGGTGCAGAACTTGTGTTTCAGTTAGGAAACATTCTATGCTATTTTTGTTTTTACAGCTTTCCAAGTCCCCTACTTCTAGTTGTGTGGATAGCAAGCTATTCTGTAACGTATTTATTATACTCCGAGTTACTGGGCTACCCCTACACTAATCAGACTTTTACTGTTATTGCATCATTGTCGCCATCTGCTTGATATCACCTGACACTAAACTCGGGAGTTATAGTGACATTAAAGTCAAAAGTCGTCCCCTCCACAATGTTAGTGTAAGGACTTACCTGAAACGATGCCTCTTTATTCGATCATCTTCTTCTTTACTGTTCTTTTCAGCTGTCCCTCCAGCACTGGTGCGGGTCTCCGATCCAGCGCTGACTCCTCTGTCCTCCTCTCCTCTGATGTCCCACGGAGTCTGTGCGGGTGCACGCTGCTCCATATACTTACCTTGTCTCTCTCCTCGTCTCCTGGCCGAACATCCAAACTGCACATGCGCCCGTCCCAAGATCCTTTGCGGTCGCCTGAGACTCTTCAGATGTTCGGACAGGAGAGCGCGGCGCAGACACAGGTAAGTTTAAACCTGTTTGAATTTTTTTTTAAAGTTTTTGCATATATCTACTGCTTGCTAGCACTAGATATATGCAAAGAAGTGAGGAGTTAATAACCGTTTAAAGCGACATTAAACCCTCCTTTTCTTTTATCTTTTTTTTTTTATGGTGGCCAGACTTGCTGGAAAAAAAAAGTTCTTATTTTTTTTACATTTCTTTGTCGTATCCAGGCCGCAAGCCCGCCCCTCCCCTGTATGGGTGCCTCCATCAGCTAGCCAATTGCTGTGGAGCCACACGTACATGTGCACGGTCACGGCCGTGCCTAGCTGGCTGGCCATGCCCCCACTCTGCAGTCACAGCTTGACTGACGTCAGAAGGAGCCTATGGCTCGTCCACCTTCAGTATTCTTCCCTACAGCCAGGAAGTTCGGGGAAACCCATGTATCTTCCCAGTCGCAGTGCAGGAGACGAGCGGCTGCAGGTAAGTTTGGGGGGGATGGGGTTGTTACAAAAGTGCTGAGCGTTCTTTGCCTTGATGCAGATTTTGCATTAAGGCAAAAATTACCCAGCCTTTAAATCTTAAAAATGCATTCAAGTACCTTAACAATTAACAAAAATGTATTTTATTTGTGTATCACTCGGCTGTAGATCCTCAAATCATCTCTGAATAGGTGCTGACACTGTCCTTCCTTCTGGAGGGTAGTTACTTTAGTTCTGCATGATCCCTGTGTGTGTTGAAAAGTAGACGCCGCTCCAAGCTCACTCCTGTGATTAACTACAATATCGGTACAAATTAGTAAACTAAACATGAGATTGTAGTCCATCATGGGAGTGAGTTTGGAGCGGCGGCTACTTGACAACACACACAGGGACCATGGGGAAGAAAAGTAGCCACCCTCCAGAAGGAAGGACAGTGTCAGCATGAATTCAGAGATGATTTGAGGATCTACAGCTGAGTGATACACAAATGTAATTGGGTGCAGATTTGCACTGGGGTTGACTCCAGTGTTGTGTGGATTTATGGAGACTTTTTCTATTGAGTGCTATTTTAGCATCTGCATCTTTTCTGAATTAAATACAGAAGTCAAGACAACTGAATCTTTTTAGATGAGTCCATGCAGTACACATTGGCCTTGGCCTCACTCCCTTCTGTCACCCAATACTACTTATTGGCCTTTTTATGTGATATCTACTAGCCAATTAAATAGTTCGGGAAGTAGTAGGGGAGGGCCAACCTTGACTTTTACATGAGAAGTCCAAATTTGCATATAATTTCAGCTGTCTGTCTCTCAATGTATTGATTATTTTGCTATCCGAATTTCAGTATATCCACTTCTTCTGCATCACATCCACAGATAAATTGCCCAGGCCTAGCAGGGGTCCTGTTTTACACAATTTGAGGAATGGTGGAATTTACATCCAACCATTTTCTTTCATCTAAAAGCACGACTTTCTAATAGCTGGAAACTTTTGTGTTTCATTCTGTCAGGTGTAAGAATTTCTCTGTTTCTTTCTGGAATCCCTATTGGATGCTGACCACTGGTGTGTGTGGAAAGGACTGCTTTTGGGAAGCTGCTTTTAGGTAGGACTTGCTGTTTTATGGAATAGATCTGCTACATATAGAAAAACTAGCCATTAAATCACCTAATTTTCAAAGGAATCAGTGGCTGTGGTTCAGTATGGAATTCTAAGTAAAAGTATAGGGTGGGCATTCATTTTTTATTTGTAATTATAAGGTGTAAAGTTGCAATCTAGTCACAGCCTTACTTTGAGTCATGCTCCATTTTCAGTAGTATGTACCTGTGCACCTAATTAGAGGAAAGTAATAGAATGTTCTACAGGTGTAATATTATCATGACGTTTTAGTAATCATCCAGTTTTTCATTATCCACTGCCAATGCCATGAATGCAATACTACTGATTACTACTGTGTTTCCCCGAAAGTAAGACCTACCCCGAAAATAAGACCTAGTGCTATCTTCGGGGATTTCTGTAATATAAGACCTACCCCGAAAATAAGACCTAGTGCTATCTTCGGGGATTTCTGTAATATAAGACCTACCCCGAAAATAAGACCTAGTGCTATCTTCGGGGATTTCTGTAATATAAGACCTACCCCGAAAATAAGACCTAGTGCTATCTTCGGGGATTTCTGTAATATAAGACCTACCCCGAAAATAAGACCTAGTGTCTTTTTTCGTGAAATAAAATAAGACACTGTCTAATTTTCGGGGAAACAGGGTATATTCATCTGTTTGTACCCCCGGTAAGTGGAGCTCAGAATGATGATCTTCCCGCCTCTAGTCAATATATTATTACCTGTTCTTTTGTATATTCAGCTGTCAGTGCCTTGGTCTCCTTGACATTTTTTTGGCTGGATGAATTTCCCGCTTTGCCCTTTGTATTCTCACAGCAGCGAGTGTCGGAATACTTCAACAGTGGTGGCAGCTCATTGGCTGCCGTAACTATATGGCCGAAAATGTTTCCATCCAGCTCCTTTTATTTTGTGATCGAAGGATGGCAGATGGAGGGGTGCGGACAGGGGCACCCACTACGCAAATTTCAGCCAGTTCACCAAGAACTAACTGAAATCCGCACAGTGTACGACCAGATTTATTTATCCAGAATATTCTCTGCCTACTATAGCTTCTTGCTTGTAAACTAACAGATCCAGATTTTGAATATACTGTGTATGCAAAGATTGGTGATTGTAAGGAAAGTCTAAGTAAGTTATCCAAACTACAGTGGCTTGCAAAAGTACTCACCCCCAACGGGGCATTTTTCCTATTTTGTTGCATCACCACCTGGAATAAAAATTGATTTTTATTAGGGATGTCACAATACCATTTTTTTCAAGACCAAGTACTTTCCCTCAGGTGCTTGCTGATACCAATTCCTGATACTTCTTAAATGGACATGTGACATTTTTTCTAAAAAAATACAGACTGTTGATTTTAGGGAAGTTTCTTTATAAAGAACTGTAACTCAATCCATGATTATTCAGCAATGGAGAATGGCAACTGGCTATAGAGGACCACAAATCTCAGCAATCCATGATTATTCAGAATGGAGAATGGCAATCATGGATTGCTGAGATTTGTAGTCCTCTATAGCCAGTTGCCATTCTCTATTGCTGTATAATCAGGGCAGCTTGCTGGTCTCTCCAGGGCTCTATAGGTGGGTGCCTGGCTCTCCAGGGCAAAATGGGTGCGGGGCTGTCCAGTGCTGTGTTGGTCTCTGCAGGTGGCGGGAAGGAGGAGGAGATGTGGGGCCAGACCGGTGCTGTCAGACAGCTGCCATGAGGTCTCCAGCAACAGCAGGATCTCAGGCAGCCGCTCTTGTTTAAAATTTCAAGGGCCGGTGTTGGCCTTTAATATCGGGGCATTTTCATGAGTGCAAGTACTCGTAAAAAATGCCCTGTATTGGTATCGGGATATCCCTAACTTTTATATGGATTACATGTAATGGGCATACACAAAATAGTCAAGTGAAATCAAGAAAAAAAATGTTTTTTTAAACTTTAAAATACAGGAAAGTGATGCATCCATTTGTATTCACCCCTTTGCTATGAAGCCCCTACATAAGATCTGGTGCAATCAATTACCTACAGAAGTCACATAATTAGTTAAATGAAGACCACCTGTGTGCAATCTAATTGTCACATGATCTCATTATACATACATACATACATACATACATACATACATACATACACACACACACAGGGCTTGAAAAATTTTAGGGTGTCTCACCAGTCAGTCAAAAATGTCACCAGTCAGCATGACCGGACTATAGCCTTGCAATGTATGTTAACATTTTTTGGGGACAGAGCTTTCTTTTGGAGGTATATAATCCCCACTGGGGGGTTGTTATTTTTTTTTTACTATATAATGAAAAAAGTGCCGTAAATGTAAAAAAAAAAGTTTCCCTACGTTATGTTATAAAACATTTATTCTTACCCATATTTTTGGTAAAACATAAAAGTCGGGGTCACGTCGGGTAAATAGACACCAAACATGTCATGCCTTAAAATTGCGTGCGCCCCCGCAAAATTGCAAAAAACGCCCATAGGCGACGCTTAAAACGCTTTTACTGCTCATCAGTTTAGTGTTATCAGTGATTAATGGCTCTAGAATTATTGCTCTCCGACGTTTGCGGCGATATGTAACATGTGCGGAACAATAGGCGCAATCGTCGTTTTCACACGTAGGCGCACCCGACGCATATCTGTGTGTGTATGTGGGGGGCGGGGACTTAAAAAAATATGTTTTCTTTTTTAATTTTTTTATGCTTTATTTTTTTATGATTCTTTCATTTTTGTATTAGTTTTTTTTTTTTACACTCAACTTTATTGCTATTACATGGTGGGCTAAGAATCCCCCTATGAGATAGCCAATTTACATGACAGGTCCTCTTTATGGAGACATCAGGGGTCTCCAAGACCCCTAATGTCACCTAGGGACCCCCAGAGAAGCTGATGAAGCAGAGATCTGCTTCATCAGCTTCTGTAGGTGGAGAGTGACACTGAATGCAGGAAGTGATGTAATATATATCACTTCCTGCATTCGGGGACTGAGAAGAGATCAAAGGGAGATCGTATACTGAACTCCCTTTGATCTCCTGTCACAGAGCCGTCCCGGCCGCATCGGGCACTGCGGATTTCGGGACCGGCAACGGCAGTGACAAGTGCTAATACAAGCGATCGAGCGTCTCTAGAGATGCCCGATCACTTGAATGTAAAGCTCCCGGCCACGTAATTAGAACAGCCATCCGGGAGGCTGCTCGTCGGGCTCCACCGTCCTCTCGTCGCAGACGAGTGGATTTTTCAAGCCCTGTATATATGCATGTATAACACACACACACACACACGCACACACCTGTTCTGAAAGGACCGAGAGTCTGCAGCACCACTGAGCAAGGGGCACCACCAAGCAGGTGGTACCATGAAGACGAAGGAGCTCTCCAAACAGGTCAGGGACAAAGTTGTGGAGAAGTAGAGATCAGGGTTGGGTTATATAAAAAAAACTTGTAATGTCCCACGGAGCACCATTAAATCCATTATTACAAAATGGAAAGAATATGGCACCACGAAAAACTTGCCAAGAGAGGACTGCCCACCAAAACTCACAGACCAGGCAAGGAGGGCATTAATCATAGAGACAACAAAGTTAACCCTGAGGGAGATGCAAAGCTCCACAGCAGAGATTGGGGTATCTGTCCATAGGACAACTATGTTAGACTCCCCAAACATATTAAAGAAGATAGTCAGATGAGACTAAACCTGAACTTTTGAGCAGTTTTGCCTTGAAGAATGGGCAAAATCCCAGTGGCTAGATGTGCCTAGCCTATAGAGACGTAGCCCAAGAGACCTGCAACTGTAATTGCTGCAAAAGGTGGCTCTACAAAGTATTGACTTTAGGGGGGTGAAAAAGTTATGCATGCTCAAGTTTTCTGGGATTTTGTTATCTTATTTGTATCACAATAAAAAATATTTTGCATCTTCAGAGTGGTAGGCACGTTGTGTAAATCAAATGATACCAATCTCCCAATAACCCATATTAATGTGAGGTGGTATTGCAACAAAATAGGAAAAATGCCAAGGTGGGGGGGGGGATACTTTTGCAAGCCATTGTATGTACTACTGTAACGTTTGACGTAACTACTCCAGAGCTGGACAAATCACAGGAGCCAGGTAGGCATGGCCTTTGCAGATTCTCTCTAGTTGTCAAAGTAGCTGGCTCCTAAAAACAAAATCCTACAGGCTCCTGAATAATTTGTTATTTTGTCCACCTCTGGTGTACTCTTCTGTACTGTAATGGGAGTATAGTGTGTGCTGCGTGATAGACGTGTTAGAGCCAGGTAGCCAATGCTTTTTGGGGGTTTTCTGTGGTTGCCAATGGAGCTGGTTCCTGAATTCCGTATTATTTTGTTCATCCATGTGGTAGGCTTATGTTATTGTAAATAAAATGATCGGCCTCTTTTGGTGAAATCAGCAGGGATGGCAAATGAGGATGGTGGTGGCGTTTTATAATCAGATGTCATCTGGCCATATTAAGCCATTATGCTGCCTGTGCACGCATTCTGAATGATGGCTATTTGTACAAGCTCTGCTCCTTTGTGCAATTATTTTAGTGAAAACGAATGCTAGAATTTACTTAGGGGAGCAAACTATTTGTTTCTATTTACAACGGTTTTAAATGAAGTAGATCAACACACGGCAGAAATGTTTGTTGAACTATAGCTAGTTTTCTGACTCCTCTCCATACCCCCTGCATACATTTGCCCCTGTAGGTGATTTCATGAAGTTAGCCACAAATGTCCAGAAGTGGCTAGTTGCTAAAATTATCACAATCTATAATTTTTGCCATTATGATAAATACAGACGAAGGTCTTTGTATGTAAAAATTTGGAATTTGGTATACCACTTTTCATGTGCAATGTTTGTTATCCACCATGCAAAAAATGTAGCATTAGCAGTTATAATTTTTTATGGTGTGTGTGTTTTTATGTATGTTTATGCTACATAAACTAGCACCAACAGTAAGTGGTCCTAGAGGTTACTGACTTGGGATGGAAGGAGGAGTCTATTTATTTAATGTGGTTGATGTGTTTCCTGTTGCAGGCAGGCGGAGCCTATATCTCCCGATGGCTGTCCTGGAAGATTCCTGGAAACAGAGTTATCAGGTAATCAACTCATGTTTTTTGCCGTGTTTTTGATGCGTTCCAGTTTAAAAAATAAATACATTTTTTATATATATATTTTGTGCTGGAGTGGGGCTGTCGGTATGTTAGCTGCAGTGCGTTTTGGACGCGTTTTGCGTTTCCGGACCTAACAAAATGTGACAAGCAGTATTTTTTTCTGTCGTAACCTGAATGGACTGCGCACGTGAGAACTGTAGCCCATAAAACACATACGGATACATTGGGGTGCATTTTTAGTGCAGGAGCGTCGTGTGAACAGGCCCTAAGGGACATATGGGAAATTATTTGCTTGGGGAGGTACAAGGTCCTTTTTGAGGAAAGCCTACCCAGCAGCACTGTTTACATAGCCTTAAGTTAAATCAGAACTCAGAGTAAATTAAATCTTAACCCTTGCAGTGGGTCTACCCAGCACTAAAAGGGTTAAGTGCTCATTTTGCCTAGGGAGCTAAAATAACAGTTATACTCACTGGAGCCACAATACCGGCTGGCTCCTACACCGCTTTGTCCAGCCTTCCTCCACTTCAGCAATGGAATGCCCCTCGGCATCATCAGTCTATACACTGTATAGAATGTGATGACTCGCAGGACCTTAGACCGCTGGAGGGGAGCGAGGCTGAAGGGAACGGTCTAAGAGCAAGCTGGGATCATGGTTCGGGTGAGTTTAACTTTTTTTATTTTAGCTTCCTAGGCAAAACAAACACATAACCCTTGCAATACGGGGGTAGCCCCACTGCAAGGGTTAAAGGAGAACTATGGGCTTAAGGCTTTTCCCCATAGTTCTCCTTAGGGTAACGGGAGGACACAAACTAGCGTCCTCCCGTCACCCTACGCTCAGTATACCGCAAACTGTAGCCCCGTCCGATCCGCCAGTCAGCGCTGGCGGAGCGGGGAGGAGGGAATCCATCCCCTCCCCTGTCACGGCAGAGGATCGAGAGGTGAGCGAACCCGGTATGTGTTCGCTCATCTCCCGATCTACTGAGCCGACCTGTGACAGTTCTAGCCGACCTGTGACAATGAGACTATGAAAAGTGAAAAGCACTCGCCTCATAGTTCTCCTTTTAAGATTTGATTTGCCCGTTGTTTTTCTTTAAGCTTTGTATATTGGACCACTTTGAAAGACTTCTCTGGCTGTGAAATTACCACAAGTGATGCATCCACACCACTTGTGCACATAGGCCACATTCCTAATAATGCGATCAATCGGCTCTATGGATTGTCCATTGGAAGAAGCCACAACGAGCTGCAAGATTTTATTGCCATTGTGTCGGGTGAACAAGGCAAACCTAGAGAAGAAGGATGCCAGAACCCAGATCTGGAGCAAAATCTATGCACTTGTTTTCTGACTATTATAAGAACCCAGTGGGAGATTAAACCCAGCAGCATTTACCCAAGCTGAGTTATACTTTTAGACTTTTTACCTTTTATGTAAACCTAGTACAGTAGCTAGTAGCTATCATTAATGTAACCAGCATGTATAGATTGGCAATCATTTAAATTAGGAAATCAATGCTTATACAATAGGCCCGGTATGTAACCAAACATTGTATATTGATTATTAGAAAACTGGTGATGAGTAGAGCTATAGTATATGTTGACATTACCTGACCATTTTGTGACATGTGTGACACCAACCAAGACAGAAGCTTTAAGCCACTAACTAATAGCTATGTATTTGTGCAGGTCATGGGTCATTGCTTGTTCTCTTTTGCAGCCATTCTCAACCAGGGTTCTGTGGAACCCTAGGATTCCTCCAGAGAGCTACGGCTATTGACCTCCCACTTGATGGGGTCTGCATAGTTCTGGAGCCGGCATCATTTGGCATCACCAGATGCATGACATTATATTCTTTTTAGCTGTCTGTAAGGATTGTATTCTGACCACCACTGGCCACCAATGTTAGCGGCATTTTTCTCACTTGACCCTCAATGAATTGATTTTAGCAGGTGTTCCTCAAGACCTAAAAATGATTTGAAGTGCCAGCTGTAATTATTTTGCACTCTATTTTGGTTATGACTTAGTATTTGTTGCACTTTTGTCTTACAGATACAATCTACCTGTAAAACATGGATTGGACACTATGCACTTGGCAGTTGTGGCTTGCGGAGATAGACTGGAAGAGACTATTACAATGCTGAAATCTGCTCTTGTTTTTAGTAGAAAACCTCTTGAGTTTCACATCTTTGCTGAAGACCAGTTGCACAATGACTTCACCACAGTTGTAAGTAATCCTTGCAAATGGTACATTTTTGTATGTATTGATCAACCCAAGAAGGCAGTGTGAAAAAGAAGCAGTGATACTGCTTAGGAGACAGATCTTCTATAAGAATGCTACCCCCCTGCTCAAAACAAGCAGTGCACCCATATCATAATATCTTTTGAAAACGCAGTGATATATCTGCGGCAGATGTTTTGTAGGACTGTCAAGGACTGCAGACATGAGGGTCACAAATAATAAAAAAAAAAAAAACTGGACCATCATAATTGTTTTAGATGGTGTGGATGGGTTAGAACTTCTGACAGCTTTTTAATGTGGTACGTGTCTCCATTTGGTTCGTTTGTGTTTTTTAACTTGCTGTTTGATAGGTGTCTGATTACCGGATTTACAGTAAGTCAATCCACCTCCTGCCTGATCTCCTCAATGGGAACACAGTCAGCAATAACAATATTACAGTAGTGAGTGAGGCAGGCTTAGAACCTGCCAGACTTATTTCTGTCTGTATTCTTGTGAGGGAGATTTCCCTTCAGCTTTTGGACAGAACGGGAAGAGAAATCTATGGGGACACTTAAAACATTTAAAACCCTTTCCCACTCCATCTAAAACTATACATTTTAATGTCTTGGTTGGATGTGGGCTTAAGGCTGGGTTCACACCTGGGCGTTTTTCAGCGCTGAAAAACGCCCAGCAAGTGAAATCCTATTGAGTGCTATGGGCATGGTTCCCACCTGGGCGTATCGGGCCAACGCCCCAAAATAGTACAGGAGCTTCTTTGGGGCGTATTTCAGCGCGTATCCATTGGTATTCCTGAGTGTGGCTTGAGGTTAACAAAGCGGTAACCCAGAGCCACACTCGGGAATACAGCGTAGGTCTTACCTTGTCCGCGATCCCCGCTGTGTCCTCCGGCCGCTGCCGTCTTCCGTGTTCCTTCCCTTGCGTGTGTCCGCGTTGCAGGGGGGCGGAACCAGCGGGAGGTTTAAAAAGTTTAAAAAAAGATAGAGGAACAAAATAAAATCATACCGCCAGGGAGGTATAAAAACGAGCGTCGAACGCGTGTTTCAGTGAACAAAAAAACGTGTTTTGAAACGTGCTGAAAAAACAAGCATGAAACGCTCCTATTTGGGACGACCAGGTGTGAACCCAGCCTTAATTCTAAAATAATTACAATTTGCTCATACACATGGGGGGAAATGTATCAAAACTGGAGCAGTTTCCCATAGTAACCAATTAGCTTCTCAAGTTAAGTATTAAAAATGAAAGAGAAGCCAATTGGTTGCCATGGGTGTACTTTTTAAAACTAGAAGCTACACGTGGCCTTTAAATGTTTAAGGCAGTGGGGAAAGTTTAAAACTACCTTTGCAGTTGGGGCTCTCCCCATACTTCAAGGGTTAAATGCTCGTGTTTTTCCAGGGTACCATTGAAAAGCAGTTTTTTTTTTTCTTGCCTTACCCCCTTTGCTCTCCCAGCAGCCAGCACTCTCTTATTGACTCCGACGCTCCCAAGGTGGGCGTCTTTACTTTTAATGGAGAAATGCTGGATTGCATGATCACATTAGAATGCTACTAATGGAGCATCAAAAGAAATGTCAAATTTTAACATTCTCATTCATAGTAGTTTATTGCAATTTAAATTTTGCTGTGGTTTTATTTATATTTTTTAATAAATTAATATCTGTTTAGTTGCTATAAGATCCTGCACTTTGCAGACCATTACTTCTTTCGGCACCTATTTGTTAAATAAGCCTGTTCAGTTTTGTCTAAATATAAATACTACCTTTTGTCTTTCAGCTCAACAGCTGGAGTACTGCAAAGAAATTTAAATATAGTTTGTACCCTATATCCTTTCCACCGGAAAATGCAGCCGAATGGAGAAAACTCTTCAAGCCCTGTGCATCACAAAGATTGTTTCTGCCGGTAATCTCCAGTTTATGTAGAGTTAAATATGTAACTTTGTATTCAGATATCTATAGCCACACCTTTTTTTTGTTTTGTTTTTATTTCCCCTTGAAAGATGCAATAAGAATTGAGGGTAAATCCCCTTTTAGTCATTTATAGCCAGTCAGGTGTTCCAATTGGAAGATTTTCTCTAACCTGCTCAGTGACAACTGAAACTTTTGGATTTCCCAGCACTCGACAATAATCACCAAGACAAAGAGAGGTTGCAACCTGTGTATCCAGGGATAGTAATTGATTCCTAACTGCATGTAATCCTTTCACATATGATTACATGCGGTATGCAGGCGTTTACATGCAGCAGCTGTCACCCGATCAGTAATTTGAATTGGTGACAGTTGCCGCTTGTATCCTGTGCATAAATTAAAACTGGTACTGTATATAGTAATGGCCCCCGACTAAATTTAGTTTGAGACCCCTGACCTAGAAGCTAGGGGGACATGTGCCCCGGTTGCCGCTTTTGGAGGGATGCCACTGGGTGTGTGGATGGATAACTTCTCCCTTGGGGAGGGGAGCAACTCTGAGCCTTTGTCCCGAGTGACAAAATGCCACTGTGTATAAGTGTACAGTGACATTGCTACATAGATTACATTTACTGGCAAACAGCCAAACTTTTTGGGATAGAGTGGGAAAGATTTGGTCCTTCTCTAAAGTTTCAATTGCTATCTGTATCCTAGCTGGGACGACAGACCCCTCTGGTTGTCCTGTGGAGACTGTTGTCGGTGCGACAGAAAGTAATAGAAAAGCCAAACTTGTTGTTGTCGCTAGAGCAAGAGATGAGGATTAATCATCCAACGGGTATAAAATGTTCTAGTGACAATTGTCTAAGATGGGAATTACCTTCACTTGGGGTAGACTTCCTCTCAATTTCTGTTGCATGTCCAGGGCAGGAAGTGAAGATAAATCAATACAGTGGGACAAAGACAGCAAATATAATAACCCAATAGTTTTAGCCTATTCTTACACTATCCAAAACTATGACTGTACATAAAGAAATCCCTCCCTATTTCCCATTGTCATTAATACTCAAGGATGTAATAATTTATGAAAGTTTTATTATATTGCAGACTTGCCTAAGAAAAGGTTTTTTTTCCCTTTTTTCAAGTTTTGCTTTGTTTATCAGAGGATAACTCTTGTAGCTTTTAAAGCATTTCCAATAACAATGCTAAAAAGTGCTTATTTTGCATTGCAGTTATTACTAAAGAATGTGGATTCGTTATTGTATGTCGATACAGACATACTGTTCTTGCGTCCTATGGATGATATTTGGTCTTTGCTGGATGAGTTCAATTCTACTCAGATTGCTGCTATGGCCCCTGAGCATGAAGAGCCACGCATAGGGTGGTATAACCGCTTTGCTCGGCATCCCTATTATGGAAAGACTGGCATTAATTCTGGAGTCATGTTAATGAACATGACTCGTATACGAATGAAACACTTTAAGGTAAGTAAATATACGGTTTCTGAGATTTGTTCCTGACTAAAATAAGTCATTCTTTTTTACGACTTATTAAAGCTGAGTTTACATATTAGCAATACTACGTGAAAAAGTAACTTATGTGGAAAATGAAGCGTCATTTGAAACCCAGGGTTAAATAAGGATATTTATGTTGGGTAGGAAGGTGTGTAGGACATTGTACAAACATCAGCATTTTGTGCAGTACAACAAACAATTTTTTTGCATCCATGGGTGATCATCTGCAAGTAATCGCAGCATGTCCGGTTCCAGCTGCAATCAATAATACAAAATCACCGGCACCCCATACAGCGTACAGACCTTGTTGAAAGGTTGGTGCTTGAAGTGACAACACGGATGTCGCCGTGTCAGATACAGTCCATAATAGAAGTCACCAGCACTCCAATGATATGTGCAAGAAGTAAAGCACTTTTTTTATTCAATTGTCACATGCGTCAAACAGCCAACGTTTTGGGAGCCATGCAAGGTCCCTTCTTCTGGGCGACATAGTGACCCTGGGCATAAAAAGAGTGCTTTACTTCTTGCACATATCGAGTGCTGGTGACTTCTGTCATGGACGGTTCCAGCTGCAGGCGCTGTCTGTTGCCATTGCTTTTTAAGGTTGATTCATGTCCACTGCAAAGTAATTCCTGAGACTCGCCCAATTGGCCCCAATTGTAGGTGGGAGTTAAAAAGCAATACGTTTTAGCTTTATATGCACTTAACACTTTGCATTTTCCATTTAACACAATCGAGGCACTAAAGAAAAACCCCAGAAACCGTAAAAGAGATCAATCCCCCATCAAGTCTTATGAATTGAGTGTGAATGGGGCCTAAAACCTCCTTTTAGGGTTTTTTGCTACCTGTGTGGTTGCTGGGGAGATTCACCCTCATTATTGGTCCCAGTGACTATAGCCACTGGTACAGAAAGGGATAGGAAACCAAAATGTGTTGTTACAGGAACGGAATGTGGGGAATCTTCCAATGGGGATGTCTGTTCTGGTTACTGTCTAAGACATGGATAGCCAAACTCTGGCCCTCCAGCTGTGGTGGAACTACAAATCCCATGAGGGAATTGCAAGATTCTCACAGCCACAGACATGACTCCCAGAGAGATGCATCATGGGATTTGTAGTTTCACCACAGCTGGAGGGCCGGAGTTTGGCTACCCCTGGTCTAAGAGGAGATTTCCCCTCACTTTGGAGAAATTTCCTCCAACGTCCTGTCATGTTGTCTTTGGGCCAGGAAGTAAAGGCAGCTCTCCTGACTGGACACCCACTGGAAAAAAAAAAAAAAAAACCTGACAAGGTTCTTAACATATACCTAATGTTTGTTACTCTAGCAGTAATTTAGGAGATTGCTTGATTGATGAGTAGATGGCGCATACATCAAAAAAGAATGCCGCTTACAGTTTGTTGGCAAGAGGTCACATTCACCTGCCTGAGCCCATGCTTCTAACGTGTTTCACCTACAGTTGGCATTAGTAGTAGAGTCGTGAAATGTGATGTATGACCAAGCCCAGTTGTGGGTGAAATGCATACGGGGCAGGAGGTCCGGTAAGTGAATGCGACCTCTTGTTCACAAAGTGTAAGCAAAGGACTTTGCAGTGCAGCTATCGTATATATATATATTTTTTTAAGCATATTTCGACCTGTGGGGATTTTACTCTCCCATAGTGGAGAGCTATAGATGATTGGAGACTTGGAGCAGAGCAGTGCGGGATGAAATTGAAGTTCTTGGATAAAATCCATAGGCATGGGGAGAACATACAAAGTTCATGCAAATAAGGTTCCTGATGGGAATTGAACCCATTACGATCTGCCTATGTTGCATAGGCAGATCGTACTTGCGATGATCGCAAGCCACGCCCCCTGAGGGGCGGGCTTCCGATGACCGCAATGCCGAACGGGCAGTGTGCGCTTGCGCACACCGGCCCGTGCGGTTGTTATCGTACGGACATGCCACAAACCCGCCGAACATCGTACGATGCTCGGCGGGTTTTAGAACATGCCCGTAAGTTTAAAGTCGTGCGACCTTACGGTAGTAGAGGTCGCACGGCTTCCACACACCTTACGAACATCGTACGATCGCGGGATTTCCCGCGATTATCGTACGAGAGAATTCAATAAAACGGGTGGGCTCTCCAGCTGTTGGGGAACTGCAAATCCCATGAGGCATTGCAAGACTGACAGTTAAAGACATGACTTCCAGAGGCATGGGCAAGATGGGTTTTCTAGTTAAAGCACAGCTGGAGGGTCGGAGTTGCCTGCCCCTGCAGTTATACAGGTTCACACCAATGCATTAATGTCACATTTGAAAGAAGTTGATTACACTGCGCTTTGGAGTCAACGACCTTTTGCCTTTTCGGCCACTACAATTCCTTCATAAATGCAGCACATCTAAAACACATCAATTCACATTCATTTTTTTTTTTTCCCCAGTTTTAAGGCATTGATCGTATTGTATTTAAAAAAATCTATATGTAAGGGACCAACTGTGTAGTTGATAGAAATGTCCAGAAGGTGGTGCTGTGAGAGCATATCATGATTCATGAACACTGCACGTTTCATTTTGACTTGAATTTTAATGTGAAGTTGATAGCTATAACTAATATGCTCATATTCTTGTTGAGCATTGCATTTGTAAATCTGCTTTAAGTGAACACATTACTACTAACAAATCTAGACCAGCCTATTCCTGTAACCACTTATTGTCCAGAGCATTTCCGCACACATGGTGAAATCTGAATTTTTGTGGCTAGAAAACAGCTTAATACTCCCAAACAATTCTATATTTTCTAAAAGCAGGGGCCCTGTAGAATAAAAAAAACAACTAGTTCCACTTTTTTACGCCGTGCAATATTTGCACAAATGTTTATCAAACCAATATTTTTAGAATAAAATACACTAAAATGAAAATTGCACAGAAACAGAAAAAAATACCCATTTCTTTAGGAAAATGTAAAAGATGGGGTTACATCGAGTAAACCGATACCAAACATGTCAAGCCTTAAAATTGCAAGCCCTGTGCTATGACAAATAGTATGGTACTTAAACTTGTCCATAGTCAATGCTTTAAAAGCCTTTACTGCTCATCAGTTTAGAGTTAATAGCCAATAATGGCCCTAAAATTATTGCTCTCACTCCTATGTTTGAGGCGACACCCAACGTGTGGCGCAATCGTCGTTTAGGTACACATGCATATACCCTATGTGCACATTTTCATTCGCATGCAGATGGTGGGCCAGCGGGATTGGGTTTAATTTTTTATTTATTTTTATTTTTTCCTCCTTTTTTTTTTTTTCCAACTTTATTGCTATTACACGAGCTAATAAGCCTGTCTGTGACAGCATTTGGAGGTGACAGGTTCTCTTTATATAGATGTCGGGGGTCTCCAATATAGGGGATCAAGCACAGTATTGTGCTCTATCTCCTGTATAACTGACATTTCAGCCTGGCTTGTGACAGCTGTGAGCACAGTGCTTCCTGACTCACTGATCACAAAGCAGATGGAGGAATGGATTTAACTTGGTCTTCTGTTACAAGTGATCTGGGAAGCTGTACAGTCGGCCTGATCACTTGTATGGAACAAGCTCCACCTGCAGGAACAAAAAAAAAAAAGATACCAAAATCATGATCTTGGTATAAGCCCCTTCAGGACAAGGACATTTATGTACATCCGGTAGTCCAGAAGTTAACTGCCATAACTTTGTTTTAGTGGTACCTTTGAGTGCTTGGATACACAATGTGCTGGTAGGTTTACAGAAACACCTGGCAACTAATATACATTTACTTACTGTCTGTTTTATGGAAACAGAATTCAACCGGTACCTGATGTGGGGAAGAGAAAGGTGTGTATTTTTCTACACATCATAATATGGATTTCCTTGATGGCAGGGCAGCTGGTTCAGCTTTTCCTGCTGGGATTTAGATGAATGTCTTTGTGGTTACATGTTAACATGTTTTTTCACTGTTTGGTTTCATAATATTGATATTTTCAGTGCTAGCATAAAAACTCCTTCATCCAAGTATTGTCTCTTGTAAACAACCCATTTCATTTACAGAATGATATGACAACGGTTCGTCTGAATTGGGGAGAAATCCTTATGCCACTACTGAAAAAATACAAGTTGAATATAACTTGGGGGGATCAAGATCTGCTCAATATTATCTTCTCTCACAACTCAGGTACTTGTTTTTTGGGATTTGTATATGTTTCTCTGAAATGTCTTTTCACATTTGTATTTCCTGTTCAAATCTATTGCCTGTGAATCATCTTTCTATTTGTAAAAGTCAGAAATAGACTTTTTGGGGGGTTTATAAAGGGACACAGTACAGACCTAAAGGGAGACAGTGCATTTTAAAATAGCGTTCTGTTTAGGTTTTTCCTTTTTCTATAGGTTGAACTCAATGGACTTGTGTCTTTTTTTTCAACCTGACTCTGTAATGCAAGGCAATAGGGTTAGGAGGGGGCTGCTTGTGAGAGCTTACAATCTAAAAGCAAGGGGCAAGTGACAGAAATGATAACTGTGCAAATATTTGCTATTAACCATGCCATACACATATTTAGCAGTTTTGTTCAATTCACCCCAAATTAGGTTTGGATTAACAAATTAAAAAAATTAAATTTTTGTGTTTTTTTTATTTTTGGCATATGATTGTGTCCATTTTATCAAAACTGAATTAGTCTTGGTGAGAAATCTTGTCACATTAGGCCAAATTGATGTTTGTTTTTTTTTGTGTTGAACCATCATTTACAGTAATGGAATCTACAACTGATTGTGTATAGTCAGCACTTTAATGCTGGCTCCACCAGCAGCACATATCTGACATTCACTGCCCTGTTGCTCCATTCTGCCCCCAGGAGCAAAGAAAATACCTAATACTTCATGTGTGGGAAACGTGACTCAAACTACTTCCTCCCATGTTTCCGTACTGGTCCTTGTTGATTGGCAGCTCAGGCTCCCAGCGCCATCACATGGGGATGGAGAGAAAATTCTCATCCCTGCATGAGCTCCTAGTTACAGCAGGCCAAGCTCTTGCCTCCATAAGGGTAGGGTTGAAGAGTTAGTTCAAACCACTGTGTTTTACAATGCTTTTGTAGTTATAGGTCACTAAAATAAAATAAACTGCCTAGTATTTCACACTTCTCCAGCACTGCATACATTAGGTGTGCTTCTCATATATTCTATAGGAAAAGATGAGGCACATTCGAGCTGAGAGAAAACTGTGCAATAAAGATTTTGTTACCATTGGGGACTTCTTTCTCTTTATTTCCTCGGCCTAAGCTCCCATATTTATGCAGTAGAGTTAAATGTGCAAAATTAGAAAGTTATATAAATATCTTTGTGCATTATATTTTTGGTAGCAATACCACATTGTTTACATTGGCAAAATACTAAACATGACTTTTTTTCATGTATCCGGCTGCCTATTGCATTACTGTGCTGTTGCCTAATGAAGCATTGCATCCGTATGTATTGCTCTCTAATGATCTGCTTGTTCAGTAGCTTAGCACCAATTCTGCTTTCAGCTTGTTTTTGTTTCTAATTCAGAAAGCCTTTATGTCTTCCCGTGTCAGTGGAATTACCGTCCTGATCACTGCATCTATGGAAGTAATTGTAAAGGAGCTGAAGATGGTATTTTTATTCTACATGGGAACAGAGGAGTATACCATGACGATAAACAGCCAGCATTTAGAGCTGTGTATGAAGCACTACGCAATGTAAGACACAATACCTAATCTTTTATGGCCTCTGCTGATCTAGCTCTTATTTTTTTCTGTGTAAATATAAAATACATGATTGCATGCACCTAGTACAGCAACAGATACCCTGAAATAAAAATGAATACATGACAGGTTGACAGTCTTCTTTTGAAAAGAACTATGGGGCTGATTTATGCTAAATTCTTTCTAAATACACTAAGCTGAACTATCCCTTCTGCAGTGGCTTACCTGCCTTCCCTGATGGTGGCAGCATCCCATGTTATCGACATTCTGGGTATTTGAGTTGCAATGCACTTTTGTAAATAAGGTCTTGGCAGTGGATGCTAACTTATTTTTAGCCTTACAATTTCACTTTTGAGAGGACAGGCACAACTGTAATTAACCACTTGAAGTCCGCGCTGTTAAACCCCCTTCCCATCCAGGCCATTTTTCAGTATTCAGCGCTGCGGTACTTTGACATTTATTCCGTCATGCAGCGCTGTACTGAAATTAATTTTATACCATTTTTTTAGGGACATATAGAGCTTTCTTTTGGTGGTATTTATTCACCACTGGGGTTTTAATTTTTTACTATATTAAGGAAAAATTAGCGAAATAAAAAAAACAAAAAACTGTTTCCCCTATATTAAATGATAAAACATTTATTATTACCCAATTTCTTGGTAAGATATAAAAGACGGGGTCACGTCGGGTAAAAAGACACCAAACATGTCAAGCCTTAAAATTGCGTGCGCGTGCCAAACCTCAAACGATAATACCCAAAATTGGCCATAGGCGACGCTTTAAAAGCTTATACCGCTCATCAGTTTAGTGTTATCAGTGATCAAGTAAAATGGTCAAGAAGGGGTTAATATTAAAAATAATACCGCAGGCTTTCTGACGACTTTCATTTCCCCTTTTTTACCTGCAGGCCTCATTCACACTAGGGTGCGATTAGGTGCTTTTATATATGTTTTTAACATGGCTATCTAATCGCATATATATATATATAATTAGAATATCGTGCAAAAGTAATGGCAGTAAGTGCTGCAAAAGGGGCCCAAACCAAGTACTGAGTACATATGCATGCTTGTACTTTTCAGAGGTCCGATATTGTTCTATGTACAATCCTTGTTTTATTGATTGCATGTAATAATCTACTTTTTTGAGGTTGTGGATTTGGGGTTTTCATGAGCTGTAAGCCATAATCATCACAATTATGACAAATCACGGCTTGAACTATCTTGCTTTGCATGTAATGAGTCTATCTCATATGTGGCCACCACGGGATCGCAAGGCACATTGTGCCTGCGGTCCGATCCTGCGCGGTGCGATCAAAATGCTACAATAACTATTTTGATCGCACAGGACCGGACCGCAGACACAATGTGCCTTGCAATCCCGTGTGGCGGATCGCATTGCGGTTGGAGGGCTAGGCTATGGCGCCATTCACTTGAATGGCCCGCCATGCCCCCTCCAGCCCCATTAAAGAGTGAGCCAGTCGCAATGCGAGGCAGTGCGTTCTGGCCAAAATTGGGCCGGAACGCACTGCGTCTAGTGTGACTGAGCCCTTACATTTCTATGTACCATATAAATCGCTCACTTTAGACACTTGCACAAACTGGATCAAGGATCTTGCCATGCAGTTGACCCACAGTTGCCATCTGCTTGGGATTATGCATGTGTTACACTTTTCATCTGTGTCTCTTCTTCATCTAGCTGTATGTAAGCACCAGCTCCTATGTAGTAGGGCTCTCTAGAGGAACTGTCTTTGTCGTTTCATGTAGACTTGCAGTTTGGGAATATCGTCATAGCTCTGCCTGGTTATTTGCCAACTTTCCCAGAGGTTATTACATAAAATATATGCATGTTTTCAGCCAAGCAGATCAAATTTCTTTCTTTCGGGCTACAAATAAGCCTTCTAATAAACAATTTATTACTTGTAAACCCACGGAAGAGCTGTAAAATGTGTTGGCATTCATTGTAATATAAGAGACTGGCTTGTATATAACCTTCAAAAATCAATACTATATTTTACTAGCTGTCATGTGGAAGTAAAAATGAAAGAGAGGACTTTTGGGAATGTAAGATTGCTCCGCACTCACTCAGATTGATCCCATAAAATCTTTTTTCACCCTACTTTTGTATATATATCTGTCCTTCTCATGTCATTCTTATAGCTAGACAGCTTGATACGATTTGCAGAGATCTTTTTATCCCATTTATAAATTATATATATGATATTTAATATTATAATATTTTGTGTGTGTGTGTTTTTTGTTTTTAAACATGGCTCATTATACAGTAATTGGTTATA
>NW_017306359.1:1919136-1929535 GCF_000935625.1 Nanorana parkeri | reverse complement strand
GTAATTGAATATAAAATATGTGTGTGTGTGTTTGTGTTATATATTTTTAAGTAGAGGTGCACTGAAATGAAACTTTCAAAAACGAAACCCCAAAAACATTTTTTACTAACATATATTTTTTATTTATATATTTTTCTTTTTTTACTTTTACTGTTGGGGGCATCGGGGAAATATTGGGTCTAAACAGATCCCTGATGTGTCCGTTTTAAAATGGAAAAAGAGATTGAGAACACAGAGCCCTCAATATTTTTCTGCAGCCCCAGTTATCAATGAACAGGAATCCTCTATACTGAGTGTTCCTGTTCATTTATTACTTGTGGAGACAGTAGGTTTACCATAACCACAATCCTGAATGAACAGGAAGTGATGTAGATCACTCCCTTTTATTCATAATTGGGGACACAGTAAACATAGTGCTTGTACCCTCTCTCCATTCCTGACTCGCTGTCACAGGAGGCTGAGCGAGCAGGGTGGGAGGAGAGCTCGGCCTGCTGTGACATCACTGACAGATGTCTCCGCCCCCACACCGCCGCTCTCTTAATCTCTCACAGGAGGCTGGGCGGTAGGAGAGGCACCGGCCGCTCACAGCACTCTCCTCCCCCGCACCGCTCAGCCTCCTGTGACAGTTTCTCTCCTCCGTGCTGGATGCTGCACTGTGTCAGAGGCGACACACAGTAGCGCCCAGCAGGGAGGAGAGAAACCAGGGATGCATCGCAATTTTGACCGAAAGATGGCACTTTTGGCATTTTGCCAAAAGTGCCATTTTCGTCCGATATATTTTGGCGGCTGAAATTTCGGCGCATCCCTAGTTGTGATTGTATTTTTAAACATTGGTCAGTATAAAGCAATTGTAAATTAAATGTATGTACCCAATTTGCATTTACTGTTAGCAAGGAAACATCTATCAACTAAACACTGCTTTAAACCTTTGCCTACCAATGAGGTGTACAACATAATGACAACAAAAGGGTTAAAACAAGCCTGCAGCTGCAATAGCAGCCATGAGCTTGTTTTAGATTTAATCAGCAGCCTCTATGCTGTAATGTAAAAGTGAGCCAGGTGGCTTTATAGCCTCCTGATCAAGCTAACCGAGAACCATATTCTAGAATATTGATGGAATGTTGGTATACCTTACAATTACAACATGTAGCTCTCATATGTGGCAATGTTAGTTTGTTTTTTTTTGGTTAGAATGATGCGTGAACATTCCAGTGCCACAAAATGTAGCATGTGGACCCCTGAAACGTAGCATGTGATTCTTCAACACAAGATACAGAAATCCAGGATGTAGATTCTTCCCAAAGTCCACAACAGTGATGTCTGCAGGAAAATAATCCTCAAACCAAAAAATGCTGATTAACGCATCAAAAACACACAGCAATTTATAAGCATGTAAAGCTGCTGCAGTGAATGGTCGTAGCATGTAAAAGTGGACACTGATAGATGGGAACCTAGCCTTGGTGCTTGTATACACAGGCTTTTGGGATCAACTAAGATGAGTTTGCCCTTTGCTTCTAATCCTCTGTCCAATCAATGTGAATTCATGCCCAAGCACATTTAAACTACCATGTATACTTATTTATATACCATATATAAATTCTTACAGTGTTAAGTAGACCGTACACATTTGCTTGCGTGTTCAGATAGGTGCCAGCCGCGATCACAGCAGGCCAGCATACCAATATGATGTATAGAAATGATTATACTGAGAGGGACGTTTGTCAAGAGGTTCTACCCTACCCCTCTTGACCGATGCTGTATTCCATAGGAGAATCACATTTGCTTAAAGCCACACTCCGGGCAAAATGATCATTTACACAGCGCACTGGGTCTGAGTGTGAATGTTATGTGCAGAGGGTGGCTGCAAGATTACCTTGCAGCATGCCCATCTCCTGCACACACCGCTTTTGGCACTGAAGAGAGGGTACGATGTGACTGAGCTGTACAGTGCCCTGATCACGTCATGTGCCCCTCCTCACTATCATCCATTCACAAAATGTCTTAGATTTCTTTAAGCAGTAGATGGCATTCTGTGATTGGAGGAGGGGATATGTCCCAGCCCCGTCTCTCCTTTAATCACAGAATGTCTTGTATACTTTTACAAAATGTCTAGGTTTTTTTTTTCTTTTTTTTTTTATGGATGATGATGTGGAGGGGGAGGTGATGTGCCCAGAGGCTGGGCATTGTGTGTAGGAGACGGCGTGCTGCAAGGTAAGATTTTTCTACTATGCACCCTCTGCACATAATGTCCAGCTTTTTAATGTTAATTTACACACTCAGTGCAGTGTGCAAATTATAATTTTGCAAAGGTGTGGCAGATAAATATCTCTATAGTAAAGTTACAGAATGCTATTGGGTTATTCAAATATTTTCATGTGTTCTGTTTTCACTTGATTCAGGATGTAATCCTTCTTTTTTTTTTTTCCCCCTCTAGTATTCCTTTGGAGATGACCTCATCCGCTCTGTATTATATCCTTTAGAACTGGAATTGCAGAAAACAGTGCACACGTACTGTGGCAAGATATACAAACTGTTCACTAGACAGCTGACAAAAAGCATTGATGACTTTTATGCACAGAGATCAAATGCAAGGTGATGCTTTAGGCAGAGCTGTATTATGTGTGGACTAAATGGAATTGCACAAAGAACAGAACGGCAGCAATCATATGCTTCTGTTCAGAGGAAGCACTACATGCTGTGTACAGTTTTACTGGAAACCATTGTGTCGGGCCATCAAAATGAACAAACGCTTTCAACATATCCTTGTGTTTTCATAATATAGTACAGATAGCAAGATATGTTGTACATTTAAGTGTAAATAATCTTTACTATTTCCTGTAGCTTGTATTCAAGCCAAATAAAAGGTATTGATTGTGTTTGAGGAAAGAAAGAAAATGAAAAAGATTCTACTTGTATCAAACCGCAGCTGTTTAACACCTTATTTTACTACAGTACTGTTGTGTGACATTTTTTTTCCTCTATTACATTGTTATCCAGACCTATCCACAGGGACCACTAAAAGTGCTTGTGTTCAATCCCCTCATAAGGTGCGTTTACGATTGGAGGTTTTACACACTAAACAGGGTTTTGTGTCTCTGCTATGTGTAGCATGGGACTACACAGAAGGCAGGAGTACACCTCCCTCCTTTTATAGAGAAACATAAATGTGCCAGCATCACTGTTTTTAATAAAGCCCCATCTCACAGTAAATGTCCACAGACAGATGCTTTGCTTCCTGCAAATCTGGAAAAATCTCTGTGGGAGGAGACACAGCTTATTTACTTGGTATGTGAGAGAACTTAAAGCCCAACTCCAATTACAGTGATAATCTCATTTCTAAAGCCTTTTTATTAATATTTTTCACAGCTACTCTTTAATAAACAAGCTACTCTATAATAAAGTTCTCTCTCAGGTCCGCTCCTCTGCTCAGTGGGCGGGTGCAATAGCCAACCAGCTATTGGCCATCAAATTGCAATAGCAGGCTGGCTATTGAAACACCCACCCACTGAACAGGAGGGGACCTGAGATGGAAAGTTCTCTCTCGGGTCCGCTCCTCTGCTCAGTGGACGGGCACAATAGCCAGCCTGCTATTGCAATTACATATGCTATATACATTCTGGTGCCGACTGCGGAATCTAGCCGCTGGCCAGCAGCAAGATGTAAACAAAGAATTTCTTTAATGAAATTTAGGTGGCCAACAAAAAAATTTTGTGTACACCAAGCATTTTTTTTTTTTTTTTTTTAAGTGCATCAATTTGTTTCTTTTTGTGCTGGTTGCTGGAATGCCGGAATATGGGGAGTTTAGTGTACATTATTAATGTTAATTATAATTACCACTGCTAAATATTGATTTCTTTTCCTTATTTGTTGATTTCTTTTCCCTATTGAATGATTCATTTTTGGCATATCCTTTTAAATAAAGACTGTTTTATTTCTGCTGAAAATATTAACAGGCTTATTAAATAATACAGTGCAGTGGCTGTGCAAAGTACAATAGTAGCAATAAGATATCTAACTATGGTTAAAAGTAAACACTATGGGGGGAATTTATCAAAACTGGAGCAGACAAAATCTGGAGCAGCTGTGCATGGCAACCAATAAGCTTCTCTCTTCAGTTTGTTCAGTTAGAATTTGAAAATGAAAGAGAGAAGCTGATTGGTTGCCATGCACAGCTGCTCCAGATTTTGTCTGTACCAGGTTTTGATCAATTCCCTTCTATGTGTAATATATTAAATAAGACAAGAAAAGCACAATAACAAAGTGCAGTAACCCACCGCAATAAATCAAATGACTTTAGATGCAACAGTATATAGAGAGAAGATATTCTGACTTTTGTTAGCTGCATACTTTTTCTGGGCATTTGACTTGGACATAACCAAGCCAAGACACTTATTCAGAAGAACTTGGTTGCCTTGTATTTTTCTCATAACAGAGTTACGTTAAAGCAAGCAAATGTAGGGATGTTGGCCTGCTTGAGAGGGAATGTAGTTCTGTTTCACCTTCTTCAAATTGTAAATGTCAACCTTAGGCTCAGTTGTCTGTAACTTTGCAGTAATATAAATGTAACCAATATGATTGTTGCCTTCTTCGGAAGGGTGAAGTACTGAAGCCTAGGATTTCCTTTAATGCTCTTGCTGGCAAACAGGCCCTTGCTTGTCTCTAAAATCAGCTTACAAACTTGTCCACCTTTTAGGCTAGGTTTGATGCTCACGGCCCTAGGCTCAGGGATATCAAATGAAAAGTAGCTTGAATGGGTTTACATCTTTCCTTGAAATAGCTCTTCAATTTTTTAAAATTATTTATATTTTTTAATTTTTCCATCCTTCAAAATAAATGTTTAATGTTTTTTTTGCATACAGCCAGGCATTTAGGCTACACATGACCCATATCATAATTTTTAGCTCATATCTGAGGTTTAGGTTTAGTGTGGGGAGTTTGGTTAAGGTGAAGGATTACATTTGAGTGTTGGGTTTAAGGGTACATTGCGTTTAAGAGTCAGTAAATGGCTATTACTTTTTCGGGTGTGGTGCATTCATTTTAGATGTCCTGAGGGCTTATGATCATATCAACCAAGATCCAGCTCTCGTTTTCCACATGTTTGAAAATGAAAGCCAACTCCCTGTAAGTTGCTAGGGACAACAGTTTTGCTTTCCTCACATTTTTATGCAAAAGTGCAATTTATAGCTTGGCATGATCTTATTATTTTTATTGTGATCAAGGAGTAGAAACAATGTAGATTTGCTATCAGCTGGTGACTTTTTATTCCCCTCCACCCCCAAGTAGGATCATAAATCGTCCCACATTTTGAAGAAATAATCTGATTTTACACTCCACTGATGAGCAGTATTGCTGTACTGGCAACACGGGGGCGGGCACAGAATAAAGCAAATTTTACTATTTTATTATAACAGTACTGAGCTGGTGCAGCCCATAGGACCTTCCACACCTCACAAATATTGTCAATCTGGATCGTTTTTCTTGCAAATGCCATTTTGCCATCCTGTTTCTTGTGACATTTTACTTGTGAGAAAAGTTTATATTGTGTCTTGTGACATCTTGTGCCTTTTATATGTTACATATTTTTATGTTTGTTGTATATTTGTTTTGACAATCATTGTTTAACTGCGTTTTTGTAAAGAACTGTGAATACATGTCTTTTCTATCAACATTTTTGGAAGTTTTTTCACATCTCAACCATATTGTATAGAAATTTAGTTTCCAGTCTGTGTTATAAAACATAAAATGGCATTTCTATCATATCTTTTTTATTGGCTCATGTTTAAAACGGTTCAGCTCTTAACTTTTTATACTGGGTCTTCTGGAATGGAAACATATTGTCAAATGTTTTTTTATCAAATGATCATTAAAAACAAATACTCTTCTCATTTGGTGGTGCTTTGTTTGAACATATTGGTACAAATGTCTGATTGGTGAGAGGTTGAATAAGAGAGAGATTAGATAAGGGGGGAAAAACCTAGCTGAGCTTTTACATTAGTAAAAAATGACCCTAGATTGTTCTACTTGTAGCCAGGTTTCTGAAATACCACAATTTACCTGGACTAACAGAGGTGAAGTCCAGGTGAAATGGTATCCATGCTAATGAATCTACTATGGCTGGTCACACTATACATTTGTGTGGAGTCCATCCATGACAAACAGCAGCAAGATACGTGACCACTCACTGTGCCTACAATGCCTTATGTTCTTCAGAGAGCACATTGCTACAGAGCAAAAATGGTTGGTAGGTCATGTTGCCAGTCCCCGTGACAGTCTGTTAAGTGTGGGCTATTCAAGGTTGTCAGGTAAATTCAAGGGAGAAAAGAAAATCTTACTTTTACTTTAAGTTTAGGTTTTTATCACAAGTGTATTTCAGCTTCAGGGCTTGTTCACACCATGTCCGGACCAAAAAAAGCACCCCAATGTATCCCTATGGTATTTCTGAGCTCTGTTCACACCAGCGAAGTCCGTTCCAGACCAGACAAAAAAAATACTGCTAGTCTCATTTTCTCTGGTCTGGAATGCACTGGAACGTATGGAAACGCATACAAACGCACTGGACTGCACCTAAGAGCCCATTTTAAGATGAAGAAAAAAAAATGGTGTGTACCTGGCTTGAATATTTGAGGATTGCCTGCCATAGCAATTTTTTTTTTTTTTTTTATGAAGTCATGCAGTGTCTTGCATTGTGATTGGCCTGGACCTCTGTTGCCTTAGTAATGGTCAGGTGCGTCACCTTAATTTCCTTGCAAAACTTATTGATACCATATCATGTTGTAAATTTGTCAGTAGTCAGTGTGAGAATTCTTTGTAGGGAAGTGTGTCAAAAATAAACATTTGGTAAATGTCAGCTTGGGTGAGGTCAGGCCCAGTTTTTCCAAAAGAAGAGAAATCAAAGTGACATTAAACCCTTGGATTTTTTAACATAAAACAATACTGTAATGTGTGCCTTACTGTAATCCATGGTTGTTTCCCTTCTCTTTGCTGCTCTTCCTTTTAAATCTGTATCTTTTCTCATGCTTGGAGAGAACTTCCCTTTTCAGCTCAGGGCCTCTTCCTGTAGTGCTGGCTCAGGTTACAGCCTATAGAAACGTATACACAGACACCGTTTGAGACAAGGCAGTCTGCTGAAAAGGGAAGTTCTCTCCAAGCATGAGAACAGATACAGATTTAAAAGGAAGAGCAGCAAAGAGAAGGGAAACAACCTTGGATTACAGTAAGGCACACATTACAGTATTGTTTTATGTTAAAAAATCTGAGGGTTTAATGTCACTTTAAACTTTTCTGCATTAACATGGGTTTATATACTGCGGGGGGAAGTTATCAAAACTGGAGCAGATTACACTGCAACCAATCCGCTTCTCTGTCTCATTTTCAAATCTTACCTGAACAAACTGAAGAGAGATGTTGATTGGTGGCCATGGGCAACTGCTTCAGATTCTGTCTGCTCCAGTTCTGATTTAATTTCCCCGTGATCTTCAAATGCCATAATTCAGTCCTTATGCATAGGGTATGCATAGACCTTTTACCCCCTTCACTAAAAATCACATCAGCATGCAGCTCTGCATGCCAATATCAAATGATCTTACATTCATTAGTTAAACAAACATGCTTTTTATTTACTTACAAATAATCTATGTACTTCCTGGTTCAATTCTGGCACAAATTATGTATGTGCCAAAGTATTGCATCCTGGGAAGGTTACATCAGAAGAAGATTGCTGGGAAATCTAATCTGTAATCTCGTGAGATCTGAGTGAAAGGCTTTTTCCTCCCCTGAGATGTGCATGGTCACATGTCCTAGTCACATGTGCCAGAGTTCCAGGAAGTAAATCTAGTAATCTGCCCTTAGTTAACATGGCCACTGTCAGAAGACTGGGAAAGAAAAGTGAAATAAGGTATGCAAAGCTGGCAATAATCTAGAAGTATGTGTTTGCAGATTGTCATTACTAAACATTTCTAAAGGTGTGTTTGTTGTTATTTTTAAGATATGGGTAAAAGTCCACTATAAGTGCAATCCCTGATATCAACAAAGGGCCACATATCCTATTCTGTAATTGTAATGCTACAGGAAGCTGTCAGACTGCAGACATGTGACAAGAGGTGGTCGAAGACCACGGCCGTGCTACAAGAGATGGTAAAACTCCAGGAGATGGTCACTGCTAATCAGTGCTTACAGGTGAAACTCGAATAATTAGAATATCGTGCAAAGTTCATTTATTTCACTAATGCAACTTAAAAGGTGAAACTAATATATGACATAGACTCATTACATGCAAAGCAAGATAATTCAAGCTGTGATTTGTCATAATTGTGATGATTATGGCTTACAGCTCATGAAAACCCCAAGAACCCCAAATCCACAACCTCAAAAAAGTAGATTATTACATGCAATCAATAAAACAAGGATTGTACACAGAATAATATCGGACCTCTGAAAAGTACAAGCATGCATATGTACTCAGTACTTGGTTTGGGCCCCTTTTGCAGCACTTACCGCAATTACTTTTGCACGATATTCTAATTATTCGAGTTTCACCTGTATGCTCTGGAGATAGAGACGAGCTTTGCTAGTGATCTGCTAAAGGAAAAATGCTTAGGAAGAATGTCTGCTGTGTGATTCAAAAAGTCCTGTTTAGTAATAAAAGAAGCATTGCTTCCTGCAGACATTCACAGATCAGTGTAATACCCAGGAAGATATTTTTAAGTTGGGTGCAGACTTCTGGGAAAGGCAGTTACACAAGCGGGAAGATCATAGTTCTGAGACTTTGTAAAGAATACTATTGCCAGGGTTGTAGTGTAACAAACTATGAATACATTTTTACACCTTCAAATATTCATAGCTTGATGCAGATTGATAGGCAGTTCATTTTTATTAATACTGAACTTGACTTTGCGTTACCGTTTCAGGGCCGCGATATGTAGATTAACCGTTGGTAACCTGAAGCAGTTATACAGCAGCAGCCGTGATCTTGGTATTTTTTGTTTTTGTTTTACAGCCAGTGATGACTGTGGCATACAAGCATTTATGCAGCTATGGTGTGGCCCAATTGCTTGTACGGTGCTGGGCAATTTTGCTATTGCCTATGGGCAGTCGAGTATTGTAGTTTTTGCGATTTCACAGGCGCATGCATTTTTAAGGCTTGACATACAGTATAAATATACACACATAGTTTGGACTGGATGGACCTTGGTCTTTATTCAACCTCACCTACTATGTTACTACACAGTTAATTTCAGATCTGTCCTATTCTGGCACTAAGCATTGCCTGTAAAGTGGCATTGTAGAGTTGAATGACTAAAGGGAAGAGGGGTTTATTGTGAATTATTTATTTATGAATCCAAAAAAATATATTTTTTTTGTATATAGCTGGGAATGGTAAAAGCTAACATCCAGCCAGATTGAATGGACACCTTGTTTTAGTTCTGTATTCATTAATGCATCATTACATTTGTTTTAAAATTCCAAGTGACTCTCTTTTCTCCTGTTCTACTAGCCATGGCTGTGCTGTGTGGCAGAGCTAGACAGAAATACAAATCCTTTTTCATGTAAATCAGCTCCCATATATGGAAAATTGTTACCAAATACCATCATTTTCCTTTCCTGGCCTATACTCATGAGTTAACTCTGCCCATAGCACCACCCTACACCTACATTTTGTGAGCAAAATTTGTAACTAGACTTGTAACAGATCCAAAGGGAGGAAACCAATGCTGACATGAGGATAGGCCAGAAAAGAAAAATTACAGTAAGTATTTGGAAACAATTTGTCATTTTCCTGGCCTTATGGCAGCATACTAACAGAATGTAGCAAGTAATTCTCCAAATTAGGGAAGGAGTGAAGGTAAAGAAATACACACACTCAATGCACTTTTGTTTTAGTCCATCCTCGCTTCCCACCTTACATTGTATATGTTTAGTGCCTCAGGCTTGGCAGGGGCAGGCTCATGATGGGACAAAAAGGCTGAAGAGAAAAAGCAAAATAAAATGAACACATTTGTTGAAAAATAGTGATTACATGAAAACAATAGAAAGTGCTCATCCAGCAAAGGGACAAAAGAGGGACTGCCAACAGGACGCATGCATTTAGAACGTCCTGCCACAGGAAGCAAGACCAGAAAGCTGCCTAGGCTTCTAGCATTGTTGAGCAGCACTGTGGTAAGTCTGCCCTGCATGCATATGAAGTGACACCACAGCCTCCAGCCCACAAGAAGCGGAAGCAAAGACAAAAAGAGTGCCGGTTAAGTTGCCACTATGTTGAAGAAGGGTTGCCTTATAGTGACAGTCAACTGCCACATTAAGTCGAACTCATGGACTGGGTAAAGTACTGGCCTAGCACTATAATAGGTTTTTCAGAAATCCGGCGGATATACCTTCAAAGCCCTCCAGCACAGGAGAGACC
>NW_017306359.1:1854804-1919126 GCF_000935625.1 Nanorana parkeri | reverse complement strand
CTGCACTTCAGCAACAAGTAGAAGTCCTGGAGTGAAGACAAAAAAGAGCACAAAAGTGGAGGATTGGGCTCAAATTTATGTTCTAGTAGGGTGGTCCTAAGGGGGTTAGAGAGTGGAGCTGAACCATAAGTATGCTGACATGAAGAGGCCAGGAAAATATTTTATCTGTGTATTTAGTTGTTTGGCCAGAGTTTAGTGTTAAATATGTCTATCTTTTTGTTAGATTGGGCCCTTTGTAATCCTGGATCACATTAAATGAAAACATGTCTTGTGTTCTAGTTAAAAACATATTTTGGAGTTAACAAGTCATAAAGTGCTAGTGTATAAGCGATTGAGCTAAGAACATGTCTTTTTCACTGCTTGTCATGGGGTTTTCATGGGGGATCAAACACAATAATACTAAAATGCCTATATGTGAGAGAATAAGAGTATATGTTCAAAGTAACACTTTTACAGGAGAGCTACTGAACTACAGATCATTAGAAAACTCTTCATGTAGGTTTCAGATGCACTAGTACAGATAATTTGTTTTATTGAATACTAATATACTGAGAACCAAGGTTTCCTATTTGCAGCAACTCTATATACTTCCCTCAATTCAAAAAACATTAAAATGCAGTATGTTGTGAAGGAAAGACTGCCAAGAACAATCAATCTGTACTATGGGCCTGTTGGTGGGTATGTTAGCACAGCCACAGGGGTGTGGAATTCCTATCGCCCGTTGCCCGGGACATGCAGCTTCTGGCGCCGTGCGAGTAGTTTTTTTGTACACTTAGCCCCGCTCCGGACTTCCATAAAGAGAACCTGTCACCTCCAAACTATCACTTAGAGGATTTTAAATTCCTATGTGATAGGAATAACATTGGGTGGGGGTAAAATTTTTTTTTCTGGTCAGAGGAAGATTTCCTCTGACCGGCAGTGCCGTAGGGGAACATGGTGCCAGCTTCCCGTGCAATCAGGAAGCGGGGCAGCGACTAATGACCCGCCTCCCAGTTTCCTGATTGGCCAGGAAGGCAGCTCCTTGCTGATTGGCTGGGAAGCCAGCTTCCCAGCCAATCACCATCGAGCCGGCTTCCTAGCCAATCAGGTCATTACTCGCCACTGGGTTTCCTGATTGGCCAGGAAGCTGGCTCGATGCTGATTGGCCGGGAAACCGGCTTCCAAGCCATTCACAATCAAGCCGGCTAAACAACATGGAGTCGGCTTCCCTGGCAGTCAGGAAGCCGGGTAGCATCTCATTACCCGCTGCCCGGCTTCCTGATTGCACGGGAAGCCTGCTCCATGCAAACGGAAGCACCGATACTCGGTGAGTACCGAAAGCAAAATATCGGTACTCGTACTCTATACCCAAAAAGCGGTACTGGTGCATCCCTAGTTTTAATTAAAACGATTTTTTTTTTGTATCAGGACAAGTAGATTGTTATGAAGGACAAGTAGATTTTGCCCCCGCTTTAGCCCTTGGACAAGTAGTTTTTTCAAAAATTTCCACACCCCTGAGCCATCACTTTAGCTAGGGCTTTTTTTTTGTTTATTGATCAAAAGTAATGCAACCTCATTGTTCTAGACTGAGACAATATGTTATATCAGAATTTGCATGCACTCCTTGTAAATATCCCATAAAATCAACCTCCTGAGGGCATTATAATCACTTGTGTCCTCACTAAATTATATGTTGTTGTAAGAATAAAATGTCACAGCTTGCTATAATCTTTCCACATCAGTTTATACAGGTGTTTAGGCATAATTAGCCAATGAGCTTGCCGATGGGCAGATGTCAATGCAAGGGTGTCATTTATTTTAAATTCTTGTGATTTTTTTTCCTGTGTAAAAACAGTCAGCTTTCCCCTAACAGATTTGCAAGTGATTTGCATAATGTTTGTAGGATTGCGTTCTAGTGCTGCTGCATTTGTGTGGCCTCAGGATGCCTTTACTCTGGAGGTAAGTTTTGAGGTGTCCATGTCTGCTATCCTTTGCTGAGGCAACAGATAAATGGTTACCTGCAGACAGCTGCCTTCATCTATGATGGATTGAGATTAATGCAAGGCACATTGCAGTGACCACAGGTATCATTTAAACTCTGTCACCTTCTATCACTAAGTCCAGCTCTTTCATTTTGCTGTAAAAATGCCAGCCCTACAATTGGCAGGAGAGGTCTTGGAATTTGTGAGTTGACTAACTAAAGGGAAATGAGCTTAATTTATTTTGGAGACAAGTGGAGAACCTATTTACAACCTGGTCCAAGGAATTATACAGAAAAACCTAAACTATATATAAAGCCAAAACTTTTCGTTCATTGTGGATAGAGTGAGGAATGGTTAAAGCTGAACTCCAGGAAGATATAAAAGATAAAAAATTTGAGATGCCCTTGACTTAAAAATCTTGGCTCTACCCACCATTGTAAAGAAACCCCCATACTGTGTCCTAGTTTCATCCATCTCCTCACTTCCCCCAAAGTCTGTCAACCCTTCACACACAGATGCCTGTCCACACAGACCTGAGGACTTAGAATTAGGATTCTGTATCATCATGGAGAGGACATATGTATTCTGAGAATGAGAATGAAGCAATGCCAGCTTCCAAGTTGTTCTCAGAAAAGGTTTCCAGTAAAGGAAGCCATTTGTAACCATTGAAAGGAATGGCTCAAACTTTCAAAATTTTAACCCAGAAACACAAGCAAGAGAAGACAGCACAACAGTGAAACACACATGTAAAACCTTCACTGTAGAGAATGTTTAAAGGAGAACTATGAGGTGAGTGATTTTCACTCATCCTCATAGTTCTAGCCGACCTGTGACAATGAGACTGTCACAGGTCGGCTCAGTAGATCGGGAAGTGAGCGAACACATACCGGCGTTCGCTCACCTCTCGATCCTGTCACTGCAGAGAGCCGTGACAGGGGAGTGACTGGATTCTCCCCTTCCCTGTCCGATCCTCCAGCGCTGACTGGCGGAACGGACGGGGGAGGGACGGCTACAGCTGGCTCTGCCTCTCGATGGGCATAGCCAGCTGTCACTCATGCAGCTGGGTGGATCCAGACATAATTGTCGGGATCCGTTTCAGCTGCAGCGCCTCAGTATACCGTTAGGAGAACTATGGGGAAAAGCCCTAACCCTGTAGTTCTCTTAAATCCTCACAAAATGGTCTACACACATTTTCCTTTCAGATTTATATGTAAAGTGCTTTCAGCTGTATTCATTGATTATATTTGTGTTTCTTCTTAACTTGTGGATATGGCACAATTATATTTATTGATATACACACCCTGCATCTCAGGATAAGGAGAGTAAATCTGAGCTTACAGTCACACACACTAAATTGCAGCCCATTGTTCTTTCACTTCTTTCATAAGATCGTAGCTTGTGAATAAGGTCTTTTCTGCCATGAAATGGATGGCATATTTCCTTCATTTTTTATCAAGTCAGTCAGATGTTTTTCCAATATATCAATGAAGACAGTTGGCTACAAGCAAAGCAATATTTTCAAGTCAACACTGATGTATTGTATTGATTTTTCTGGAATGTGCAGAAAACCTTAACTCCTCTGTCATGATGGATGTCCGTAAGAGAGAGGTACCTTTATTGTATCCCCTTAACAGCGTTTTCCTGTGTTCTTGTGTTTTGGGGCATTATTTTCTCCAACTGCAGACTGTTAATAGTTTATTCTTTTTATTTAGCAGATGCTGGTGGTCTTGAATTCCCGAACTACATTAACGTTGCCTGGAAACTTAGTGTTTAAAAGCATGAGCTCTTCATATTCCCTTGTCAGTACCAGGTCTTGTTTGAAGTGCACTTTTGATAAAAATCAAAAAGCTCTCAAATTATTTCTGTATAACCTGCAGATATAGGAGTGTTTTCTCTGAAAAGCCTTTAAAGATTTTTTTCAGTGACATTGGAAATGCAGTTTCAGTCATACCGGCATATATGCAGTCAAAGCAGTTTGTGACTGTTCTGGTTTGCACCAGTTTCAACTTTATATTTTTTTCTATTGTATACTTAAAAGGAACCTGTCAGGATAGAAGTATGAGATCAGATGTGCGAACTCCAGGGCTGTCATCTTGATCCTGGCTTTATTACCTAGTGAATCGCTGCCCTGAAACAAGTATTTACATGTCAAGGTTTCATTTAAAGTGGTCCATGCTATTCTCTTTGCTATCCTAAGAGTACCTGTACCTAGTCGTTATTGTAAACTCTTTATTTCTCTCTTTCTTATGTCACAAACCCTAGGCAGTAGCTGTGAAAACTCTGTGTAAATAGGGAGGAATGTAGCTTTATTTTCTGTGTCTGTGTATTTGTGGAAACACATACAGCTTACTAGCACATACAATGGTGACTGCATAGCACTTTGCTCGTGAAAGAAGTCACTCTAAAACAGGAAGTCAGGGCCATTGCTCAGGAGACCAGCTGATTTTGCAGGAAGCTAAAGCTTCCTTTAGTCTGTGTTTCACTTTGTTACTGGGCACTGACTTTCCCTGAGGGCCCCCACAGGATCACCCATGGCCAGTATTTCAGCAAATTCACAGGAATCAATTGTAATTCTAACAGTGTATGGCCAGCTTAAGATCCACCAGCTGCAACCCTGTGTCCAATGAGAATGCCCTCACTTGCCTCTGGGATGCAGTTTCAATGGACACTGGAATGGCAGTTAGCATTGGCAGTGTACAACTGTACTAAGGTCTATGCTGCGCTGCGGTGGTCTCAGGTGCCATGCAGCACAATGAGGAAAAATGCAGCATGTCTACATTGTTCCTCACCACAGTGCACATCATACCAGCTTTGTGTGTGAATAGGACATACAGCAAGCAATTGTTTTCTGAGTGCCTGTGCAGTGACTGGTGTTGATCCAGCACAGTCACCACAAATGGTGAACAAGCCCATAAACCATTTGTTTGCTGCAGATATTACAATGTAAATTGTGAACGATAGATTGCTTATTTAATGGCTGTCTTTATTATTAAGATTAAGCTTGAAAACCAGATCACAATTTAGGAGTTATTCATACAATCCTGAAAACAGGATTTCTCACAATTGTATTTGTGGGCTTAATTTACTAATAGAGAGGCTTTATGGTAAATAGCTAGGTGTCAGGAAACACTGTTGCAATACTTTAAATCTATTTAAGGAAAAATTTAAAGGCTTTCACTTTTCTGCTTCTGAAAATGTGATTGCCTGGCTATTATGTTAGCCCTCTTATTTCAGTACTGACGTGGAATAAGTATCCAGTTAAGGACTTCTGAGGTTTTTGTTTGACTCTTCTCTCCTTGACTTTCCTAAACTGCATACATGTTCTGGGTCAGTATTGAGGATGTGTATTATTATTGAGGATAGTATTATAGGATGTCTTTGACCACCAGAGCAGAGGGGGAGAGAGGCTGCAGCGATCAGTCTAGCAGGCAGCTGGCTCAGAGTATTTCTTTTTTATTTATGAAATGAGCACATAACCCTTGTTAACCAATGCAAGGGTTAAGAATATTGCCCAAAGTTCTTCTTAAATAACAGGATAAAAACCAAGTAACTATCATCTTTAGTTTGCAACAAGGTCCGCTTTATTTCTATTGTGAATGTTTTACTTAAAACCAAAAACCTGACAATTTTCATTTAGCTTTGAATAGAATGTGGAAGAGGTAATATTTCTGTCTGACGTATTTCTGTCTAAAATCCTTCAGTAACTCTCCCTGTCACACAAAGATAAGAAATGGAGGTGTCACTGAGACAGAAAGACATACAGAAATAAAATCATTGTAAGAAATTCGCTGTTTGCTCTATTGCAAATGTTTTTTTGTCTGTACCCCTATTGGGGTGATTTCCCATCAATTTCTTTACCAAAAGGAAGTTTCAGAAAACCTCCCCAAAAGGCTCTAACCCTTCGACACTCTATCAAAAATAAAATAAAATAAAATGTTTTAACTAGGGTAGGGCTTTAATCGAACTTTGCTATGACAGTTTGTACTTGACTAAGAATCATTATTGGGTGCTCCCATGACCATCTTCAGCTCACAGATTGTTTACTAGGTTCAGGACAGTCATGTAATTCACAGTTAGGCCCTTTCACATGGGCGCTCCAATCAGATCTGCTTGAAAGTTTTTCGGACGGATCTGAATGAAAAACATTGTTACCCTATAGGCAACCAGATGTATTAAAACATGTGTCCATAGACCTAACATGGGTTTGTTTAGTTCAGTTCATCGCAATATAGATGAAATAACTGAACAGACACAGATGTCACAGAAGTGACAACCGTTCCATAGTGCTTTGATCAGCAGGGGATCTGTCCATGGATCCCCTGGTGATTGGAGCGGACAGCACCCACGTGAAAGTGGCCTAAAGCTGAACACTTCCAGCTTGATTGCCCAGGAAATAGTAAAGGGCTCCCAAAGTTAGAGAATGGCCATTGTCTTGAGAGAATTTCAGCAGCTTCTCAGACTTGAATGGGTTGATTTTTGGTTTTCTATAGTCAGAAAATGTAATTTGCCTACCAAGCATCCTGTATCCATTTTTATTTCATTATATTTTATTATAATATTACTTATATATTTTGTAATATTGCTCAGCACAAAACATTATTAGTTCAGCATGGTTACTTTTTACTTTATAAAAATATATTGTTACTGAAACTTTAATAAAATGACTTCGGGATATTTGTTTCAGAAATGATTTTCACCTGCAGCATCTCTTCCAAAAAATATTGATCTTTTGTCTCTGTACTGCATTTTTTTGTGCTTTGGACACAATTGAGGTATCCTCCATGTCTTTGGAAGTCAATAGAGAAATGTTGGTGAGTCACCTGTGAGAGCCGTTCGAAAAGTAAGTAATCAGTAGGTAGCCCGCAGTTCTAAATCAATGCTCTCAAATCAATATTTCTCACTCTTCGTTGCATTTTTCTTTTCCCCTTACACAATATTCATAACAAAATCGATGTGTTACTTCTCTGGAATCTGCACTTTGACAGAAAGCTATGTACAGGCATATTGTTTTAGGATTTGAAGGGCTTTTGTCATGTGCGTGTGTCCTCAGAGAATTGTAAAGAGAGTATAAAATACACAGTGCATGAAATTATTAATAGTACAAGACAGAGATGATGAAATGCAGAAACGAGACCCATGCTCATCCAAATTCTGTCCTAATGAAAATGTAAGCATGTCACAGCAGTGAGGATATGTGGTTCCTGTATCTCTTCTTTAAAGTGATATTAAAGTAATATTACAGAAGGGTTTTAAGCTGCTTCAAATGCTGATTAAGTCACTTATAAAACGTTCAAAGAAAGGTCCAAAGTATGGAGAGCGCACTTCTGGGGGGTCTGGGTATTGAAGGCTGGTGTGCGGCTCCTGGTGAAATCAGACCGGGGTGTCTGGTGTGTATACTGGAAAAACCAAAAAAGAAAACCGGAGTGCCACATCCTAGTGCAATAAGGTAGGTTTTTGAAGGGGCAACACAATATTCTCTGATATGCTCTCACCACTGCACCGTGCCTCATTCTCCTTCCCCAGCCGTGTTATCTCCCCAGCATCTCCCAGCCCATACAGCGGTCGCACACCACTGCACCTTGCCTCGCACCTTGCCTAACTCTCCATCTCCAGCTAACCTCTCTCCCTGGCGTCTCCCCACCTGCACAACGGCTCACACCGCTGCACCTTGCCTCACTCTCCTTCTCCACCTGATCTCTCCACGGCATCTCCGCCTCCCAGTCTGCATAGCGGGGCATACTGCTGCACCATGTCTCACCCTCCTCCTCCTGCTGGATCCCTCTCTTCTGCATCTTCCCCCCCCCCACTTGCTTGTCCAGCAGCACACACTGCTGTACCGTCACAGCAGAGCCACCACCACCCTTTCACCATACCAGCATTCAACAGACCCTGACCCATCTCCAGCTGTACTTACACCAAATCAATACTAAACTTCACACATCAGCTCATCCACAATGCCCATTCAACAGTGGATCACACAAGATATTTCTATACTTCTCAGAATAACGCATCCCTAATATCTACCCGGGCCACCAAAAGAGAATCGGCCCCACCAAAATCGCCAACCGAACAACATCCGCGGTGAGACATCCACCCGGGCCAAAGCTTAAATCCTTTCAGGACAAATGGATCCCCCTTCCCAATGGGATCACAGAACACCCTGCAGGTCTCCTTCCACCCTTCGTGAACACCTCTCACACAAGATTAACATCATCACCTGTGAGAGTGAGCGTACATGTTTTATCTCTTCCATTGCAACATCAAGTTACATACACTGTCTGCTCTATGTTTTGGTTTTCCCTGTCAATTTGGTACTGGATCCTTCTTCCCCACCTGGCGGACCACACTTAGTCCCTCGCAGCCACTGGATGACCTACCTGACACAATGCCTTTCCTCATGGTCATAAACTGCTGAGCTTCCTTCAAACCCTGAACATGTGAGTGTATATCAGTGATAAAATCTTACAATAGATGTTGCTCCTTAATGTGCTTGGGCTAAGATCTAAAGAAATACTTGATGGATCTGGATTCATTATTGAAAAAGTCTGAGAGTTTAATACTAATTGAAGGCAGATCTAAACCCAATTTGTAAAACTTCGTAGATCTCATAAATCTCATAATTTGCTTATATTTTGCCTTCTTGGTTCCTCCCCCATCTCTCTCATCAATATGCTAATGACAAAGAAACAAAACTTTCCATTTTCATCACATTTACAACCATTGATGTAATTACCGCATCTCATTTTTCTTCTTTTTTTCTTTTTCTCTTGTCCTTCCTTGCACTGAGGATAGTTCTTAATGATTTTGCCTGTGTTTTGGGGTTATTGTCCTGCAGTCAGATGCCTACCTGATGGTATCACATGATAGATAAGTATCTGTCTGTACTTTTCAGCATTGAGTAGGTCATTCATTCTGACCAAATCCCCAACTCCATGTGCAGAAATGCAGCCCTAAATTTGCCACGAACCTCCACTAAGCTACACTTTTGCCTGCAAACTCTCACCTTTGTACCATTTTCAGACCTTTGGAAATCAAAATGCCCTCTCACAAGACAGAGTAAACATCTTTTCCTGTGTGACATATCACTATCATTTTTATGGTCCTTTCACAGTAGTAACACATTAGTTCTTGTATAATAGATGCTGCAAAAATAAAATGTGACATTTTAAATAATAAATAGTATTCCAAAATATGAATAAAATACATATTTCATACCGATGGTAATCGATCTCACTCTATTTATTTTAAAGGTTAATGTATCTTCTCAGCATAATAATATAGAATTAATTATGTATAAAATATTTGTGCAATGCACACAGCATTTGTGTAAATATTTAGCTCTTCTTTACCGGCTAGATGTAGGTGAACTTATGTTCCTGTAAAAATCTCCAGGTGATTCAGACAGCAATAAGAATCTGGGTGCTCACTCTTCCTCATTCTATCAAAAAAAAAAAAGAATGGAAATATGACCTTTAACTTTCTTTCTAAGAATCACTTATTTAAACAGGACAAGAAGTGAGGGTCAATCTACCCAATGGGGACACAGACAGCAATATCACAAGCAATACAACAAGATTATAACCCTTCTTGTGGCCAGCAAAATGGGTGTGAGCAGTGTATAGCTTCTTATTTTACTTATTTCCTGCTATGCGTTGTTATGTTTTAGACAAAATAGGGCCTGGGACTGCTGAGAAAGTGGGAGTAAAATAAGTCCCATCAATGCTGTCAGTGTAAAGTAAGTAAAACAAGGCCATTGTGTGTCAGTGGGATATAACAGTGTGTAATGTACGAAGTACAGGGGCCAGGAGTATTGCTTATTGCTGTCTGAATCTTAACTCTGCACAGAGTATGTAATGCACAGAGGGGTCAGGAGTATGTAACGCACAGAACACAGGTGTCAGGTGTATGTATTATGCGGAGAACAGGGGTCAGGTGTGTGTAACATACAGCGTGCAGGGGGCAGGAGTGTGTAACCCAGTAAGTGCACACATTCCCAAATACCCCCCACACAAATAGTCCCCTTGCAAGCAAAAATCCACTCTAGGGAAAAATCTTCCTCTTTACCAAGAACAAATCTTCCCCCTTCGTTATCTTCCCTCCCAACACAATTGCCCCTCCCACCTCATGTCACCCCTGCACAATTTTACCCCTCCTCCGCACAGTAAGAATCAACCTATACTTTTATTAACTGTACTTAGCAGCAGGAAGGGGATGTACAGTCAGCGGTGAGTACATACTGGGAATGGGGTCTGTACAGTTGTTCATCACCATCAACAATACATAGAAGAAGACTGTACCGTCCAACTCCAAAGATCTGGTGAGAATAACTTTGTTATTTTGACCCTATGCAAAAACAAGCACTTAACCCTTGCAGTACTCGGTCAGCAAAATCTTCAGTATCACAGAACTGGAACAAACATGTATGCAGTGAGGTCTTAGCACCTAATCAGCATACTTATTTTGGATCAGTGACTCAGAAACCATTGAAGCCAGAGGGGCAACCATGACAGCTAATAGAATGTTCAGCAGGAAATCAACAATGATCTTTATTATATATAAATGGCTTTTTTTCATAGCAGTGTGAAAAACTATGTGTAATCAGGTGATTAAAATTAAGTCCTGGTTGTGAAGTGAATTTGTGGACTGCGACATGATCAATGATGCAGTAATGCATAATGCAGCAATAAGGTAGTGACAATTTATTTACTTAATAATATTGGTCAGCATAGTAAGGCTTCATTCACACATTATTTGTTTTTCTCAGAATTCAGGAGCACGGTGAAGGAATGACCCTTGTTTTTTTACCTAATTTTTAATGTTTTATAAATCAGTGCCATGCTTTTAAATGTATTAAGGTGGCCTATATATTATATTTCATCATAGTTGCCAGGACATCCCCACAATGTGCTGCAGTGTCCATGTCCCACAGGATCCAGCAGACTGTGTAGAGTGATAGTGAGGTACCGAGTTCTGGAACGCTGTGTACTCCATTACCTGGCACTGCAGTTATGTCCAGTGGTATATTTTAGTTTTTTGCACTGCCTTAGGCAAGACTAAATTCGCCACCCCCGCATTCTAAATTTGCTCCTCCCCTTCCTGTTTAATACATTTTGCGTAATCTGCTCATGCTTTATCCAGCTTCTGACAGGTTGTGCTATTAGCAATGCAGAATACCACCAGCTATAGAGGACTACAAATCCCAGCAATACATTATACAACAATGCAGAATAATATGAAGCTACATACTCTGTGTGGCTCTGGGGTGGGGGCCTGATGTCTCCTGGGTCTCATGTGGCTGTGCAGCATCTCAAGTGGTCTGTGCGGGGGTCTCAGGTGGGCTGTGCGGGCTCTCAGGAGGCTGTACAGTGTCTCAGGTGGGCTGTGCGGGCTCTCAGGTGGCTGTGCGAGGTTTTACGTGGACTGTGTGGGATCTTAGGAGGGCTGCACAGGGTCTCACCAGGGGTCCAGATGGTCTTGTTGGTAGGTGCGAGTGGCGGGGTTCCACAGGAAGGAGGAGACGTGGGCCGACGCAGTAAACAGGCACTGCAATGTCCTCAGAAGGCTGCTGTGAGGTCCCCAGCAAGCGCGGGACCTTATTGCAGCCAATTGTGTTTAAAAATTTAAAGCACCTGTCTCGGCACTTAGTATGGTGGCATTTTCACGAGTACTCGGGAAAATGCCCAGTATCATCACCGATACCAGTATCTGTGCTGATACCGGTAATGGCAGGTGAGGCTCCATCTCACTGGTTTGGGGGCGGCAATTTTTACGGCCCCTAGAAAGTGAAGCCCAAGGCAAATACCTTGTTTGCCTCGCGGCAGATATGCCCCTGGTTATGCCATCACTGGCTGGCAAAGTGATCTCTTGTTCAATAGTGATAATATTGTTTTGGCAAGAGGGTAGGAGAGAGGCAGAGCTGAGGTATAGGAGCATGTGATCAGGTAAGTAACCACTAAACACCAATGTAAACACAGGACATATTATTTCTCCCACTGACACCAACTATATGGGGTTTATTTTGCTTCCATCGACAACATTATCTAGATTGTTTTGCTCCCACTGACAACCACAATAGGGCTTATTTTGCTGACACCAATTATGAGGCTTATTTTACTCCCACTGACTCCACGATGGGGTTGTTTTAACTTTCACTGACACCAACAATGGGGTTCTCATGGGATTTACTAACACTTTCAGTATACTGCCCAGACCCTATTTTTCTTGTCTTAATGCACATAGCTTTTCCACTTAGGACATACATGCGTAAGTAAGCGCCTATTGCACAACACATAACAGGTATCCCTCCACATGTCAGAGGGAGAGGAATCATTTTTGGGCCATCAAAGACCAATCTATGATTGCAGAATGACATATTTATTAACTTGTTACAATGCTTTACGATTAACCTTCCCTAATACCACGAAGATCTTGCTAGTGCCTACCTTCTATAACTTTTTTTTATTTAAATTACAAGTACCTTTGATAAGATCCAAATACACTTGGACTATTTTAGTAAAGCCCCCTCCATCTGGGTATAAGAAAACTGTCCAGGTAGTAGTTCTCAGTGAAATAAATAAAGGGTACACTAGACCTTACCTAACATTTTTCGGAGGATCACATAATTTTTAATTCAATTATCTAAAAAAAAAAACCTGAAGAAAAAATAAATTTGTAGTTTAGCAGCAACTCCTTTTTTTTTTTTATAATAATTGTAGTGCTCCAGCAAAAATTCTTCTTACATTTATATGATGTTTCATCTGCAGGTGGCGTTGTTATGCCTTTTTTTGACTAGGGCTTTGTGCCTAAACTACTTATGAGTGATATGGTCCTTTATCTCCTTATGTAAAAGCCTACTTAGGCAAAAAGAGGTTGTATTATCACTATAAACCCCGATGTTCAAACAAACTGTGATGTTTTCGATGTTTGAATGGCAAAAATGTAATGTCTGAGTGCTTTGTTGTGTAAATCAAATCTAACAGATTTCTGCATTTCATCTCTCAGTGCATATTGGCTCTCCTACATTCAACAAACACTAGAAACTGTCGCATTTAAATGGATGCATTTAATGACATATATCATGCAATGGATATATGTCGGGGAAAACATTCTACCTGACCAAAGTCATTGTTCATAGTAGTTATTCAGCTTTAAACGAAAATTACAATGGATTTGGGTCAACTTTATTTTGGTTATCTTTTTACACTTTATTAGTATTGATATTGTTATTATCAGATTTTTATAATTGCAACATTTTTTTAAACATTTATTACCTAACATTTAACAATTATTACATAACAAAAAATCCCAGAACACTATGGGGCTGATTTAAAAATTCTATGCTCCTCAGTAACATCGAGTGGCACCAGTGCCGTGTAAACTTCATCTACCCAGCTATTCGCTGGCCGGAACATTTAAAAATCAGCCCCTATGGGAAGGCATTGCAAACAAAGATTGCTTAGCTGCTCCCTAGGATTATACTTGGTCTTGAGCCCCCTAATAAAGGATGGGTTCGTCCTGAGATGGGTCTTTCCAGTTCTCTATACAACAGGTTTCTTTCAGCACATTTGAAAGCTGATATTGTGAAAAGGAATCTAGAGTTCCACCTGCTGGCTGAAAAGAAGACGGCATAACATTAGTATTCTATAGTACATGTTTAAAGTGACACTAAACTCAGGAGTTAAAGAACTTTACCCATATCTTCATAATAACAACAAACACACCTTTAGAAATGTTTAGTAATGACAATCTACAAACATACACCTCTAGATAATTGCCGACTTTTCATTGTTTGCATACCTTATTTTTCTTTTCTTCCCCATTCTTCTGAAAGTGGTAATTTTTACCTAGGGCAGATGAATATATCTCCCTTTACTTCCCGGAACTCTGACACATGTGACTAGGACATGTGACCATGCACATCATCTCAGGGGAGGAAAATGCCTTTCCCTGAGATCTCATGAGATTACACATGAGATTTCCCAGCAATGATCTGCTGATGTAATCTTGCCAGGATGCAATGCTTGGGCACGATTACATAATGTGTGCCAAAGTGGACCAGGAAGTGGAAAAGAAGAAATTGAAAGTAAAATTAAAATATGTTTAGCTAATGAACGTAAGATGATTTCATATCAGCATGCAGAGCTGTAAGCTGATGTGATTTTTAGTCAAAGGGGGTAAAGGTCCACTTTAAATGGTAAAAATGTATTCAACTACCTTGACTAGTAACACAAATGTTGTTATTTGTGTATCACGTCCCTGTGTGTGTTGTAAAGTAGCCACTGCTCCGAGCTTGCTCTTGTTATGGTCTAAAATAATTTTCTAATTTGTATTGAGATTGTAGTCCATTACAGGAGTGAGCTTGAAGCGGTGGCTACTTTACAAGACACACAGGGACCATGGGAACAAAAGTAGCCACCCTCCAGAAGGAAGGACAGTGTCAGCACAAATTAAGAGATGATTTGAGGATCTACAGCCGAGTGATCCACAAATAAGATACATTTTTGTCAATATTTAAGGTACTTGAATGCATTTTTAAGATTTAACTCCTGGATTTAGTTTCACTTTAAATGAACTCCAGTCAAACAGTTCAATACACAGATTAAGTACATACAAGAAAGCTGCTTTACCTGCTTTGTATTTTTGATCAAGCAATTCTGAGATTTACAGCCCTTCCACTCAGCACAGCTCTTTCTGGCAGGGCAGGACTCCTGATTTTCTGATTCTCTGATGAAATTAAGTATGACTTACCGGTCTTGTGTTTGCCCCAGTCTATAGGTGCCCATACACCTTACAATTATCTGCAGATTTTCTGTGGTCGGATGGAAAAGGTGCAACAGATTCCTCCATCTACACTTAACTGTGTGGGTGGAGGAATCTCCCATTGTGCCAAGCTTCAGTATCTTGCTAGTCAGCACCACTGGTTCTCTAAATACCTGAACAATCTGATTGGATGCAGGCATTGTTCAGGTGTTTTGAGAACAAGGGTGACCAACTAGCAAGATTACGGAAGCTTGGCCCAGGGGGAGATTCCTCCATCCACACAGTTAAGTGTAGATGGAGGGATCTGTTGCACCTTTTCCATCTGACCACAGAAAATCTGCAGATAATTGTAAGGTGGGAACCTTATGACTGGACATTGAAGGAGATACAGCACACTGATGAGCCCATCTGTCACTCTGCTTTCTCCTTTTATTAGCATGCTCTTGGTCAGCACATGAATTGATTAGCTACTTGTGCTGCTGCAAGAGGCTGATACTTAGTCAATTTCAGGTACTTACACTCCTTGAAAAAATACATTTAAAATGGACCTTTACCCATTTCACTAAAAATCACAAACAGCTCTGCATGCTGATACGAAATCATCATACATTCATTAGTTAAATGTTTTTTTTTTCTTACAATTATTGTTTTTTCAGTTCTTGGTCCTCTTGGGCATAATCTGTGCCCAAGCATTGCATCCTGGGAAGGTTACATCAGCACAGCATTACTGGGAAATCTCATCTGTAATCTCATGAGAGCTCAGGGAAAGGCATTCTCCTCCCCTGAGATGATGTGCATGGTGACATGTCGGAGTCACATGTGTCAGAGTTCCAGGAGCTCTAGGAAGTGGAAGGGAGATAGATTAATCTGCCCTTAGTAAAAATGGCCATTGTGAGAAGATTAAAGAATACAAAGCCGGCAATTATGTAGAAGTATCTGTTTGTAGACTGTCACTTCTAAACATTTGTAAAGGTACCTTTGTTGTCATTTCAAAAGATATGGGTAAAGTGCCTCTTTAATGGTGTATTATGAACATAGAGCCTGTCTTTTATATCTGCCTGGGATTTAGATTTAAAGAAGAACTACGTGCAAATAAAATCTTATAACTTCTCAGTGGGGCTACCCCGTACTGCAAGGGATAAGTGCTCATTTTGTCTAGGGAGAAAAAATAACAGATATATATTCACCCAAACAACGATCCACGAAACACAATATAATCACCACTTTTAAAAAAATGAAACATAAAAGATGAGGTTGTGTTGAGCAAACAGATACCAAATATGTCAAGCCTCACAATTGCGTGCACCCACCAAATGGCAACAAACTACTATATCCAAAATTGTTTAAAGGCAATGCTTTAAAAATATTCACAGTTCATCAATTTTGAACTGCAGATTGCTCTACAATTAATCTTATCACGCCAGCATGAGCGACTACATCTAATATGTGTTGCTCCGTTGTCATTTTGTGTACATGTGCATTTGACATACATGTTTGTGTTCCTATGTACACAAGCATGGCAGGAAACGTTGCAAAATTCTTCCACAGTCTTTTACATTTTTTCTCATTAGCCACTTTAGGGCCACCATACCTCTATAAACAGTGCGGTTACAGCAAATTAATGGCTGCTGCAGCAGTCGCGATTTTGGTATAATTTTTTTACATCTGGCACCTGGCTTTCACATACAAGGGCACGGATAGCTGTAGAGCCGTCTGATCACTTGTATGGTCCTGGGGAGTTTGTGGCCCCCTCAGCGGCTGCTGCCAGCTATCCTGGGCTCTGCTGTTCCCCCCCTGCAGGCCTTGGAGCAGCACGGGGGGACAGCGGAGTCTGTTCCCCCATGCTGTCTGTGTACTTCGATCAGGGAGAGTCTGTGTACTTCGGTCAGGGAGAGATCAGCACACTTACCTGTACAGCAGTTGATCTCCCTTCTGATCACTGAAAGCGGAAGCGATGTGCATTACATCACTTCCGGTTTCAGTTTGTCATTTCTCTGGCTGCTGTAGCCGGAGAAGAAACTAATGAAGCACGATTTGTGCCTCATCAGCTTCTTTGGGATCTATAGGTGACTCAGGGGTCTAATAAACCCCTGATGTCTCCATAAAGAGGATGTGTCACATCCTCTTTGCTATCACATAGAGGACTTGTTAGCCCCCTATGTGATAGCAATAAAGTTAAGTATAAAAAAAAGCTTAAAAAGTTAGTCACATATAAAAAAATAAAAAAACACAAAACATGTTTGAACGTCCCCCGCCCCCATGTACAAGCACATACAAACGCAAACATGCATGCTCCTACATGCGAAGATGACGAGTGCGCCACACATCTTACATATCACTGCAAACATCAGCATTAAGGCAATAATTTTAGGGCCATCAATCACTGTTAGCACTAAACTGATGAGCGATAAAATCTTTTAAAGCATCGCCTATGAGCAGTTTTGGGTATTGTAGTTTTTTGCTATTTTACGCAATATTAAGGCTTGACATGTTTGGTATCTATTTACCCGACACAGACCCATCTTTTATATTTTACCAAAAAATGGGTATTATATTCTGTTTCTGTGCGATAAAATTAATTTTAGTGTATTTTATCCTAAAAATATTGGTTTGACAAACATTTGCGGAAATATCGTACAACATAAAAAAATGCAACTAGCTTTTTTTATTCTAAAGGGCCTCTGTATTCCGGAATTATATAAATGTTTGGGAGTTTTAGGCTGTTTTCTAGCCAAAATTTAGATTTTATCATGTGTGTGCAAAAATTAAGAAATTGCTCTGGACAGCAAGTGGTTAAACTTCATTAAACTGGGTTAATATACAGGTCAGAGCAGAGATAGAATATAGCTGACATATACTGTAGAGGAGAGGGGGTTAGAGGCTTAGAAATGCTGATACACTTTATTGCTTTTAGCTTGTTATTACCAGGAACATGATTATATGAATGAAATTAAGGAGACTATTCACAAAAGGGTGAAGAGTTTGGAGAAGGCAGGAGAAGTGAACAATCTAGGACAACATAGCTGGACTGGAAAGTGAGCTGAATTGGAGATTTGTTTCAAAATCAGCTATTTTGGCCTAGATTGTTCACTTCTCCTGCCTTCTCCAAACTCTTCACCCTTTTGTGAATAGTCCCCTTAATTTAATTAATCTCTACTGAAAAGTATTAGCTTATGAATGCAGCAGGACCTGATTGCCTCCTGGTGCTGCCCTTCACTCTTCTAGTTTGATTGCTGCAATGCAAAGGATGACAGGAGGCTGCTATAAAGACAGATTTGGGTACTTATGTTAGTTGTATGTAAAAATACTTTTTTTTTTGTAAGAAATATATCACTGTGTTAAATGTGTCTTTTTATATCTGCCTGGAGTTCAGCCTTAATGACTATATATTTGACAGTTTCAGTATTGTATAATAATTTCAATTACGGTAAGTGCCATTTCAAATAGAACACGATATGACAGCTCTTGGCAAGGAGTTATACCTGTAAGCTTTATATATTCAAAGTTATTAGCTTCATTTACATTTACAAGATTTCATCTAGCTGGGTGAGCAAAACTCCAACCCTAATTGAATTTGTATTACAGGGTTGAGCCCAGTGTCATTAGACTTCTTCCCATTCAAAGATTGCATTTTATTAGAAAGTTGCTAATGAGATAGAAATGCTAATGCAATTAGGTGATATTTATGACAGTAATGTTGTCATTCATGTCAGTGATTTTTACACTACATTAATAAAACTGATGTTACTAATATATTAGATTATGGTGAGTTAGTTACCAAGCGATGGCAGGTGTACAAGGCTTCTAAGAGATATAGGATGAATGCATTAAATCAATAGATGGTAAACTAATCAGAGTCTGATATCCATTATATGATGGAGTTTCTAAAGCCAAGAATGAACATGTAATAGATTGCAGCTTACAAGTCCTTGGATCTGGTAGCTACATTTGTTTTATTTTTTCAAGCTTTTTTTTCTTTTATTTTCTTGTGATCCTGCCACTAACACACTTCCTGTCCTAGGGTGACAACGTTTACTCACCATACTGTATCTGTGAACAGGGGCGTAGATAATGGGGGGGGATAGGGGGGTTCAAAGAACCTTTTTCAAACCTTGGTGTGTCTGCTAGATAAAGTCTTATAATTTGAGGAAGCTGAACCCCCCCCAGGGAAAAAAAGTATCTACGGCCCCGTCTGTGAAGGAGCAGCATTGTAACCCTCAGAGTGCATTATGGCTTCAAACCATGAAGGGAGATTTCATTGCAACATTGTCAGCTCACTACAGAAAGTTAGGAGCTCATTGGAATTCTGGCAGATAACCAGCTATTCTTTGCACTTAACAAACAGATATACCAAAATGATTTTAATGATATATTTAACAGACCAGAAGAATAGAAACAGGAGAATTTCATTGTGAGGGTTTACAAATGCTTTAAGGGCCCCTTCATACCTAATCGTATCGTAATCGTACGATACTGTATGATTAACACACCCTATTGCAAAATGCACATATCGTGCGGTACCGTGTGCTGGGTGCATTGCTTTGCCTTTAATTTGAATGGAACCCCAATACACCTCCGTCTGCTGTGTGCCACATTACCATGCACTGTGGTGGAAAGAGTAGTGCTTGCACTACCTTATCTCACCCCAACACATGTTATTTCAGAAGAGTGCATGGTGCTGCAATGCAGCGCACCTGGTCCAGGAGGTGAGTTGGCATGTCAGTCAAGCGAATGGCAATGCACTGTGCCACGGTGTCTGCATGCGCTCCAGCCACAGGAGCCTTTCGTGACCTCAAGCTGTCAACACCATCTATTCTTCAGCAACAGTGACACACCATGACCATCAAACAGTGAGTCACCATCTCCCAATTTTTGCATACATATCTCCTAAGTATTACATTGTAATCATTTCACAAACTGATCCATTAGGTATTACACATTCCTGGGTAGTAGCTCTCCTTTTTTGCCTTCTCTATATTTACACAAGGGTTCCTCTCCCTGTTTTAGAAGCTTGCTCACCCAAAACCATTAACGGTCACCACCACAGTAGTGCGCTTGCCATTTTTTCAGTTTCTTATCACCTTGGAATATGCCTGCGCCATCAGAGTCATTCAGTATTTTCAGGTAGGCATCTAACCTATTTTTTTGGGCACAGAACATTGCTGACTCTAGACATGACCAACTGAAGCAACTCCAGATCATAACACTGCCCGAAATCCAGGTGAGGACTTTTTTTTTGGCCAGGTAATGTAGTTCCCAATAATTTAAAACCTGGGCTGAGTTGCAAACCTGAGGAATGGCGTCTTTTCCCCATAGTAGCCACTCAGGTCCCAGCTTTTGTTTTTTTTATAATGTATGGTAGAAAATAAAAGCAGGCTTCTGATTGTTTTTTATGGAGAGTACACCTTTTTTGTATTCCCTTTAAATTCAAACTTGCATAATCATTGATAGTAGTAGTACTTACCTTAAATATACGGAACTAGTCTCTCACTGAAATGGAAAATATTTTCATATCTAATGATCTTTTGCAAAGATTCTGTTTGTTTTTTAAATCTCAGTTCTATTTTTTGGAGAAATAAGGATTGATTTACAAAAGGCAAATAGGTTGTTCACTTTGCAGGGGAAGTTTCCCTTGGTTTAGTGCATGAGGTGAAGCTCTGCTGAATTTCATCACCCAATCATGTGCAAGAAAAAATACTGCTTTTTCCCCTTGCATCTGATTGGGTTTTCTTTACCCCGTGAATTTTCACCACATTAGCTAAGCTAAGGGAAACAACCTTTTTGTCTTTAGTAAATGAACCCCATAGTCTCTAATTGCCCATTGAATCGTAACTGAATTTGAAAAATAATATTCTAAAAAGTAGCAGTATAGAAAAATATGAACTGGTATATTTAATGGAAATAAACAATTTGGAAAATATTTAAGGTGTTGCCCTTAAAATTAAGACATTTATCTAATTCAGTAAACTCTCTGTTATCCGATTTTCAGCTAACCGAAACTTCCATCTAATTGGCAAAAAAAATTATCCGCTATATACTCACTGTTCTGCTGATCTGCCACCTTCTAGGAGAGGGAGAGAGGGCACTGGAGCATGGAAAGGTACAGGAATGGACTGAAAAGTGCTGGCCCAATAAAGGATGAAAGCGGGAAACTAGTCACAAATGACAAGGAGAGGGCTGAGGCGCTGAACGTTTTTTTCTCCTCAGTATACACTCAGGAGGGAAGCGGGTTTTTATGTCTTTATTCAACCTCAAATACTATGTAACTATGTAACTATGTAACTATGGATTATCCTGGGAATGAGTTTCTGAACAATCTTTGAAAGGTTCTGTGTTTTTCCGAAAATGGGTGACTGATTGATCATTGAAAGTGCTGTGTTATCTTGTGAAGATGCACCACCTAGTGATCAATTCCATTACTGCAATGTATTGCTAATGGTTTAGAGTACAATATACAGTTATGGTACGGTATAATATGGGGTATAGCATTAGTTAGACCTATTTTGATAGTATCTCTCAAGCAACCAGAAATTAAATTTATCCGGAATCTACCAATACCCATTGATGGCGGATAATGGGGAGTTTACTTTATATAGGGAATACCACTTATGGAATAGGTGCAAGCAGTGGTTTACCAAGGGTGGGCCAGGGGGTGTGTGTCACCCCGGGTACAGCTAGCTGCTGGGTGCCCTAAACCCACAGAGGTAGGTGTCCCAAGTTAGAGGGTCCTGCAAAGCCAAGGGTGCCATTGCCTGCAACTCTGCAGAAGCATCCACATAGCAGTAATGTGCTATCCTGTACAAATCTCAGATGCACAGAATGGAGCAAACCTCTTCCAGAGTCCTCATTGGCTCTAAAATCTCCCATGACCCAAAGTTGAGGGGAAGCCTTGGATAGCTTCCCCTGATTCTGTGACGGGCACCACTCTGTTTCTGTCTGACAAGGTATTTGCATGGAGGAGGGGTGAAATCTTTCTTGAGGGATGGGGATTTTTGCTAGGTGAAAGGAGACAGAGATTTTTGCTGGAAATTGTTTGTTTTTTTTTGCTGGGAGGTAAAGGAGGTAGGTTTTGCTGGGGTCGGAGGGTAGTTTTGCTGGGGAGGTGATTACTCATTTGCAGTCAATGTATTGGCAGAATTACCATGATACTTTACAGATACATATTACTAGAACTGTTTGCTCTTCAGGCCCATCACATCAACCCACCTCCCTATTTTCCCCATGTTTTACTATTTTGTTACTAATATGATTATACAGTATTTACAACATTAACCACTGGGTGCAAGCAACAAGAACACCTGATTATACTATCTGATTTGCTGAGATTCATAAAGTTTATGCAGCTATTGCAACAGATGACAACTAATGTTTTGTGAGTTTTTATTCAGTCCAAAAATCTTACATCATTTGGCACCTGTTAAAAATTTGTCTCTGTTCTCTAACACAATTAATTTATACTAAAATTGATTATATGTTCCAGGACCAGTACTACCTAGACAGGCCGCCTCAGAGTTCTAAGCTGATTTATCCAGACGTGGGTTGATGTTCAAAAAAATCATTAAGTGCATGTTTTGATTACAGTGATAAAATAAATGATTCCCATTCAGTCTACTGGGAGGCAGATGTTGTAATTGTACAGTTAGAGAATTATTTCACAGGGATGCAGGCTAGAAGAAGATTGTATCTGCTGAAAAGATAAATGGAGGTTTTCAAACATATTAAGAAATAAGGATTTTCAAATATTTTGTAATTGTATATTGGACTCTTACACCTCTTACACCTTGCAGTGACTTTAAGGTAAACTATTCCTAAAACAAATATGCAGGCTGCCATTGCTGAGCTTCATCTGAAAAATCTAGATGCCTGGCTATTATGTTGAGCCACTGACTTAGGACATGTATGTAGATCAAGAAATTCAGAGGAAAGTCAAAAGAATATGCCCACGCATTTCTTGAACCACATCAGGACCGCGCTATTTATATACATATTGTGGTCCTGAAGTGGTTATACCAAGATCATGTCTGCAGCATCGTTTTTTTTACAGCTGACAATGGCTGTCACATATATGGGTTCAGGCAACTATAGAAAAATGCAAAAAAGATAAGCGCATAGTGGGTCAATCTTGTGAAACTACTACTACTCCAGTATTTTCACTACTGTGAAAATACTGGAACTAATAAGGACTTCATGGATGACAGGATGTGTGGAATAGGATCTCGATCCAGAGTGGAAGGTTTCACAGAGGTAGCAGATATAGGTTACACCATTTCACAAGATTGACCCACAATGCCTCCAGTGATGTGAATATAACCCATTTCTACAACGAGACGATCTTCAATGCCCCCATCTAACAGTGAGTCCTTTTGTAAATGTTTTATTAACATTTACCATCATTTCCATTATACATTAATCTCATTATCCACTATTAGTTCCTCGGGGAGTAGCGCTCCTAATTTGCCTTTTGTTTGTGTTTATTTCAGGCAACTATAGAGCTACCTGATTGCTTGTATGTATCTGGTGAGTACGCCCCCCCCTCCCGCCACTACTGCTGGCTTTCCTGGGCTCCACTGTTCCCTATGCAGGCCTGGAACCGACACAGTGAGGGTGTGCACCTTGGTTGGAGGAAGATCAGTACACTTCCAGTGGTTGATCTCTTCTCTAATCACTGAAACCGGAAGCAACGTGTATTTCATCACTTCCGGTTTCAGTGTTTCATTTCTCCGGCTACTGTGGCAAGATGAAAAGCTGATGAAGCATGATCAGCGCTTCATCAGCTTCTTTGGGGTCCATAGGTGACATTAGGAGTCTGATAGACCCCTGATGTCGCCATAAAGAGGACCTATCACTGTGTCTGTGCTATCACATAGGGGACGTGTTGTCCCCTATGTGATAGCAATAAAGTTAAGTGTGAAAAAAAAGTAAAAAACCTTGAAGTCATATACAAAGAATTTCGAAATTCCCCTGCCTATATGTACATGCACATACAAACGCAAACACACCTCAGGTGCGCTTACATGTGAAAACAATTGCATCACATATCTTAGAGCACCATGAATATCATCAACACTATGTCACCGTGACCATCAGAGTGCGAGCAATAATTCTAGTGCCATCACTCACTGTTAGTTCTCAATTTATGAGCGGTAAAGGCTTTTAAAGCGTTGTCTATGGGTAATTTTGGGTACTGTAGTCATTTGCCATTTCACGGCTGTACACAATTTTAAGGGACTGTTAGATGTCGATAACAAGTCAAATTCAGGTACTTTTCCTGACGGCATGTAAAGAAAACATTTAACAATATATTAATGAGTACAGAGCTGCATTAATTTGTGTCTTTTACGTCTGCCTGGAGTTTACCTTTGAAAACAAGGAGGTTAAGGTAAAGTGTTGGGTGGGAGGTTAAGTGTTATATTTTTTTGATCAATAAGTGTTAAGAGCTCATGTCAAAGTGGACCTTTACCCATATCTTTAAAATAACAACAAACACACCTTTAGAAATGTTAAGTAATGACAATCTACAAAGACATACTTCTAGATAATTGCCGACTTTTTATTCTTTGCATACCTTATTATTCTTTTCTTCCCCAATCTTCTTGCAGTGCTCATGTTTACCAAGGGCAGATTACTAGCTCTCCTTTGACTTCCTGGATTTCTGGCACATGTGACGAGACATGTGACTAGGACATGTGACCAGGGAAAAATGCCTTTCCCTAAAATCTCGTTGATTACAGATAAGATTTCCCGGCAATGATCTGCTGATGACAAGGCAATCTCAGTGTGCATTGCTTTCGCAAACTGAAGTCATTTTGCCCTTTCAAAGCAGGAAGTGAATGCTCTGCAAGTGTAAGTATTTCAAATTCACAGCATTTTACACCTGACATGTCTGCGTTATTATTTATCATCATACATAGAGGGATGCATTGGTAGAATTTGATTTTTGAGTGTAAAGGTCCGCTTTAAGTGTACAAGGAAAGGTTTAAGTTTAAGGTCAGGTGTATTGTTGGGGAGACTTAACCTCACTTCTTGTCACGGTGACCATATAGAAAGTGTTGAAATCTGCCCAGAGCTTACACAGATAGTAATTAAAACTTCACAAAGGTTCTTGCTCTCCCCCACTACTTTAAAAAATGTTTTACTACTTTCTGTGCCCCTGTTGGAGTCAACCTATTGTCCATGCATTGTTAGGAAGGTTTGTGTTTTGCTCATGTTTTAGGGTTGTATACCAGTGACTTAACACTATTAGAATATTCACACCTACCTTTAGAAGCTGCTCTATTTCAAAATGATTGTGTTTCTTTGCTGATAAAGTGTTATAGTTTATCTTCTTCAAGACTTCTCTTCTCTGATATCTACTCGTTGCCAGCTTTAACCATTTCTGGGATTCTGTCCACCAGTACATCAGAATATCACCACCTGGCTCTGAGTTAAATGCATTAAATCTAAGTAGCATTACTAGACAAAATACCAGGAGCTCCAGAATGCTCTTCACCCTTATTCTACTCACTTGGATTTGCCATGAGTGTTGCCATCACTCCCATTCCACCACTAGCATTTCCTTTGCACAATGAGGTGCAGTGGAATGTCATTTCTCAGGTCCATGGCTATTGCCACATTTCTTCTTAAATACACTGCCTTACATGTGCTAATTAAATGCTTTTCATTGAAGGCCTGTGTCTAATAAAAAAACCTCTACAGAATGACTTGTGAGCAAGGTTGGATGCAACAGATGGCAATGGGATGGGGCTGACAAGGCTGGACGAGTAACACAATGTCAAAATAATGCAAAAACAGCTGCAGGTATGCAAACTGCCAAAGGTTTTTGGATCTTTTACTCAACTCTTAAATATTCTATTGATCTGTTCATCTGAGCATGGAAGATCCCGTATATGTTAAGTAGGGGAAAAAGTTAAAAACATACAGCATTAAAAAAAGATATAAGGTAAAGCTGAGTATACACAGTTAGACTGGTGTTTGAAAAAAGATTTGTTGTAGGAATTTTTGTTCAATTTTTTAATAGTTCATTGGGTCAAATCAGAGATTGGTTTTGACCATAGTGGTGAAAAAGAGAAACTGAATGGAAAATGTTTCTCCAACTCATGAAATTCTAACAGTGAAAGTAGCTTTCCTGTGGGACATCATCTGCAAAACTGAATGCTAAAACCAGCAATCATGAAATCTCTGGTGGCATTATTGAATGCTTTGATGAGATTTTTCATATGGATGAAAATCTTACAGTGTATACCCAGCCTATCATCTGACATTACAGTAAGAGACCATTCTTAATAGACCACAGATAGTTGCTACAATTAGAAAGTGTACTCATAAGAAGACAATTCCTTTAAGTTCATGAACTTCATTCAACAAGGATAGGTTGATCTGGACAGTCTAATTCAAGGTGAGCTACATAAATAGGTTTGGAAGCAAATTTCATTGACGAAGTGGTGTACGGCATAAGCTAACCAGAACACTAATGTACAGATAATTTGATAAAAGGATGTGAAATGAAAACGGGTTCAGGTCCCTTTAAAAACCATTATGTAAAACACACTGGACATTAGCTTTTTCACAATATGATTTTTAAATTGGTTTGATAGTCTGACTGTATGAAAGCCGCTCATTAGGGAATTTCATATCATATTAATGAAAGAAAAGGATTCACAACTGCTGGCCACGTTATCTCATTAATGGCTCAGTATGTTGGATTAGCACTTTAATACAGTTAAAGGATTACTGATGACAGCAACCACAGACAGGATTATAGGATTGAAAGCAGGAGATTAGGTCTGGGGAGTGGAAAGGAAGTTTTTTCTATGAAAATACATGGTTTCTTATTACATCTATGTGTAAGTGATAGACATTTTAATTAGATTACTGTAGATATGGATTAAACATCAAACACCCGATGTAAGCTTTTACAAGTATGTTGTGATATTAAAGTAGTAGTTTTTGTTCTATCTCAGTGAAGGGCGAACAATTATAAATTTGCAGTGAATGTCTAATATGTAAGCATGTTTTCATACAAATTTCAGATTTAAAAATAGAACTTGTAAAACTTAGTTTGGATATAATAAGTTTTCATTAAACAGGATTTAAGTAAACAATCCATAAATTAATATGAATTAAATGGATGGGCACCCATCACAGGAGCACAAATTATAATGACCTAGATAGCTGGGCAGCAGCAGTAAGTAAGTAAAACAAGATCATAGCAGGATCACAGCAAGAGCCTAACCCATTTCTTGCTGACACAAGTACCTCCTCAGGGACAACAGCACATGACACAATGGTACAATATAACTAATGTGTCATGTCACTGAGAGGTCTGCAACACTGTGATACGATATTAGGAAGAAAGGAAAAAAACAATAGTGAAGGAAATCTTCAGACTTAGATATAAAGACTGCCAATGATTACCTCTTTTTTTTTAAACAGGTAGTCATCTTGATCCAATAATGTCAAAATATTCACTGCCCCTGACTGGAAACAAAAATGTAGTCCCAGCTTCACTCTAACTTTATGATGCAAGTTTATTCAAGGTATATAGCTCAAAGTATCTTAGACAGTGGCAGTGAGGCAAGTAGCATATTCCAAAGGTATAGTGGCCCCCATATATTTGTCAGTACATAGTTCCTTTAAAATTACTTAATTTAATGATTTGTTTATATATATATATGTATCTATATATATAGATAAATACATATATATCTATATATATAGATATATATATATAGGCCCGTGTTGGACTAATGATCCTTGTGCCAACTTTCCAAAGACAGGAACGCTAAGAGAGCATCGAGAATACTCAGCTGCTGCTATAACATTCACTCACTGGCCATCAGCAAAGGGGATAGTTAGTGTGACATTTCCCTTAAAGAAGAAGCCTGGGTAGAAATTGTATTATCCCGTGCAGTGGGCCTACCCCTGCACTGCAAGGGTTAACTGCTCCGTTTTTGCCTAGGGTAAAAAAAAAAGTTAGAATTGCAGCTGAATAACTTCGGATTGGAATTATGAAGCTAAGTGTAAAACACATCGGGGCTGATTTTCTAAAGGAGTATAGGCTGTATATTTGAAAAGTGCAATTTCACTTAGCTTAATGAACGAGATAAAGTTGTTCTAACTTCTATCATCCAATCATGTGCAAGCAAAATTTCCTTTTTTTTTTTTACATTTTCCTTGCAAGTAATTGCGTAAGTGAAATTTTACCACGTTTACTAAGCTAAGTAAAAATTCCCTTGCAAAGTGCCAATTCACTTTTCAAAGTGATTCCATTGCTATTTTGTCACACTGAGATTATTCTTTAATGGCATATAAGTGTGCTTCAATAAAAAAGAATGAACATTAGAATCGTTTAAATTTCAGCATGTTTATAATCCACTCAATTTCATTTTATATGTTTTAGTAAACCACTCTGCCAGTTTGCCTGCATGTGCTTGCAACATACAGTAGATTTATAAAGCTCACCAGGAATTGTTGCACGGTATGAATGCCGGTCAATGTAAATGAGAGAATCATTGACAAATGCTTAAATAAATCTATTGCAAGTATACAGTGAATATTGACTTGGTAAAGGGGACATGTAGGCCTATGTAAGACATTATTGGAAGTATTTGAAATTTGCATAGGTTAGAGTAGTGAATTTAGTAAAATTGAATGTTTAATAAATACAGATAATTATACCAAGTCCAGCATTTTACATAGAAAAAATCATTTTGGCAAATAATAATGGCAAATGTGCTTTATAAAACTGTTCAAATATTTTTCTGCAAATATATGGTGCATGTTAGGTCAATCTAAGATTCAACCTTATATAAACATAATTTTTGTAGCACAATTAATGCAATGACAAATGGAATTTTCAATGTCACAATTTATTTTGTAAAAACAAGAGGTATATTAGGAAGAAAGAAGCAGCCCTCGAGAAAAGGATGACCACATATGTCCATCACAGTTAGCCTTTGTACTAGTTTAATTTTCAGCGTATTGTAGGAAAAATTATCTTGTGTATGGTCACCCTAACAAGGAAGTAATAGAAAATTCATAATTGCAGCAGTGGGCAGCCATATCATACCCTATTGAAGTAACTTGTTCAATATCTAAATTACTTTTCACCAATACTTCTGTCATTGTGTCCATAAAGCTGAAAGCTTCATGGACAGTGAAGTTTCTTTGAACTCTAAGTCCTGCTAAGGGCATCAAGAGTTTTACAGCATAGTGCACACTAGGCAAGTCAGTGCCATGACACGACACAGAATTGCTATTTGAGAAAAAGAAAAACAGACTTCTGACATCTTTTTATTGTTTCTTTTCTTGCAATGTTGGATATTTCTTTGGCACTTTGCTGTTTCCTTGACTACAGTGATAGTTTATGATTTATCAGTCATAGTTGGTAAACATTTTCAGGGTAGTTCAATTGCTGTTACAACAAACTATACAAAATATACATTTACTTCCAACTAATCATTCCTCCAATTCTTATTGATGAGGTCCTAAGCCTAAATACAAAAATGCAGAGGGTTGGTTTACTAAAGGCAAATGTGCAAGGGAATTGTCACTTAGCTTAGTCAATGTGGTGAAAATTCTCTATGCAAAGAATACCCAGTCACACTTTAAATGTTACAATGTTAAAAGTTAAATGTTACAATGAGCTACACAGAATATATGGACTGTAAGAAACAAAATTGGAAGACAAAAGCGCCACCACCTGGCGCAATAAATATGTGGAGCAAGGTTTGTCAGAAACAATAGTAATGTACTTACCTGTGGCCAGGTGAGCGCTCGCTTGTCATAACCAGAGTGAGGTGGTGGAGTGAAGCGGTGGGAACCGCCCCTCTCTTGTTGGGTGGTGTAGATGGAGACACAAGGATAGAATAGCAAGGAGGTGAGGTAGGGTGGTAGGCAAGGAGGGGATGAACTTCTGAAACTCACCGTTGGGAAAGCGTAGGCAGAATATCAGTGGAAAAGGGTGAGATTTCTCTAACTTTCTATTTTCAGAAAACTATTATTACCATGTTATCAGTTATTTTCTGTACTTGCACTGTGTTTTAAGGGGTAAAAGATGAGGAAATATGTAATTAGTGCAACACTGTACAATTATTATTGTTATTATTATTATTTTTATTTTGCTTTGATTACACTTTAAGCAACACAGCCTGGTCCAGGAACTGTCCTTACCTGTGACTAGCTAATTAGCAGCAAAAGAACCTTGACTGATACAAAGTGCAGCCCATCCCTCTGCCAGTGCTGCTGCAAATTACAGAATAGGGTAAGGGACCAATCTTATTCTCCATGAGCACATTTATGTTTTTTCTTATACTCATAACTGAATTAAATAGTGCATTTTATATATGCCTGGAGTTCAGCTTTAAGAAACACCAGATTTGTGCAGCTTACCAGCAGCCATATGAACTATCTACTAATATCATTGTATTGTTATTTGTCAGGACGTAGACTTTTTCTATTGCTTTCCATTATGGCGTAACAACCGGGGGGGCAGCAGGGGCGCGGGCCCCGGGCGAAAAGTGAAGGGGGGGCGCCGGCCGAAAATGGCACTTTCGGCTAAATGCCGAAATGGAGAACAATTTAAAAATAACTGAATCCTTTTAATGAATGTTAGCGTATGCAACTGCTGTAGATTTTTCAGCTTTCAAAAAACAATATGTTTATGTTAAAAACTTCCTGGATTTTCCTCACAGAACCATTTAATATTTTCATGTCTTACCCTGTGTCTAATGATAATTAAGCACAACAGTTTATCATCATTGTGTGGGATTGACATCCAGTTATTAAACATCACCACTCTATTAGCTTCTTAACAAAGCAGAATATTCTGGTGTTTACCATAAAGGTTGTAGCAAACTCCTGTGACAACCATTTTTTTTTAAAAAGGGCAAATTTGCCACAGCCCATTGGGGCAACCCGTGGTATCGAGCTGGCAGTGTCAATATATAAAAATTATTCTAATAATGTGTATGGAGCTACACTGAATTTTCAGCTGCAGGTGTGTGGAGTACAGCCAAACTCACATAAAACAAAACATATAGTATACGTATATTGTTGTTCCACCAACACAGTAACTTTCATACTATTGTATCCTAAACACCACAATAGCAGATTAATGTTGGATTAAATGTATCTAGTTGTAGCAGACCTTTCCTAAGCAGCAGCAGAGGACAGGCAGTATGTAGACATGTTTTCCACTTTTTGCCTGAAAATAGCAACCCTCTTTAGGTCTTATGTATTAGCATGTTTAGATTGTAAGCTCCCACGTGCAGGGCCTTCTTAACCCTCTTGTCCTGCATTGTTTTGTAACTGTACTGTCTCCCTTTATTTTGTAAAGCACTGCACAAACTGTTGTTGCTATATAAATCCTGTATAATAATAATAATAATAATAATAATAATAATCATAATAACAATAATGTCAGAAATAGAGTAATTCTCCTACAGGGACAGTATGAGTAAAGAAAGAGATGAGTAATGGCAGCTTTCATATTTCTTTCTTGACAGGTTTTCTTCAAATGTAATCCCAAACTGTCATCTAAAAATATTATTTATCAATGTGACACAAGGCACAAACTGCTACAGTTGATTTTATTATATTTTTCAATGTTTGTGTTCTTTTCTGACTAGTACATTGTAGGTACATTATTACTGAGTGGAGATGATGCAAGTTTCTGATTGCCTGAAATTGAGGATTATCAATCTACTTTCATCACCACACATAACAATGCTTCTGGTAGTTACAGGCTGAGCTAGCAGTATATTTTTGTTGAGAGAAGTAGACAGGATGAGAAGTTGCTTACTGCATGCTTTTTTCTAAATAGCTCAGTACAATAGGGAAAGTAAGAGAATATCAGGTGGAAAGAACACCACTTGGAAACCAATATATCATTGTGACAGTGCACATTCATTATGTTCTAGTGTCAGCTTTACAGTGACCACATGCAGAACATGTGTATATACATGTATAGTGTGTGTATGTGTCTATGTGTGTTTGTGCATGTGTATAAACAGAGCTGGACATATTTGTTGGTACCCTTACAGCTCAATAAAACAGTGCTTCATTCCTCCTAAAAAGTTATGAAATTAAAAAACTATTGTCTCATGTACTCTATACTTGTGTGTTTTTGTTATGCCATAAAGCAGTGGTTCTCAACCGTTCTAGGGCTGGGACCCCTTGGTAACATTTTCCAAGTTGTGGTGACCCCCAATGGAGCACTGGACTCAGGACTTGGTAACGCACTGGACTCAGGATTTAGTAACGCACTGGACTCCGGACTTATTAACACACTGGACTCTGGACTTATTAACGCACTGGACTCTGGACTTAGTAACAAACTGGATTCAGGACTTAGTAACACACTGGACTTAGGACTAAAATAGAAGCACACTCACAAGAATACAAGCCCTCCCCAGCACCTGCTACCTGCTTGCCTGCTCTGCCTCCATGCAGTCTTCTCAGCCCAGCACTGCTAAGACGCCTGCCTCCGGCTGAGCTCACATTGTATGGGAGGCAGGAGGACAGCAGCGGCTGTGAATAGAAAAGTCCTGCTGTAAACACTCCCTGGCCACCTGATGTCGCTGCAGCGGTGTGGACAGTGGTATTTTTATAATCACAGGGATCTCAAGTCTCCCTGATGTTCAGGAAGTCTCCCTCTATTAGATAGCAGCTCCCTGATGTCCGCGAGAGATGCATTTTCTCCCTGAAACGTTTACTCTGAGTAAACCTTTCCGGTAAGATATCAGTGGGTAAGGTCAGAGTGAGGCTTGCCTCCTGGAGGAAGGTCATGTGATCTCTAGAGTAGCCTCAGAACGAATGAGGCTTGCCTCCTGGAGGAAGGTCATGTGATCTCTAGAGTAGCCTCAGAACGAGGCTTGGCTCTCGGAAGGAAGAAGCTACTTACTGCACAGAAAGGGCGGACATAGACTACTATTGAGGCACTGCTGCAGGGTTGAGGGAGTGCTGTTAACCCTTTGTGGATAATATAGAATCAGTTATATGTCCTGGTTGCCTAGTTATATGCTGCCCATTTGAGAAGGGAACCTCCCTGAAATAAGGTTTTGCAGGTTGGGATGTCTGTAATCACAGCCGCTGCTGTCCTCCCGCTGACTGACACTGACAGTGCTGCTCAAGGAGGAGGCTGAGGAGTCTCTCACCTATCGCAGGAGAAGTGGATGCGGCGACCCACTCAGCAGTGGGTTGCGACCCATAGGTTGAGAACCGCTGCCATAAAGTAAAGCAAAGAAAGTGTGAAAATAGATTCATTGCTGCTTATTCTACAAAGAAATGGTCTTGACAGATGTGTTGGTACCCTAGAAAAGATTTTAAATAATTGGATCATGGTAATATTTCAAACTAACTGTTTTCTGTAATTACTATCACACGTCTTTAATCTTATAATCAGTCAGTCAGTCTATTTCAATGGAGAAAAGTAGTAATTCTAGTGTTTTGGACAGAAAAGGAATCAGAAAGAAGATTTTAGACCTACATGTCAAAGGTAAAGGGTAGACTATCTCTAAGCAGCTTGATGCTTCTATGACTACAGTCGCAAATATTAAGAAATTTAAAGCCCATTTCCACCTTTGCTGAGGTATTTTAAAAAAAAACCATATGCCAGCAATGTACACCAAATGTACATGAAACAGGCATATACACTTGAATTGAATATTGAGTTGAATACGTACACAAAAACCTACAATTTTTGTTAGCTTTCTTCTTCATTTGCTCATGGAAATGGCTGCAATTGTGCTTTGCACGTAATGTGTGTATAGTACAAGTAAGCTTTTGGAGAGTGTATTGTGCAAAGGCAGAGCTAGTGTTTACTGATCGTGTTACAATGCGTAACAGGGAGGGGGGCACCTGTTTAGAGTCTACTTTATATCCGACCCCAGTGTCAGACTGAGTTTTCTGTGGAGAAAATTTTGAATTTCTAGGCTTCAGGCCTAATAAAATGTTTATTAAAAAAATGAAGAAAGCCTGCAATTTGAGTTATGAAAATGTGCACACATTTACATCATCACTGCACCTCTACATTACCACAATAAATGCTATTCACTTACAAAGTTGGAAATGGGCTTTAAGGTCCATGGGAGTGTAGCCAACCTCCCTGGACATGGCTTTAAGAGAATAATTGACTGCAGACTAAAATAAGGATATTGCGAATGATCTACGAAGAGCCAAAGAAAACTAGCTGAAGGTCAACGTACATTAGTATCTGATCACACCATCTGCCACTTTTTGCGAGACACTGGGTTTAAAGCAAGAAGACAATAAGAAATATAAGTCAGCACACCAAACAAGTTTTATATTTCATATGTTTTTTTTATATACTTTCAACATCATGTTGCACAAAACATACACAAAATCACATTTGCTGATCTATACATAGACACTAGCAGAAAAAAGTGCAGTATAAATGACATCATATACTTAGCATATTGTGAATTTGCTGTACAAAAATTGTTGCAAAAAGAGTTACAATTCACAAGGTTTGGATAAGTACAGACAAATTTGTCCACATATATATAGATATATATATATATCTATATATATCTATATATTTATATATTAGAGATGCACCGATACCAATACTAGTATCAGCATCGGTGCCAATACAGGGCAATTCTACGAGTACTAGGGAAAATGTGCCCCGATATATAGCGTCAATGTTAAATGGAAATTTCTAAACAACTTTGGGCTGCTTGTTTCTGTACAAGTGATCCGCCCGGATCACTTGTAAAATAGCCTGCTCGTCGTCGTCCTCCCGCTCTCTCCGGCCCCTCGCCTCTAAGGTCTACCCCCCCTGCAAAAGGTCTTCTGTCCCCCCAGCTACCCCCTCCCCGCTGTGGCTTTCAGGCTCCCCCGCTCTTCTGGGGAACCCGGGACACGGCAAAGTAGTTCTGGGTGGAGCAGAGCGGAGAACGGTTGATGTACAGCTGATTTTAGCCGATGTGTGGCCGAAGTCAGCAGTACTGAGCTGAAGTGACTAGCCGAATGATGTTCGGCTCAATTCACTTCGACTCGGTTATTCACTCGGCTGCCATAGGCAGCTTTGTGAAGTAACCTTTTGGTCTTGAAAAAATGGTATTGGTGCATCCCTGAAATATAACCAAGGTTAGTCTTTATGATATTCTAGGCATGTGTCCACTTACTTGTTTCCTATACACATGGGCTAGGTTTATTAATGATACTTCTCACTCATCATTATATATTTCATTTGCGATAGATGGGTTGCAACCTTCTGAAACATCAGCTTAAAAACAATTATATTTGTTATTTTACTGTCAAATTTTGTAGGTATCTCTCAGCTGTAAGCCATCAACTCTATGTCAACACGTTGAGAAGTGACTTATTAGCCAATAACGGGGCTTAGGAAACAGAAAAGGACTCTTTATTTGGAAAGCTGGGTTGATATTTGCATAACAAAGCATCCTGAGATTCAGGACATCTGGAACACTGAATAAAAAACTGCTCTGATGTACAGACTCCTAGAAGTAATTGTAGTGTTGTGTCAGTGTTGGTTCAGGCACTTTTTTCATCAGAGGTTTGCTTTAAGAAAAAAGTGCAAGAGGTGTCCTACTTCATTCCTTAGCGGTGTTAACCACCCTTATTATATGCTTACCAATATTAGTCCAATGTATTGCATAATGAAGACAATAAACAGTATAAGGCCTCTTATTGGTTCATGTGCATGCAATATTAGCATGTCAGCAATTTATACACCTGTAAATACAACAAAATATTATAAAAACAGGAACGTGAATAGTACTTAGTCCTGGCATTATATGAGGCATTGAAAGGAAGGAAAGTTATGGTTCATGGTTGATTTACTAAAGGCAAATAGGCTGCAAGGGATTTTCACTTTGCAGCTGAAGTTCCCCCCTTAGTTTAGTAAATGAGGTGAAGCTCTGCTGACTTCCATTGTCCAATCATGTACGAGCAAAAATGCAGTTTTTTTTAAATTTTCTTATTGCAGACAGGGCCCTCATTACCATCTTGTCTAGATTTGTATTGTAACTGTAATGTCTTCCTTATATTGTAAAGCGCTTTGTGAACTGTTGGCACTATATAAATCCTATATATTAATAATAATTGTCCATGGATGTGATTGGGCATTCTTTGCAAAGTGAGATTTTACCACATTCACCAAGCTAAGGGAAACTTCCCCTGCAAAGTGCACATTCCATTGCAACGTAAACAGCCTATTTGCCTTTAGTAAATAAACCCCGTTGTGTTTTGAAAAAAGTAACTGTTTGGTTGAATTGAATGCTGTGGTTAACAAGAACCATTCATTCTACAGACACTTTGATAAATAATGGTAACGTGCTGAATAACAATGTGGAATCAGAAGCAGGTGTGCGGAGTGCAGCCAAACTCATGCAAGATACAATATACAACCATTTACATCACACTCACAATACCAGACCCAGCTATTAATAATTTGTATCAGTCAGTTTCGTAGCACAATTAGCTTGATTCATTAACACTTTAACAGAATATGAAGTATTATCAGTTTTACTGATAGACCGCTCACTTTGCAACCCCCATCTTTTTACGTTCAGCTGTAGGTCCCGGAAATCTCCCTTGTTGTGTTCTCTCCTCCAGTGACTGGTCACTGAACATTATCTTATCCAGTCTTTACAGATGGCAATGTCCAGGAACCTTCTATATTTTAAACATGACTTAAAGAGAGCATTAATGAACACTGACAATAAACTTGCATTAAACTAATTTCATGTTTCCTGCACATGATGTTGGCTTCTCATTTTCACAGTTCATGTTCAAGTGGGGACTTTACATAAATAAGGTCTCTTGTCAAATCTTTTGGGCCATAGTACAAATGAAAACAATGCTGCAATCACATAGCTTGAGATTAGAGCATTCAAGCACTTTACCATTTGGCAGTAAGAATATGTTACAACTTGCAACGGAAGCTTTGAAGAAACACTCTTCATGTGAAATTGATAGAAGAGATTGACTTTCTGAAGGAAGTTATTAAATTGACCTCGTGGAAGGATGTTTGATTGATGCTTTTTAGAATGACTTCCTAAGTGATATGTAGTACACAGGCTAACTTTGTAAAGTTTCACTTTTAGACAGAGCTGATCAATAAATAACATAAGGAAAATGTGGTTGGTAATAATGGCAAAGAAGACCTAGAAGTGAGGTACATATGTTTATTATATTGCAACATGGAAAATAATATTTTAGCAATGAGAAATAATAATCAAAGATAGATGTGCAGTGTGTCCTTTTTTGTACAAAACTAATACGCTCATGTAAGGATGAGTTGTTATTTGATGAAGAGGCCATTCATCTGTTGTACTGCACAGCCCAGTATTAGTAGAAAACATTATAGACCGAGGATTCAATAAATGAGAGCTGTGTGGAGCACAGACATCATAATAAACAAACACAATGAGGAAAGCTCAGGGGGGACAATGCAGCTCTCCTGGGCTTGATTCATGTTAACTTTCTATGGCTTTTCAGTTCCTTGGGTTTGTGTGTCAAGAGTAGAGTTCACGATCTGGTAATGTGTATAAGAAGAAGCTCTGTGAAGATAGTGCTAGTCTGTAAGTCTCTTTTCATTTAGAAAGAAAGATATATGATTTGAATCCTGACCTTTGTGATCCTAATTCCCAGCAGAACCTTCCTTCCCACATCCTGCAAATATATTGAATTAGTCTAGAGAGGACTGCAGTGCATGTCTACAACAACATGTGTGCAATACCATGGGGCACAAGTGTATACAGGTGTCTAACTTCTTTAGTAAGAGAAGTGTATACAAAAATAAACTAACTCTCATAAGTAATTTTTATGTTGGACACCTGAAGATCAAGAAAATTGTATCCTTGATACTTAGGGTCTATTCACAAAGCTAGCCAAAGGATCAGCCAAAGCTTCGGCTGATCCTTCATCTAGCTTCGGTTGCGGGAGCCCTTCGGTTCAGTCGAACTGAAGGGCTGCTGTATAAGCTATTTACTAGGGTTGCACAGATACTTTTCGAGTACCTGTGCAGATACTTGGGATTTTCATGAGAACTACCAGGGTTGCAGCGGTTGCAGCTGGGACCTGGCTCTGGCACTCCACCACTGTCCTGAAATCATTAGTCTGTATTGTTTTAGAAAAACTGTCACATGACAATAAACAAAAATGTATCAGTACTCGTACTTGTAAGTACTCGGCAAGTACCAGTACTCGTACTCGCAAAACTGGTATCTGTGCATCCCTTTATTTATATTTATAAAAACAAAATCGTACATTAAAACAGAGATGTACAAATCCCAGGAGCTCCGTGTGATCCTTACAAATGACAGCTGCCTCCTAATTTTGGAATTTTTCTCTAGTGTAGTCTTGGAGCTCAAGAGTATCGGTACATGTACTCGTACTTGTACCGAGTACTGTACTTGGTATCTGTGCAACCCTACTATTTACTATAGCCCGTACAGCTCCCGAAGGCGGCCGAGTGGCTCAGCCGAGCCGAAGGCACAGCCGTACGCCTTGCAAATGACAGCTGGGTGGAGCCACCCGTGATCTCACGGCTGGCTGGCCCAGTTGTAATGACAGATCAGCATCCCCAAATTACCTGGGGATGCTTAACTGTCATTAAACAATGACAGCTGGGCGGAGCCGGCCGTGACGTCATGGCCAGCTACGCCCAGTTGTTATTCATTGGCCCGGGACCTGCTACAAGACCCTAGCAGGTGCCGGACAATAGGAAACAGTTGGGCGGAGCTGGCTGTCACTGCTACCTCTGCCCAATTGTTTTTTTTAATGTTTTAATTTAAAAAAATCTTAATTTTTTTTAATGTATAATTTTTTTTACTATTTGCTATTCTGCTCGGTACCATGTATTTGCTATTCTGCTCGGTACCATGTATTTGCTATTCTGCTTGGTACCATGGAGGTACCAAGCACAATAGCCGAGCTGAATGCCGTTCGGCCCCTATGTGAATAGGGGTGAACGGTAGCGAGTGAGCTGCCGGTGCTTTGGCTCAGCCGAACCAGATGTTGGATCGGCTGAGTCGAAGTACTTCTGCATGTTCGGCTGACCGAATGGCAGCCGAAGGCAGCCATTGTACATTGTTCGGCTCACTTCACTACAGCTCGGTTATTCACTCGGCTGCCTCCGGCAGCTTAGAGAGTAACCCTGTTAGTATGTTTTCAAATTGATATCAAAAGCACTTTGCATTTGCCAATTGAAGCCGGTCCACGCAGACCTTTAAATTACAGTGCTACCCTTACCAAGGCCTGGTGTTTAGGCTCACTCTATCTGTATACATGTCACTGTAGAAGTCTATGTATTCCAGAACCCCCATCTCCCGAATGCTTGTGATGTGCTGTGGTAGGCAGGTCATTCATTTTTGAATGCCTACTGCACTTAAATTGCACTTAAAGAAGTGCATGCACCTTTTTTTTTTCAATTGCATCGCACCACACCACACCACACCACACCACACCACATGGAAATAGGTTACCATGCAATGTGGTGTGATACAATGCACATCCAATGACTAGATGTGTTGTGGTGCCATTAAGAAGCACTGAGCCATGTGATCGGAGCCTTAATTACTAGTTTTCTAGTTTAGTGCCAAGTTAAAGCCCAACTCCAGCCAAAACCTTTTTTTTCAGGTTTGGTTAGACTTAAAAAGAGTAAATATTTCTTAAAGTTGCTATTGCTTTCTATAAAACTGCTGGGGAGAGTTCACTTTGATTTCTTCCCCAGGAAGACACAGAGAGTAAGAAATAGTTTTATTGAAGTCTATGTACCTACTCAAGAGATTTCCCGTCACTTCCTGTCCCAACTGGGGGCACAGACTGCAAAATAAATTTTACAGAACATCTGACTATTCCTCAATGTGAAATAATGTTTTGGATGGAGTTGGCCTTTAAATATCATCCCAATAACAACATGCTTGTATTCAATAGTGAATTAAAAACCTTCAAGATTTGCTGCTTTGCTGAAAGCATGCAATTCCATAAATCATCAGTGATTATAAACAGTTTTGCTGTAATACTATTAAATTGGAGATTCCTCCATTCTATATTTATACAAATTTTTAGATTAAGCTGAGAATTCACAACACTGGTTATAGTGTTTATTTTAGCCAAATGCATAACAGTTCAGAAAGACGTTAGCCATTTCCCTCAATATTATTTATGTCTAACAGTATTTTTATTGTATGTTTCTACATTTTCTCTTCTGTTTTGCATATAATCAGTCAAACTCAGTTCAAGCTTATACATGTGGAACCCTAATGTATAGCAGAGAAATTACAAGAAAAAAAAATCACATTATAAAAGTAACAATTTATGAGTGCTTATTGATATGGCAGCTCATCTCCACCCTTCTACTCCTGTGCTCAACAACTTTTATTAGGTATAAATAGTATCTGTCTCCAAGTCCTGTCTCATTATACACGCATAGATAACAGATTGCACTTTGAACTGCAGCTTCTCAGTTTGATTGTACTCAATATGGTAATTTTTATCAAGCACTATGAAAGCGGAAGAAGCTCATAATTGACATTTTGGGCTGCATTTGCAATGGAAATAAAAGACATTCTCTTTCAGCAAAATTACAATAGAGTTAAATTCTTAGCAGCTTAATTGATCATTTTAAAGCTGAACTCCACCCTTACCTTCAGTCTTGCACTTGTGTACAGGCTACTCTCCTGTACTGAAAATACTTTGCCTGATTTCCCTGCACACTATGAGCTTCTCACAAAGCTAGTGGCTTATAGAGACACATTGCTTTCAGATAGTTTCCAATACTACATGAAGCTAAATACATTAGCCACTCTGAGAACTTCTTTAGCCCCTGAGATTCTTTTTCTACTCTGGAAAACAGTGGAATAGCAGAATCTGAGCAGGGCAACCAATCAGAGAAGGTGACCACCCCTTTAAAGTGAATCTGTGCTTTATTCATGCAGGATAAAGCAAAAGGTTCACTTTAAAGCCTTTACCTACTGCTTCCTATACTTATCTTCACTTTGCTCCCCACTGATCCTTTTGCTGCCAGGAATGAGGCGAAAAAGCCCATTGTAAGGGCCACGTTGATTCTAAGCAGAGCCACTACAGCTCTGAGAACCGTCTCCCCAACCCTATGTAATGTCACTGGTGTCTGAGTGGCCCATTTCCAAGCACCACTACTGTTGCATGAGAGTATGGGGAGTGATCCAATCTATATGCAAGTACTGGTTAATTCTCTTCTCTCCTCGTGATGAAGAATTCTTACTGAAAATTAGAATTGAAGATTTAGTGGTTAGATCTTCTTGTACGTGGAGCTCAGTAGAGCAATATTTATTTTATTTTACCAAAGTATCCATTTCTTTATTGTATCTCTAACTCTTCTTGGTCTTGGCCATCCTTCATTCTGACAATTGTTCATTTTTTCTTTCCTTGTTACCAAGCGTCTTCTGCATATCCAACACCTTTGCACCACACTGCCTGTGCATTTGCCAGTTTTCTGCTAGAGGTGACTGCCAGCCATTTCTCATGATCACCAATGTATAAAGGATATATTTTCTGCCAATCAGCATTGTATAAAAGGGACATGTTTGCAGTGACCACAAATGAAGTAAAGGAAAATTTGCACCGATCATCAATATACTAAAGATGGCATATTTTCCCTGACCACAAATGTACTAAAGACAGAGGCATCCCCAGGCTGGGTGTCACCTGGTGCGACCACCGGGTGTCACCCTCTGCGATGTCATCATGCATGCGTGTAACACCATCATGCACACCTGTAATCATGTCTCCTTTCATCCGGCGGGATAAGGTATGCTGCAGGCTCCACTCCTCTCTCATGCAGCTGTTGAGCTCTCCGTCCATGACCAAGTGCCCGAATTTTCAAAGGGGGTGACACCAAAATGACAGTCAGTCATTTTGATTTCACCCTCTCTGATGGTGTCACCCAGTGCAAGCCGCACCCCCCCCTTGTGACGCCACTGCTAATGGGGACATTTTTTCACTGACAGCCAATATACCGAAAGGCATTTTTCAATGTCTGCCTATGCTTCTATCAGGAGTTCAGTTCATACCTCTAACCACCTGAAAAAAGGGCTACTATTAGGGATGCAATGGCCCCCATGGCGGCTGCTCGCGGTATACTGAGACGCCGCAGTTGAAGCGTATCCCGACAATTATGTCAGGATCCGCCCAGCTGCGTGACTGACAGCTGGCTCTGCCTATCTAGAGGCAGAGCCAGCTGTACCCGCCCCTCCCCCGTGCGTTCCGCCAGTCAGCGTTGGCGGATTGGAGGGGGGAGGGGGTAATCCAGCCCCTCCCCTGTCATGGCAGAGAGCCGTGACAGGATCGAGAGGTGAGCGAACGCCGGTATGTGTTCGCTCACCTCCTGATCTACTGAGCCGACCTGTGAGAGTCTCATTGTCACAGGTTGGCTAGAACTATGAGGTGAGTGAAAAGCACTCACCTCATAGTTCTCCTTTAAAGCTGAAGTATTGTGCACACATATAATATCTTCTGTTGTTCCCTCCTCCTCCCCCCGATCAACATGAAATTAAAGATCTCAATTTAATTATTTTAAATTTAAAGAAATACCTGTTTTCAGACTCTGAGATGTCATCCCTGGTTCTTATTGCTGTTCTTTGCTCTGTGTTTGGTGGGAGGTGCCAGCAGGCTCCTGTAAATATCACAGAATTCTACCAGATCTTTTTCAGAAGAATGACATGAAAGAACACATCCCTGGGATCCGTTTAGATGTGCCTGCATTTACCAGGCTGGACACTGGGTACTGCAGACATTTGCTGTGCAGTCTGTAACTGATTGCAACTGACTGATCATGGCTACATTGAAAAAGATGTTGGGGATGTGTTCTTTCACATAAAGTTTGGAAACAAAATGACTGATGGCAGAGAATGCTAATAGCTGACCAACAACAGTGTGGGTCAGGGGGAGAAGTAATTGATGAATGATGGAGATTGTTCAATTAGGAAATTAAGGTAGGCTCTAGGTTCTGCAGCTTCAAAGAGTTATATTATGAAGATGCAGGTTTGCAGCGAACTGAGAGAAATCAATTCTGACACAGGAGAGGACTTGCTACACGTGTGCTAGAAAAAAAGGGTAGGCTGGAGTCCAACTTTAAGCAAATCGTTTTTTGTAAATGAGTTACAAAGTTTCTTTTTTAGAGATCATGTAACAGCCTTTCCTGTTGTTGGCTGGCAACACTATGCCACTGCCTTGCAGCGAACAGCAAGATTGCCAGCCTGCCCAGTGAGCTCCTTCAGTTGGTTGTTGAGATGCCTATCCATTTTTAACCTGAAACAGGATATCCTCTTATTGCCAGGAGCTCTGTGTAAACTTTGCAACAGAATTATGATTTTTTCTTCTTAAGGAACAGTACAGTGAGACATGCTGCCAAACATATTGAAAAATAGATTTTGGGTTTACACACACTTTAAATTCTGTAACAGTTTATTGTTTCTAAACATATGTGATGCATAGACGCAAAGCTGAGTATGTATTTATTTGTTTTGAAATAAAAGAGATTGTCTGGCAAATTTTTATACACCTCTATGGAACAATGGCAATATACAGTATAAATAAATATAAATATATATATATATATATATATATAAATATATATATATATATATACATATATATATATATACATATACACACACACACACACACACACACACACACACAATTTTCAGTTATAAAGGGGTGCAGAGTTCCACAAAGCTAAGAAACAGTGAACTACTAGACTATCTTGAAAGTCATTAATTTTCCTGGGTTTGTTGTCAGGAATATAAAGCATAATGGTCCCGAATCACCTGTTTGAATTACGAGAGAGAAGCAGCTAAACCAGCTAATAGCCTAATTGTAAGTGAAACAGTCTGTAAAATGGTACTTTCCATTAAGCAGAAACTACATTTAAATACATAAAAGTTACAGCAGCAATCAGCTATACAAGATATCTGAATATATGCCTTTAGCCTCACATTTATATGTGAGCTAGAAATATGATGTTTTTGCCACAATATCATTGTAATAGTACGCAACATGGGAGCAAATAACCATCGACTTTTAAATCATTGCTTCCATTAGATGTGAGCACGTCAGTAGGCATTGTGTAAAAGAACTGTACACAGTCGGACAATTTTCTGTACAAATACATTTTTCTGACGGTTGGCTTGAAAAAAAGTATAATGATAGTGTGGGGATTAGTATTCTTTGTGTCTTAGTGGTGACATTTTCCTTTTGTTTATCAATGAGCCAGAGCACTGTGGGTATCCATGTGTATAGAATGTGCCTGAAGTAGATGGCAGGGACTGGCACAGCAGTCATTCTAATTTCTCTGTGGGAACATTTAGAGAAACATACATCTGTTTGCTAACTTTGCAAAATCAGCCTTGGTTTTCCAGTGTGAGACAATTATATTCCAATCCAGAAAACAGTTTTATATGTCTACAGTTTGCAACAAAATGCGTTTCTTACTGGTAGTTAAAAATTCCAATATGGCCATAATGAACTCTGTGTGCAAATGATCTCATTAGGGGCATATGCATTTGAATAATCTTGTTAGGGCATCTTTAATATGGAGATTGTACAATTTTATTGTTGTTTAAATTAAACCAGGAGATACTAAAGTGACTTGGGGGACATTTTGCTTTCACTGAAATTGTGCCAGGTGTATTTTACCTATGTTCACAAATGTGGAATAAGAAACATGATAAAGTACACTGATAATACTGATGATACACTGCACAGTCCCCATAAAGCCATCACTAGCACATATATTTCTGTTTCCTAATGGTTGATATATACTACTATACTACTAGTTTTTATACTTAATAATTAAAGTGTATATGGTGGTGTATTACAGTATATAAATGTATTAGGTGATTACATAATATATACAGTATAACTTGTATATATAGTAGGGGATGTATAGTGATTTTGTACATATTTTTTTCTTTGTTATTATGGCTAAAATGAAAAAAAAAACATTTATTGAAAAAGTTTCCTTTTTTAATGCAGTGAAATGTGCCTTTTGTCCCTATTTGCTGTTAAGCCACCAGGAGTGAAAACATGTCTGGTTCTCTTAGGTATGCTGGAGAATGTGACTCATGCTTTTTCTTCTCATGTGACAGAACTGATGTTTGGTGATTGGCCTAGCACTTTCACATGTGTCCATGGAGAGAGTCTTATATTTGCTCTTAAAGACTGAATGGACCAATGAAGCAGCAAAGAAAAGGTGAGTATCTGTTGCTGGTGAGAAGGGAAAGATAACTTGTTCCTTTCCCGTAGAGCAAAGCACAGGTTCCAGTAAATAAAAACAGTAAATGAGTCATCAAACTTTTCTGTTTTTGCATGCATGGCCACAAAAAAAAAACAGGAAATAGGTGATAGCCACATTGTAATCATCTTTATGATAGGTAGCCTACCGTAAAGTAAACTAAGCATGACTGTGTTCTGTACCTGTGGATGAAGAACATAATAAATACAAAATTATATAAATATAAAGACTGGAAGAACTGACCATTAACATAAATATAATTAGCGTGTTCTTTGCCATGTGAAGCCACAAACCTCCAAACCTTGCCACAAATTAGCCGTGCCAGATAGCAAAGTAATGGGTGAATGTAGGAACTCTTGTAACCATGGTAGGAAATAACATCTCCATTTGCGTATAATAGCCATACAGGGAAATATATCTGCAGATCTCTTCCCCACCTGTGTTCTTTAAAAGCCTATTCATTTTCAGGGATCCTCTTGAGGCTGGTAGATGCATGGAAAGAAAACTCTCTTTGTGAAATTCCAACCTCTCAGTATGCTTTCTGCAGCTTATTTATCATTTCAAGATAATTGGCTCATATGTTGTTGACATTTTGCAATATTTTGGGAATTGACCTATGAGTCTAAAGAGTGGAATAAAATTTGATTCAAATGTATCTATTTTTAACTCTTCTTAGAAAAGATTTTGCTGAATGTGATGCAATCAACACTTTTTTCTCTACCCTCTAAGCAATACTCTTGTCTCATTCTGAAGTCATTATCCTTTCAGAGAAAGAGATTTAATAACATGCTATGTATTTGGTTTACATATTGATTCATTGTATGGTTAGTCACAGCGAAGAATACCTTAATAGATTTTGATTAGAGGAAAAGGACATGACCTTAATTCAGAATTCAAAACTCTTCACTACCTATAGCTGATTGTCTGGATATTGGACAGTAGAGATATGTAGCAAAGCAGAGAGTTAACAATTTGGACTCTTTGAAATATGTGGTCTGCAGGATGATATTGAACAGGCACATCTCAATGTGAACATTTGGAGACAATTGACCTTACAGAAGCAGCTTTTGCAGATCCATAGTTCTTCATGTGAACTTGTCACCATTAACATTTCATAATGTAGTAGTATATCATAAACTACCTATATCATGCCAGCCATTTATTCAAAAAATGCTTACTTTTGACTTATTTATTCAGTTCACCCTCCATCTCCGAGGCCACTGATACTGCATGTTAATGAGAGAATTGTCATATCTATAAAGCATTTCGGTAGTTCCAAAGCACAGTGGTAAATGAAACTCTGTTGTAGCTCATAATAAATGGGACTTCAACGCCATGATAACTAAATATTCTAAATGTTCTCTCATGGGAAAATTGGTACACTAGTTTGGAATAAAGCTGTGCCTCTTGGTTGTATCAAGTCTACATCTAATTGTGTGTAAGATCACTCAGTATAATTTCAGTATTTGGTATTTTACTCACACATGATGGTAAACTTTATTTTCAGAATCACAGGATGTAATGCAAATTATTGCTCAATAAGCTAGCAGCACACATATTGCTAAATGATATACGTTTCTAATAAATACTAGGAGGTGCCTTTAAAGTTTCCTAAATTAATTTATACATTTAAATGATATGCCCAACTTTGTGGTTTTTTTAATAAACCAACCAACTAACTTGGCTTGGAAGAATTACAGTGGCCATTGTGACTATTTTACCTAAGCTGTTATATTATTTCCATACTGTCTATCTTGCTTACTTAAATTTATCTGGGGTCCAACTAGATCCAGACAAGGGGTTCTTGGGGTCCCACATATTATGAGTTATTATCAAGCAGCACAGATTTCCCAACTGACTATTCTCCATGTTTAATCGAAGTACCTTTATGAGTAAGCTTAGAAGCCTACCTAACACATACTGAAAGTTCTATAACTTCTCACTCTCTTGTGTGCGACTGTATTAAATATTCTGGCAAGTTCATTTCTCCACACCTACCTATTTCTACCTTCTTATGGACCTTCCCCCCCTCCTTTGTTCCAGATTGGGTCTTCACCGAAAATTTTATAAGGTGGATATGGTCCGATCTACTTCATATATATGATCTTTTAGGTCCTCCAGCTTGGTGTCCTTTGAATCTCTCAAGGACTCACATACAAAACCTTCTGTGAAAGTTTTTAGTTATGTGGAAATTAAACATTACATATTTTCCTTGATTAGGAACCCCCTATACTCCTGTAGGACTTACCGGCTTTAGACAAATCTGCCGTAGGGATCCCCATACCTCCTGTATCATCTCCTCCATTTATCCACCTGTACTATCCTTCAGTTTCCCTTCAGCACCTATATATGCAATCAACTGGGAACATGACTTGGAGACCTCTATTTCCCATGGGGGCTAACAGGCAATTTGACTTATTACTGCAAAAAGATTACTTAAGGCCCCAGCTGCGGAAACCAATTACAAATTACTCATATGGTACCTGGTAGTAATCGCTTTTGGTCTTGCACTTATTAGTCAGTTTACACCTTTTTAAATAGACCCATTCAGAAGAATTTGTTGGAAGCCCTCTTGAACAAAAAATTGCTGACCGCCCCAAAAAGGAATTGCGTTTATTCAGCCATATCTTTACCGCCAGGGGCGTAACTAGAAATCACACGGCCCCATAGAAAAATTTTGTATGGACCCCCCACCAAAAATGCTACTGCACAACACATTGCTGCAGCATATATTATTATATATGATATGATTACTTGCCGTTAGAAAACAATCACTATCCTTGGACACATTGATCGTGCGAGAGAGTGATTGATTCCTAACTGCATGTAATCATATCACATACCGTTACATGCGGTGTGTCGGCATTTACATGCAGCGGCTGTCACCTGATCATTAACTTGAATGGGTGGTCAGCTGCTGCATGTAAACACCAGATTAGGGATTCCTGCTGCAGGAAAATGCAAATTTCTGATGGAGTCCCTAATCACACCTAAACTTGCAGGTGTGAATGGGGTAAATACACATTTACACCTCTAAGATTAAGCCCAGGTGGTGAAACGTGCGAAAGGCGGTGGAGTGGGAGAGATACTATGGTGGTGTATACCTTGTATTTTGAACTTTGCATGGAATTTACAACAATAAAGTTGAATTTCTATGGACCTCAGTTTCGTGCGGCTGATTGGAGAGATATTGTTTGACAAGTGGGAGCACACTGCAGCCTGCACCCGATGTCTGTATTGATCTGCTGTCTGGTGGAATTGGAGTGGTGAGTCTTTTGCTTTGTCGGGGGAAATACATAATTACACACATAAATACACCCCCCAAACACATACTCACACTAATGCAGAATAATACACCCTCCTTTTTTCCCCCTCCCCCTTTGATTCCCCCCCTCATCACCCACAGATAAAATAAAAGAGCCTCCTCACCTGCACAATCCTTGGTGATCTAGTGGTTGATTAATAAGGTCTGGTGCAGACCTTATTAGTCCTTCCTTTCGACCGGAGCTCAGAGCTGCCAGAGCAACAGCCGAAAGGAGCCAGTCATTTCCGGTGCTGACAGGAGCAGCTATGACAGGGATGCAGACCGTGTAGCTACAGGCCAGATGGTACCAGTTCACGGGCCGGAATTGGCCTGCAGGCCGGTACTTTGAAACCCCCTACACTAGAGGCTGAGGCTGGGACTAGAGGCTGAGGTGCAACAGTTCCATGAGGCTGCAAGTCAGAAACTGAGCACGGCCATGGAGCTTAAGGACACCTGCACCTCACCCTTTCTTCCTGCAGCTGACCGGGGTGAGGCTGAGAGTATGCTTATCTCAGGAACTGTTCTCACATAACAATTTTTGGTATAATAGTATATATAAATATTAGATTTATCGTTGTATATATAGTATAAATTACACCTAAGGTTTAATGTTACTGAGAGATGTTTGGCTCAGGTTAAATAAGTTACCTAAATTATATCTAAAGCAATTAAAAAAACAATTTGGATAGAGTATGGAAGGGCTCAAAAACCCTGCCAGGTTTTTTAGTCATCTGTATCCCCTTGGGCAGAATTATCTTCACTTAATTTCCCATAGATACAACAGAATTTGAAAGGAAAGCACTGAAAATAACGGTAATTCTCTCTTAGACTCACCAAAACAAGTGTCCCCATTGGAATATTTTATCTGGTCCATTTACACTCAAAATTTAGGTTTTCCCTCACATTCAGTCCTGGGGACATTGAGCACCAGAACACATTGAGAGAGTGAATCTTCACATCGGGGTCATAGACAGCAATAAAAACCTCACAAGAGGTTCTAGCCATTCCCCACACTATAGAAAAATAGCATGGGGACAAGGTTCTTTTCCAGGGGGTCTTTCTTTAGAAAACCCTTAATGCACTGTAACCATATACAATTGCTGCAATCCATATTCATGACTTATTCATAAAATAAAGATCTTACATAAATAGTAAAAAAGAATGAAAAAACCCTTTGTTTAAATACCAACAAATCTTACAAATCTAAAAATAAATAAATAAAATATCGTCAGGCTAAAACCATCATAGTCACCCTTTTAAGACTTGCTTTATTTATTATGACATCAGACCACATACTAGGAGCCATTCATGCAAAAATCAAGAACATTCCCAGGAGTTAAAAGGATTTTCTCACCAATGTACATAAAGCAGTTAACATATGTTTTCCACTGCCTTGTCATATTGTATTTTTGTAGCATTTTACATGTGTTGTGTGACAGGGCTAGGTATCCCAAACAGTTCAAATCCAATTTTTTAACGCCACTTAGCTTCCAGGCACTTTGTTCTCCAAGCCCTGTTGTTAAAAAAACAAACAAAACATGCAATCTCTAAATATATGACAGGAATGTCAGTGCACATGAAAAAAATCCTCATTTTGCATTTCCTATGAAGACAAGACAATGTCTTGCTCATTTGGAAGTGTTTAAAGAGGAAACATTATGAAAATACAGTATACATAGTTACATACATATTATTTGGGGTTGGACATACGTCCATCAAGTCCAACCCATATAGGTCCACGCATCATCTCATTCTTAGGGATACTGGTATCCCTGGATATTACGGTCCCTCAAGAAATTGTCCAAACGTTTCTTGAACAAATCTACACTCTTGGCTGAAATCACTGCCGATTGCAGTGAGTTCCAGACCTTAACCGCTCTTAGGCCCCATTCACACATAGCGATATATCACACGATTTCCGCCGCGATATCGCACATTTTTGCCGCGCGATATCACGAGAAGTCGCCGGCCAATGATATTCAACGGAGCTGTCTTAGCTCCGTGTCGCGTGTCGCTCGTCGCAGTCGCAGGTCGCTTCTGCAGGACCCTTTTTTCGGCGGATTTTGCTTTTTTCTATGGAGCCCGACGGAGAAGGTCGTGCTACCGTCGCTGGATCGTCGCTGGAACGTCGCCCCGAAAGTCGCGCTATCCCAGCCGCTGCAAAAGGTATGTCGCTACGTGTGAATGGGGCCTTACTATAAAGAACCCTCTTCGCCCATTGTGCTGGAATTTTTTCTCCACCAACTTTAGGTGGTGGCCTCTAGTCTTTGTAAAGGAGTTAATCTCAAACAGTTTGTTGCCAATGTTGCTGTCACCATTGAACATCTTGTACATGAAAATCATATCCCCCCTTAATCTCCTTAATTCCAGCTTAAACATGTTTAAGGTCAGAAGCCTTGTCTCATAGCTCTGGTCCTCCATTCCCCTAATTAGTTTTGTTGCCCTCCGCTGGACTCTCTCCAGTTCAAGGACATCCCTTCTCAGTACCGGCGACCAAAACTGGACCGCGTACTCCAGATGTGGCCGAACCAACGATCTATATAGAGGCACAATTATAGACTTGTCCCTGCAATACATCCCCTTCTTAATACAGGACAAGACCCTGCTAGCTTTGTTTACCGCAGCTTGGCACTGCAAGCTACCATTCAGTTTGTGGTCTACAATGACCCCCAAATCTTTTTCTATTTCTGACTTCCCTAGCGGCATACCCATGATTGTATAGCCTATTTGTTTATTTTTATGTCCAAAGTACATTACTTTGCATTTATCGACATTAAACCTCATCTGCCATAGTATTGCCCACTCCCCTATTTTATCCAGGTCCTCCTGCAATGTTATATTGTCACGATCCGTTTCTAGTACCCTCCCTATTTTTGTATCGTCTGCAAACACGGAAACATGGCTATTTATTCCCTCCCCGATGTCATTAATGAATAGGTTGAACAGTATCGGACCCAGCACAGATCCTTGAGGCACACCGAAACGGTGCCATTTACAGATATTCTCTGGACACGTTCCCGTAGCCAGTTCTCTATCCACGTACACACCACCTCATCTATGCCCATAGCCCTCAGTAGATCTACAAAACAGAAGTAATGCTTAATGTTATGTTTACTGTGTTGTCTCATTTGCTTTATATCATATGCGGTAATGAGTCTTTCTTTTGGACAATTCAGAGCTAGGTGTTAAGGGGATGCTCTTGTTGCAGACACCATTTGGAAGTGTTAGACTTCTTAAAGTGACATTAAAGTCAAAATGTCCACCCCCATGCACTTACCTTAAATGATTCTTCTTGATCCGATCATCTTCTTCTTTTCTGTAGTTTTAGTTTTCATCAGTCCCTTTAGTGCTGGTGCCAGTCTCTGATCTAATGCTGACTGCCGCATCTTCTGTGTCCCACAGAGTCTGTGCGGGTGCATGCTGGTGGGCTGCCTGCATTGACTTATCTTGTGTCTCTCCTCGTTTCCCGTCTGAAGATCTAAACTGCGCATGCGCCTGCCCTAAGATCCTTTGCGGCCGCCCGAGAATCTTCAGATCTTCAGACGAGAGCGTTGTGCCAAGACAAAGGTAAGTTTAAACCCTTTTGAAAAGTTTAAAAAACATGTTTTTGTATATACAGTATCTACTGCTTTATAGCAGTAGATTTATGCAAAAAACCTGGTGGTTTAATAACCTTTTACGGCTATGCTAGCATTCTCTGTATTTTTTGGAACATTTGCTGAAAGACAGCAGTCACTTCTGTCTCATGTTTTCAAGTGTCGTATGTCATCGGCTTGATTGATTGTCAAACACCCACCATAAAGAACTTGATCACATAATTGGCAGGCTATCCAGGTAAGGTTGTGACAGAGGCATTGATGGGTTTGGAGATGTAACCTGTCAACATTGTGATCCTGCAGGCAGCCATTACAGCCTAACTGGCTAAATATCAAATGAAGTGACACTTTCTTAGCACATCATAGAAGCTCATCAGAACTCTTGTGAAAGGGAAAGTAACTGCTGCAACTCTGTGCGGGAGCAGCTTAGAGGACATTTTGACCCCTAGTATATGTGAAAAACCATTACTCTGGATGGTTCTCTTTCAGTGAGAATGAATTTATAAATTGTGTAAATATTTACTTTAAATATCCAATCATGTAAAAGCAAATTCCTGTTTAGTTATTTCATCTGTACATAACTGAGTAATTGACGTGAATATTCTTAATTTATTTTGTAAATATTGCTTTAATAACGCCTTTAATGTATACAATATACTGTATATAATTTACTGCCTGTCGCTTTAGCTTTGTTTACAGCACACATTTACCTTGGCATTGTTTCAATAAGCTTATGCAGTGTCACAACATTTATTTCTGTCCAGAGTTGCATTCAATTTTCACCAATATCTTGTAGTGATGATGGGAGAGTTGAACCACTGCGTAATGTCTTCTTTAGCACATCTCAAAAATTAGCACATCCCAAAAATTCTCAATGGTGTTAAGGTCTGGACTCTGTGGTGGCTAATCCATGTGTGAAAATGATGTATCATGCTCCCTGAACCACTCTTTTACAATATGAGTTTGATGAACCCTGTCATTGTCATCTTGAAATATAAATGTCCATCAGGGAAGAAAAAATCCTTTAAAAAGTTCCTGGAAAAACCTGTTCATTCAGTATGTTCAGGTAGCCAGCTGCCCATATTTGGGGGCACATAACGTTGCTGAACCTAGACCTAGTATCCAGTGGAAGGCTCTTACCTATTGGCTTAGCTAAATCCAGGTGGTGATTTTTTTTGGAGAGGCAGTGTGTGTGTGTGTGTGTGTGTGTGTGTGTGTGTGTGTGTGTATATATATGTACTGTGGTATTGTGTGGCAATCCCACTGTAGAATTGGGTGTTATGATCAACCGGGACTCTTAGCCACGGCTGGGAGGTGTTAGGAAGCAAGGGTTTGTCTGGGTTCTGCTTGGGATATTGGAACTGGGATGTTTCAAAGTGATCCAGGAGGGATGAGCTCTCCAGTCCTGGGTCCAGGCTTTAGCAGTGACCAGCACCCGATGATTGCACAGGTGTACACATATCTTAAGGAAAGGATGCTGGCTAGGGGAATTAGCTCCTGCTGGGAAATACGAACAGACTGTGTTCAGGGGTCAGGAGGACTCCCCCAGAAGTCAGAGAGGAGTCAGGTAGTGTGTGTGCTGGAGGCACACCAAGGCAGCCAGGGAGGCTGGGAGGGAACTGGTGAGGCTAGGAGAGCGGGGCCGCCAGTATAAGTGTGGGACAGCACTTCCAGCACTTCCAAGTGGACCAGTGGTTCACAAGTGCTAATGTTTAAAGTGGAGGCCAGGAGGCTAAACATGTGTTATGCTGCAAGTATTGCATGGATGTTATGCTGAACAACCCCTGCAAGGGTATCTAAGGTGGATGTATGAAGTTTTGTTTGAATAAAAGTTGGCTACCAAGCCCTTAAACAGAAGATATTGCGAGTGGACTGCATCCTTAAGCACTGACAATATGTGCTAATATCCCCAAACATCACAATACTTATATACAGTATATATATATATAGTATATGCTAATATTAGCAGTATTATTTGAAAAAACATGAAGCTTAAAACAATACCAATGAAAATGACCCAAAACCATTAAAACTATACTTGTAATGTATAGGCTACCATTGCTGACCCTTCGAGAAAATGCTAGTTGCCTGCCTGGATTGGTGGTCCAAAGCTTCTAATACTTTCATAGTCACTCTTGCTGCATGTAGAAGAAATTAAAGCCAGAAACGACCAGCTAGCTAGCATTTCTAGAAAGAAGTTAACAATAGAACACTTTCTCTTAATAAAATGTATATAATACAGGTTTCCATTAAGACAGAAGAGCAAAGCAGAAAACCTAAAGACTCACTAAAGTAAACAACCGCTATCATATAAACAATATGTATTTCTGCCTTCAAAACGCTGTACAAAAATACAACTTTTTTACACTCTACTTTGGTGCAGTGTTGTAGAATGAATATACAAATATGCTTTTATATCATCTGATTTATAGTAAAACAAGATTTGTCAAGAAAAGATTGCATTTCTCTCTGCTCTGGCAATTTATTTCTAGGTGAATAATCCAGTGAAATTATTAATGATGTGTAAGAAAATAAATTCTGATATTCTAATATAAGTAAAGCATACAGGCTGTGGAATAAATCTTCTATGCTTCCTCCTTTGTGATTTGTAGGTATTTACTAGAACAATTTCTTATGTGAGTTTGCGCCTTAATTCCAGTCACATTTACATGCTTGATATGTCATTAATCACAGTTTGATTACAAAAATTAACCATCATTTAAAAAAATAAATTAGCATTAAATGACATGCTTTAAACTTATTTTTAACTTAGTTATTCAATACATATTTTTTCAACTAGAATTCTATGAAACAGTATAATTTATCTTGACAATTAAGAGAAATTATAGCACAATTAGAATTTATCAGCTGTTTTAGGCTGTTATTCTTTATAAAGAAAAGAAAGTATTTGCGTAATAAATTTATAGTGACTTATTGTGCTTAAAGGACAAGAACTACTTTTAAGTTTTAATTTAGAAGAGCTTTTTTTCCCTTTTTTTAATTTTACATCACAACACACCCAGGATAAATCTAATCTGTTTGTGTAAATTGTTTGTGTAACATTAAAGTGACACTAAACTTAGGAGTTAAATCTTAAAAATGCATCCTATTAACATAAATGTATGTTATTTATGTGTCACTCAGCTGTAAATCCTGAAATCATCTCTGATTTGGTGCTCACACTGACTTTCCTTCTGGAGGGTGGCTACTTTTGTTCCCCATAATCCCTGTGTGTGTTGTAAAGTATCCAATGCTCCAAGCTAACCCCTGTGATCTACTATAATTTCACATTCAGTTTACTAATTTGTATTGAGATTGTAGTCTATCACAGGAGTAAGCTTGGAGTGGTGGCTACTTTACAAACAGGGACCATGGGGAACAAAAATAGCCACCCTCCAGAAGGAAGGACAGTGTCAACATGAATTCAGAGAATTCAGAGATGTACAGAGTGATACACATCCGTACATGACACAAATGTCATCCAGAGTTTCCAGTGTATTTGTTGGGTCCTGTGGTTTTAATTATGAGAGGGGACATTTTTATTTATCGTTTTTATCGTTTTTCAATTATTACATCTAAATGATATTTTGGATTTTTTTTCCATTTTCTTCATGAGGGGACTGGGTCAGGTAAGGGGAGATTTGGGATAGGCCCTTTGTGTATTTCATGCATATTTGCAGCAACAAATCCCTTATAATAGTGTTATCAGTAAGTAATAGACCACTATTGCAGTGATTATATGCTGCAGGGGTGGGCTAAACATGAATGCTGGAGCGACAGAAAGGCTGATGACATCATGGAAATCTCCATTTAAACACAAAGCCAGGGAATTTATGCTGCGTGTTCTGCATGCAGAGTTTTCTTTGTGATTGCTGTGTAGCAGGTTAACAAGCCCAGCAATGGATCTTTTCATCTCCTAGGTTCCACAGGTCGGTGCAAGACTTTACCCAATCAGGGCACAGGGAACTGTGAGAGCCATGATTGGGCAAAGTCATGATGACTCTGCCCAATCATGGCTCACCTGTTACAACTATAAACAGTTGGGCGGAGCTAGCTGTCACTGCTAGCTCCACCCAATTGTTTGTAAGTTGCCGGCATCTGTCAAAATGCCGTTCTGCGGGGGATGTTCGTTGCAGTGGCGGGACGGCGGTCATCGTTTAAAAAAAAATTCTTTCTATTTATTTTTTATTGTTTTATTTTTTATTTTGTCGAGTTGTCATGGACAACGCTGGACGTCGTGATTGACCCTGGATTATGTCATTGGATCCATGCCCACCACAGATCCTGCACAGCCCCCTGAGACTGCAGGGTCTCAGGGGCTGTGCAGGATCTGTAAAATTCATCAACCGGGTCTGGCTGGTGCGGCCACAGGAGAGCCTTCACTACCAACCTGAGCCCCCACTGACCACCAGGGTAAGGTGACCAGTTTTTTAAAATCCAGGAACATTTTTAAGGGCTCATTCACACTGGAATTGGCCGGCACATACAGCTCCGTGCTGCGTGCACGGCCGGATCGGGCCGTTCCTGGGAAGGACAGGTGCTGCGTGTGATTAGTACGCAGCCCCTGTTCTTCTCTATGAGACTACGCGGCCGTACGCCGCCCCGCTCTCACCCGTCCTGTACATCGGTGCGGGTGAGCGTACCCGTATGCTGACAGGATGGATCCTGTCTGCGTCCGAGCAAGGAAACATACACCAGTACGGACATGCTGGGCGGGTGAGCGCAGGGGGGTGTACGGCTGCATACACCCATAGAGAAGGACAGGGGCTGCATACTAATCATACGCAGCACCTGTCCTTCCCGGGAGCTGCCCGATACGGCTGTGCACACAGCACGGAGCTGTACGTGCCGGCCGATTCCAGTCTGAATGAGCCCTACATGTCCCCAGGAACATAAAATAAAACATTTTTGTTTTTTAATACTCACCTGATACCTGGATCCACCGACAAGCCCAGCTTCCCGTCTCCCCTGCTGTCAGAAGCTGCCTACAGAGCGTGCTGGTTACTACTTAAACCGCCGCGCTGTGTGCAGCTTCTGAGAAGATACGCTATTAGCGTAGCGTGAGTGATGCAAAATGCGCAGCCGGCTTCCTCGCTATGCTAGTAGCGTTTCTTCTCAGAAGCTGCACACAGCGCGCTGGTTTAAGTAGTAACCAGCACATGCTGTATGCACTTTCTGACAGCGTGGGAGACAGGAGGCTGGGCTTGTCTGGATCCAGGGATCTACTTAATTTTCTGGCAGTGCCCCTCCTTAGAATAGACTCTGGATCCGCCCCTGACTGGAATGCAGTGGTATGAACTGAGCCCATCCATGACAAGGCAAATTTCCTTGTCTTGCATTCAGGCTGTGCTGGAAGAAATGGCCAGCGCACTCCGAATGCAGGTGATGTGTCACGGCCCTTAAACACATGCACTGCCATTGCTGATATCTGGAGTACAAAAGCTGGTAAATGCAAAAATATGTTTCTGCAATGAATTTATACGGAAGCTCTGTCTGAAGACATAACCCTTCTTAACTATTTGTGGAATGGGAGGATGCTGGGCCATACAAGACAGCAAAAGGGAGTCCACTTAAATAAGAACCCTGGGAAAATAAAAGTTTACCCTTGCAGTGGGCATTCCCCCACACTGCAAGGGTTAAGTGCTCATTTTGTCTAAGGGACTCAAATAAAGCAGATATATTCACATGGTCCTTGGTCTCACCGCGCTGCCTTTTCTTCCCTGGGCTCCGGTAGTCTAAGGACCTATGACATCATCACCTCTGAAAAATTAAAATAAAAACATGTGTGTGTGGGGGGAGGTGCAGGGTACAGTTCCAGTGGTTGTTTATATAATGGTGGGGGGGGGGCGAAAAAAAAAAGTATTGTTTTAGAAAAACTGTCACATGACAATAAAAAAAAAAGTAGCAGTATTTTGTACTTTTAAATACTTGGGCAAGTATCAATACTTCTACTTGCAAAAATTGTATTGGTGCATCACTTTATTTATGTTTATAAAAACAAATCATACATTAAAACGTAGATGTTCAAATCCCAGTAGCTCCGTGTGCTCCTTACAAATGACAGCTGCCTCCTAACTTTGGAGTTATTCTCTAGTCTAGTCTTGGAGCTTGAAAAGTATCTGTACTTGGTATCGGTGCATCTTATAAGTGTTTTCAACACAGGAGGGTATTTTACTGTAGACCCCTGGCTGGGTATGGAATGTATGGGTAGGAGGTGAGTTTGTTTATTTGCTGTGTGGGCTATAAAAAGGACTTAGAAGTCTGCTCTGCATCATACATTCCAAAGGAAAGTATCCAGTCATTTGTTCGTGAGCTGAAATGTAGCTGGGCCATGCAGGAAGAAAATGATACTAAGCACAAAAGCAAGTCTACATCACAATGGTTGAAAAGGAGTAAAACTGAACTTCAGGACTGACAAACTTGTCAAAGTCTAAAATCTAATACAATTCAGATGTTGGCTTGTATTTTGTTACAAAATTCCTCTAGCTTTACTGACCTTTTCATTGACTTAAATTTGTCTCTCTGTGTATGAGCCTGGACCCTGTGTTGTCATTTATGAATCTGATCTGCTGTTCCAGACACTGCTAGACATGACCATTACAACATGGCCCTAGATACCATTTTATCTCTTGCCACACATACGCTCTGTTCAACCTCTGGGTCTTAGAGTAGTGGTTAGCTCCATACTCTAAGTGCCAGGGAATGGGTCATAGAGTACATACACAACTTAAAGACAACGCTTACTTTTTGTCTATTTGCAACAATTTGAGGGTTATCCATATTTGGACGTGCACATTAATACCAAACAAATGTGTGCTGACTTTTTGAATATAACATTTTCAAGCGAAACATACTTGGTTTAGAGAAAGTACATTCTCATGAAGACATGTGAAACATGCCATCTGTTTAATGAAAGACATGCACTGGTTATGGTAATTGGCAAAGGCTTGGTACAATTATTCGACAACACTTGATTGCATTAACATTTACAGGCATTTTTTGACGCATCCAAACCGATGAAACATGATTAGAGAAATTGTATAATTAGTTTCCAGATAATATATGCTTTTCTATATCTATAATATCAAAAACTGTTTGTTAAATTGTCAGGATTGTTGCATAAAATGAATAAAATGCAGACGGTGATATTATGAGCAAGGGCACATTTAAATTGTGTTCAATTTCTTTGGTTTAAAATTGAGTGTCACGATGATTAATCCTCTAGCTGCATAGGAAAAAGGTCTGGTAGGCCTAGTGCAGGATTGTGTAGGGCTGTCCTAAAATGGACCTAAATTCAATCAAGCTGTGCTTTTTTTTTTAGCTGAATTGGGCATTAAAGTGGAAGTCCAAACAAACAGCTAAATTCACTATTAAAATATATCACTCAGTGAATAATTTTTCCCAAGTGAGGTATAACAGACTCTACCCTGCATTCCATAGCCACATTTACCCTATTAAAAATTAGGATGAATGTGCACCAGGTAAACGCAGCTGCTGGTGAACAGCCATCTAATCTAAAATGTACAGTATTAGTGTAAATTAAGAAACTCTGCAGACGAATCTTCCAGCAATAGCTCCCTATGGTTACTGTGTATAAAGGGGGTGAACTGGTTTTTTGGATCCGTTTGACCCCTCACCAGATCACCTATGTGTGTTTCCCGGTACATGCTATATCTCACAGCAACCATTCAGCCTTGAAAGTTGACAAGAAGGAAGAGCCATCCCTTCCTCTCTGCTCAAACTCTTGTTTGAGCAATGACAAATTTCTGCACTTGGCGTGGTGCCTGGAAAGCCGTAAAAAAAAAACCTATTTCTTATTTGTATTAAAAACACAGGTTCAGCACTCTCCATAGAAATCTCCACCTAATATTCTTTAGGTGCGGAAAGATATTCTGGCCATTACACAAATTCCTTTTAACCATCAGTGGCCACTGTCCCCTTCATAGTTATAGCAACTCTGTCAGTCCCTGCAATCCCTGCAATACTTACCTTTCTGGTGGCCCATGTCTCCTACCTTCATTCTGTTTCAGCCTTTATTAAACTCTTCAGCATTAGCATACATCATTTAGATAAATAAAATCTTCACAGTGTCCTCTTTTCTCTGCCTAATATTTATTTATTTATCTATCCATCCCATCTAATGCAGACGGTGATATTATGAGCAAGGGCACATTTAAATTGTGTTCAATTTCTTTGGTTTAAAATTGAGTGTCACGATGATTAATCCTCTAGCTGCATAGGAAAAAGGTCTGGTAGGCCTAGTGCAGGATTGTGTAGGGCTGTCCTAAAATGGACCTAAATTCAATCAAGCTGTGCTTTTTTTTTTAGCTGAATTGGGCATTAAAGTGGAAGTCCAAACAAACAGCTAAATTCACTATTAAAATATATCACTCAGTGAATAATTTTTCCCAAGTGAGGTATAACAGACTCTACCCTGCATTCCATAGCCACATTTACCCTATTAAAAATTAGGATGAATGTGCACCAGGTAAACGCAGCTGCTGGTGAACAGCCATCTAATCTAAAATGTACAGTATTAGTGTAAATTAAGAAACTCTGCAGACGAATCTTCCAGCAATAGCTCCCTATGGTTACTGTGTATAAAGGGGGTGAACTGGTTTTTTGGATCCGTTTGACCCCTCACCAGATCACCTATGTGTGTTTCCCGGTACATGCTATATCTCACAGCAACCATTCAGCCTTGAAAGTTGACAAGAAGGAAGAGCCATCCCTTCCTCTCTGCTCAAACTCTTGTTTGAGCAATGACAAATTTCTGCACTTGGCGTGGTGCCTGGAAAGCCGTAAAAAAAAAACCTATTTCTTATTTGTATTAAAAACACAGGTTCAGCACTCTCCATAGAAATCTCCACCTAATATTCTTTAGGTGCGGAAAGATATTCTGGCCATTACACAAATTCCTTTTAACCATCAGTGGCCACTGTCCCCTTCATAGTTATAGCAACTCTGTCAGTCCCTGCAATCCCTGCAATACTTACCTTTCTGGTGGCCCATGTCTCCTACCTTCATTCTGTTTCAGCCTTTATTAAACTCTTCAGCATTAGCATACATCATTTAGATAAATAAAATCTTCACAGTGTCCTCTTTTCTCTGCCTAATATTTATTTATTTATCTATCCATCCCATCTATCTATCTATCTATCTATCTATCTATCTATCTATCTATCTATCTATCTATCTATCTATCTATCTATTTTTATTCCATAACTATTACTTAAAATAATTTGGTGTAGAGGATCATGGGGATTTTAAAAGAAGAGCGAAATATACTAGGTATGCCACTGTTAACATATTAAAGCTTATATTAAATTTTAATTACTGCGTTCATATATACTTTCAAGATTAACTAAAACAATGAACAAAATTGGAATATATTGCAGATTATCAGCCCTTAGATGTGGTGACTGTATTCGTTTTAATTTTTCAGTTAAAACACTTTTAGCAAGTACTGCACTGACCTCTTGATCTTGCCAGAAATGTAGCATCCTTGTCACTTCCTGTGAGATAAACTGCGGAAGCAAACATAATGTTATCTTTCTTCTGTAATCTTCTGATCATATCACACCCACTATATACAGTAATGGTGATAAAGAAAGACAGACATGTTTGACGTCAACCCTGGGTGGTAACCATGACTCTCTTAGTTATAGTCATAGCTACAGTTGAGGAATGTACATAGACACCCAGAAACAGGAAGTGATTTATGTGGAGGATTAACAGGTGAAAAAATAAAAGCGTAAAAGTCTGAAAAAAGAAAGCTAATACAGACACCTCATCTAAGGACTGTAATGTTAAATTTTTGTTTTTAGTTTAGATACCCTCTAGGGAATCTAAAGTGAGCTTCCAGCCAATATTAATACTAATACTAACATTACCGTGTCATTTTAGCATGCCTTAACTGCTATTTGCATGCTTTAAGTGATATTGTACCTTGAGGAATCAGAGCTTATACCTAGACATATGAAAATAGATTGGGGATTTTACACCAGGCAGAAGGATGCCTAAAATGAATATGAGCATTGCACTGTATGACTGCATACTGCATGTATTAAATGTAACATGTATCATTTAAAAAAGTAAAAATAATATAATGTATTTCTATTCTGTACATCTCTGTTAATCTCTTGTTCTTACAACCCATTTAAATATACTGTATATACGTGGTAAATATAAGAATCATTTAGAGTGAATGCTTTGTGTTCAGCACCTGACAGTTTCTCAATCTTCTCTGAAACCTTGCTTCCATGACTTGCTTTGGCTGTTGAAGGGATAAAATGAGTTTAATATTAGCAGTAGTGCTTTGTATCTAGTTAGAGTGCTTTTTTAAGTTGTAACAAGTTTCAAGTGTCAAGAAATCATGTGAATGTGAAATGAAAAGTATACTTCTAGTTTCAATTTCATATGCATCAGTGTTTATCTGTGATTGGTTAATGCTGAATCACCGCCCAATGCTTACTCTGTATAACTGTTCAACCTGTGCTCAATAAACCTGATACTGGGCTGATACCACACACCTTTGTGCCTGGGTTGATTCTCATTTTAAAAGCTCGATAGTATACCAATTCAGCAGTAGAGAAGTAGAAAGTCCACAACAGATTTGAGTAGTGCTGATTCGGTAAACTCATTCATGGTCATAGGAATAGTTTTTTTGATGATTGTGGCATGTCAGTCTGATTCCTCTGCGTGAAAAAAAGGGTTACATTTTTATTCAACAAACAACCTGGCGAAGTTTTTCACCGGGCTGAAAACCAGAAACTGCACAACTGAACAAACCCACCCGATCGAGACCCTGGGACACACACAAAAGGCGACTGGTAGGCAAACCTTTTTTTTTACTGTACTCTCTGTATCAAATGGGGTTTCAGGGGTGTCTAGCTGCAAGATAACCCAGTTTCACTAGGCAGACTTTTGTTGTATAAATCCTGCATAGTTAATTGTTAATTTTTAATTTGTTGTACCAAGTGAAGTTGAGTAATTACTACGAACTGTGGCTGCCTTGGGCAGATGATTGTGTGACTTTGTGATTATGTTTTGGTGAGCAGTTAAGAGCGTCCCGAACGACAGCAAGCTTTGTAATCATTGTGTGTATGTGTGGTCAAATCTGTGACCCCCTTAAGACTGTGTGTACCTAGTGAATTTAAGAAATTGTCCCCTGCCTCGTATGCTACACTAGTGGAAGCAGGTTTTCTAACTCTAGATACAGTTACACTGAACCAGTGGCACAAGAAGCCCCAGCAATGCCACAGGTGTCATCCTTTAGCTTCCAGGTGTTGAGCCTGGGGATCCTCCACAAGCATCCATCTCCACACAAAAAATATCAGAAAAATATGTTTATGGAACTTTGTAAAAGTTATTATGATTATTGCAAGTTGGCCATCACTTATGACAAATGTGAATGTCTGTACAAATTAAACTGTAGGAATGAAGTAGATGGCACCCATAATGTAAAATGGTCAATTAGACAAGAGTAAAATAATTTTTTTTTTTTACCTAAATGGTAAACTTGTATGCAAAAAGCAATAATGTCTGTAGGTGTTGGATGTGCTAACACCTATACATGCATACAGGTCTGATCCCAGTGATAGTAATTTCCTCTAGTTTTTCTAGTCTTAATGAAACCCAAATCCAAGGTGTATTATTATATAATATTACAGAGAGAAAGAATAAACTAGTAAGCCTGAAGGTGGTACATAACACATTTGCTTCCCAAGCCTGCCTGAATCTTTTATGTTCCTCTGATGATAGTATAGGCTGCCAAAAGGTAGAAAAGTCAAACTATACTGAAGCTAAACTTATCCTTCATACAGGCAATATTATAAGCAACTATTATACTTCTCTTATTTTTGGATGAAAAACTTAAAGCAAACATTTTATTTAACAAACTATATTCTTTTTCGCTCATTTAAATGGATCCTTTATAAAAAGTGTGGTAGTCAAACGTATGCATTGCTGCCTGCTAACCTAACTGGACTTTGTTATCTGTTACTTGGGCCTATTAAATGAAGTGACAACATAGATTAGAAACAAGGTATTGCCGAGGACAGTCGGAACCCTTTTAAGGGATTCCATAGTGGAATTCTGGATGTTTTAAAAAGGTATGGACTTTAATCTTTATGGCATTATTGCTCATTTTATTTCTTACTTTGCAGAAGTATGCAAGAACCTACACAACTCCACTCCCATCTTACTGAAGGAACACCCACCTCTGGACCAAGTTTTAAGAGACTCTTTTCCACGGGAACGCAACATCTGCTGGCACAAGAAGACCAGGAGAGCCCCAGTAGCGGAGACATGCCAGACGTTTCTTCAATATGGAAGTACCTTGGACTCATGGACCTATGGACATGGGGTGTTTATAAATGAACAAAAGGAGGTGGAGTTTAGTAAGAACACACACGTATATATATATATATATA
>NW_017306359.1:1841632-1853686 GCF_000935625.1 Nanorana parkeri | reverse complement strand
ATATATGTATATATATATATATATAGTCAGTCTTGTATTCATCTTGCCTTTCTATAAGTAGCCATGTTGTCTCTTCTTCTAACAAGCTTTACAGTTAGTTGAGTTAAATAGTTTTGCATTCTAGTTTCAGTAGAAAACTAGTTGATTGTCCTTGAACGTCTTCTTAAAGATAAGGCCTAATGTTTGCTTAGTCAGGATCGCATTAATTAGCAGAAACCTATTTAAAGCTATGCGTTCACCCAATAAAGCAGGAAATGTTATTCTTTCAGAATAAAAGGAGGGATTGATGGAATTGTAGATTATCACAAAGTAACCCATCAGCTGTATTATATCATGGATAGAATGTGGTCATACTATGTGGTTATTCTGTAGCTTAAAGGAGAACTATGAGGTGAGTGCTTTTCACTCACCTCATAGTTCTAGCCGACCTGTGACAATGAGACTGTCACAGGTCGGCTCAGTAGATCGGGAGGTGAGCGAACACATACCGACGTTCGCTCACCTCTCGATCCTGTCATGGCTCTCTGCCGTGACAGGGGAGGGGCTGGATTCCCCCCTCCCCGCTCCGATCCGCCAGCGCTGACTGGCAGAGCGGACGGGGGAGGGGGCGGGTACAGCTGGCTCTGCCTCTAGATAGGCAGAGCCAGCTGTCAATCACGCAGCTGGGCGGATCCAGACATAATTGTCGGGATCCGCTTCAGCTGCGGCGTCTCAGTATACCGCGAGCTGTAGCTCGTGGTATACTGAGCTTAGGGTGACGCAAGTTTGTGTCCTCCCGTTACCCGAAGGAGAACTATGGGGAAAAGCCTTAACCCCATAGTTCTCCTTTAATATGAATTTTGTGTGTATAAATTATGTACATGCTGAAAGCTTACCTAATTTAAACCATGATATTATATACATTGTTTTGCTATATTTCTGATTGTTAGTGAGTTATTTGGCAGGTGGAGGCAAGATTTTTAGGGTTTACTCTTGAGATTAGAATAAAGCTTGAAGCTGATCAACCCAGTTTAATTACATTGGTGTACTGTAAACTTTCATCAACAGAGACTTATTCTTTTGGCACAATTCCACGTGGTACCTTATCCCTGTTTCTAAATGTCAGCGCTTATATTAAATGTCATTGCATAATTAATTATGCAGTCTATAAGTCACCCAATAGAATTCCTTTCTAAAATTACTTTTTTATACTGTATATGTGTTTAAATATAAATGTATTGTATTTACAGGAACTATAATGGCTAAGTATAACAAATAGACCATTATTCTGTTAAATAGCTGTTTGAGCTACATGGTCGTGCTTATTCAATACCAATTATATTGATGATGTATAAATTGCAGTAACCCTTAGAAACCAATTAATTTAATTTTACTGTACTTGGATCCATAAAGATTACATTTCTGATTGGATGCTATAGGATAATGCAACTTGAACTTTGAGAGATTAGGGTAGTGAGTTCCAGAGGATGGGAGATACTTTGGAGAAGTACTGGAGGTGAGTGTGGGAGGAGGCAGGGACAGATTTCCCACAAGGCCACCGAGGCCTAGCCTTGGGGCAGCAGGGTAAAGAGGGGCAGCACAGCCGCAGGGCAGGTAGTTTTTTTCTACATTTAGCCCTGCTTCGGGCAATCAGGGCTAAATGTAGAGCGGGATAGCCAGCGCTTGTTTAGTACAAGTGATCAAGTGATCCCAGCAATGCTGCCGAGAGATGGGAGAGGTGCACTCGCAGGCTTCCCATCTCAGCTTTCACAGGAGAACCAGCACAGTGCTGTGCTCAAACTCGTGTATTGTAAATGCTATCACAGAGGCTTGTAAGCTCCTGTGTGATAGCAATAAAGTTAAAAAAAAATAATAAGAAAATTAAAATTAAAAAGAATTAAAATGTATAAAAAGTCAAAAATAAATAAAAAATAAGTAAAAAGTAAGAAATAATAATACAAAAATTAAAATGTGATTAAGTAAAAAAAATATTAAATAAAAAAATAAAAAATGAAAACTCTCGTTGTTTGGGGGGGGGGGGGGCACATTGAGGAACCCGGCCTTGGGGCATCAGAGAGAGTAAATCCGGTCCTGGGAGGACGTGAAATAGGGACCCTAGATTGTAAGTTCCTTAAGGGCAGGGAATGATGTGAATGTGCGCTGTGTAAATTGTTGGCGCTATATAAATACCTTTAATAAATAAATAAGGGTAGGTAGAGAAGGAAGAGATCAGTAAAGAGAGAGAAAGGAAGGAATAAAAAGATAAGATATAAAAAGGCATGGGGACCCTCCAAAACTTATACCAGACCGTTATCCATGATAGAGTCTAGTATGGATTACAAAAAAAAAAACAAGTGTGGGTTCTTTCTCCCAAATTTATATCAGACCCTCAACCAGGTATGTAGTTGGGAAGGCCAGGAAAGGCCTACTGAACCATACCAGGCCACAGACCCACAACAAGGGAAGGGCACCTTTCTGGCTTTGCTGCCCCCTCCCCAGCAAGACACCTTCTTCCTATTGTTCCTATGTTGATAGGGACAAGGGCCACGTCACATGGCACAATTGAGTTCCAGTTTAGGAGGGCTTTCCATACTATGCTTGGTGCGGAGCCATTTGTTGCCCACATATTGTCATGTTTGCTTGAATATTGTCATGATTGCCCATTTATTTGCATATTGTCACAATTGCCAGTTAGTTGTCCCCATATAGTTTTGCCGTGGCTTCAGCATGCAGATAATTTCCCCATTTTCCGCTGCAGCACACTTATGATGTATAGAGGACCATGGGGGAGGTTTGTTTGGTAAGCAATAATCTGCCCCAGGTGTCAACTATGCTAGCTCCGCTACTGGGAGCAGAAATTCATTTTTGGGTTAACTTCCTCGTTTGCAAAATAAACCTCATATGCCATAGACCTTTTTATTTATCTCCATATTTAGCAGATGCAAGTAACACTGAATGATGAAACCTAATTTTGATAATGTATCATGTATGCATGTACGGTAGAAGGGGCAAACAATACATATATTATATCAATGATCCCCAAATCCTCTAGAAAATTCCATTGCTTGCTATTTCTTTTGATAAATCTGAATCACATTGTCTGCACCTGCAGCTGTGACACTTTGATGTATGACTACTTATTTGTTACCTATTCTAATTCTCCGGGTATCTAATTACTTACTGAAGCCAAAAGAAATGCTGCAAGCTTTAATCATGCATGAGAACTATACGCATCCTGTTTAGTAAATATACTGCATCCGTTCTCAGCATACTTGTCATAATGCAAACCTTTGGATACTTTTAAAAACACAGTTGGCTTTTGTTGCTGACAAAAAAAGATATGCTTACTATGTAACCAGTATGAAATGATTTTACATAAGAGTTTTTTTTTTTTTTAAGCAAATGCGTTTATTGAAAAAGTTAACATGCATAGAAATAGGTGATGCAGTTTCAATGCAGACATGCATTGTGACATTAAATGCAAGATGTTTATCACATAATAGAAACAATACATTGAGTAAGGTTAATAGAACTCATAGGTACACGTCATAAGGTCATAAAGCAGGTAGGGTTTAAACCCAGAGTGGGGTCTAGTAGGTAGAGTTAATCATAGAGAGATAAAAGAAAACAGTAAAAAACTTTTAACCAGAATACCTGTATTTGAAGGTTACTTAATATCAGTTCTCACCCTCGAGCGGGGGTACATAAGAGTTTTAAAAATGCAATTGCTGAGCAACTTAACCCACCATACTTTGTAAATGATACATTTATATAAAAATAACCTATATATGGTTGATAAACAGTGTTATACATTTTAGATTAGCGTAACTACATTAGGTAGTACTTTAAAAACATAGAGAAGAATTGATCATAAAAGGAGCAGACAACTTGGCCTGATCCAGTTTGTTATAATGAGATTGGGCAAAGATCCAATGTCTGTATAGATTCTCCAAGTGTGGCAGGCAGTGATGTCCCTAGCCTTTTTTGGGGAGGGGATGACACATGCAATTAGAGCAACGGTTGGTGGGTAGAGGAGACAGCATCTTTAGACACGAGAATTACACCACCCTCTGCAGACTCTGAATTTCCCCACCCTGCTCTTAGCAACCTAAGACGCTCAGACCAGGAGCTGGGCACTCAGACATCACTGGTTGCCAGGAGCTGTGTGGGACTCTGGACAGACCATCCCAGGTTGCTAAGAGATGTGTAGAGCTCTTACATATCTCCCAGCTCAGCTCTTAGCAACCTGGGACACTCTGGCCGGAAAGGGGGCAGTAGGCACACTGCAAACATTGTGCCTCTCTGTCCGACGCCCCCCCACGTGACCCAAAGAGATGCCACTTAAGGAAACAGCCTCAGGAGGCCTCACTAAAGGGATAACCCTGGTGGCAGGCTGGCTGAACCTTTATAGAAGAAGATTCATATGGCTAGGTTGAATGTTCCCAGCTGATTTCTTTTACTCTTTTTTCAAGATAAGTTAGGGCTGGTGTGATCTTCTGAGCAAATAGGGTTCACTGTTTGCTTTTGTCAAGTATAATTATAGCTTTAGGCGTACAGAGAAACAAGATACTGCCCCAGTTTTTTTCTTTTGATCTAGCAGCCTAAGGGCAGAAGCAATGGCATAGCGACCCGCGCGGTTGCAATGGGGTCCGGGGCAGAGGTGGGCCTGGTCAGGAGGCCGGGGCTCAGCAGTATGGGTGGAGGAGGCCGGGGCCGGCTAGGAAGGAGGAGAGCTGGGGCCCTGCGGAGGAGGAAGAGGAGGCCGGGAATCAGAGACAAGGAGGAGGAGGTCGGGGATCGGTGGGGAGGAGGAGGCCAGGACCCGGCGGAGGAGAAAGAGGAGGCCAGGGATTGTCGGCGAGGAGGAGGGGGCCGGGGCTCGGCAGCGGCTGACAGATAGGAACTTTCCCGCGACACCCAAACGGCTGAGCGACTTTGCTGTTTTTTTATTTAATTATATGCTGTGTTATGAGCTGAAAGGCTCCAGTGTTCATAAAATATTTCCTGTGTTTGTGTCCCCGCACAGCCGGGAGGGCCCATTCTCGGCTGTTCTCCTCTCCAGCCTATCTGCTTCTCTCCAGCCTCCCCAGCCTCTCCAGCCTACCTGCTACAGTTGTGTTTTCCCAGCCATCAGGATCCATCAGCTGCATGGCAGGGATGATGGTGAAGATGGAGATGAGGGTCAGGATGTAAATGATGGTCAGGATGGAGATGATGGTGCAGATGGTGAGAATGGTAAGGAAGCTGAGGATGGTCAGAATAATGATGAGGTAAGGATGGTCAGGAAGCTGTGGATGGTCAGGATGATGATGAGGTGAGGATGGTCAGGAAGCTGAGGATGGTCAGGATGATGATAAGGTGAGGATAGTCAGGATGGAGATGATGGCCAGGATGGTGAGAATTACAAACAGTCTTATATGCCCGGCGCTTTTGACAGCTGATGAACCGACTTTCTCACAAATAGATATACCACAAACACGATCCTTGCACACCGTGCTGCTCCTTTAAGGACTAGGGCACCTTGACTCAATTTCTAAAACAAAAACACAGAGCACCACCGACACGTGCAGGATAATTTTTTTATTTTAATGGATAATGAATAAAAACATATTCGCAAAGATTGCAGTACAACAGGCAGATTATGTCTTCAATCTTATATAGGAAATATCCCACAAGAAGTGTTCGACACAGAAAACGCCGATCAGCCAGCTGGCATGCCACCTTGCGGTGGAACCCCTGTGATTACAGCTAACTCATCCTTGTGAGTATGTTTTTATTCATTATCCATTATAATAAGATATTATCCTGCACATGTCGGGGCGCTTTGTGTTTTTGTTTTAGGATGGTGAGAATGGTCAGGAAGCTGAGTATGGTCAGGATGATGATGAAGTGAGGATGGTCAGGATAGTCAGGATGGAGATGATGGTCAGGATGGTGACAATGGTGAGGATGGTCAGTATGGTCATGATGGTGAAGAGGTGAGAATGGTCAGGATGGTGATGATGGTGAGGAGGTGGGGATGGTGGGGATGGTGAGGAGGTGAGGATGGTGAGAATGGTCAGGATGGTGATGAAGGTCAGGAAGGTGATGATGGTCAGGATGGTGAGGAGATTAGGATGGCCTTGATGGTCAGGATAGAGATGATGGTCAGGATGGTGAGGAGGGGAGGATGGTCAGAATGATGAGGAACTGAGGATGGTGATAAGGGTCAGGATGGAGTTAATAATCAGGATGGTCAAAATGGTAAAGATGGTGAGTAGCAGTGGCGTAACTACCGCCATAGCGACTGGAGCCCAGGGCAGAGGGGGGCCCGCTCAGGAGCCTGGGGCCCAGCAGCAGAGGTGGAGGTGGCTGGGGCCCATTGGCGGTGGTGGAGGCCGGGGCCCAGCAGCGCTGGTCCAGCATGGCAGCGGAAGTGGAGGAGACCGGGGGCCCAGCAGCAAGCGTCTCGGGGCTGACAGGTAAGAGAAGCACAGTGTGCAGGGAAAGGGACTCTGACCAGCCCACCTGAGGGTCTATGGTGGGCTCTGCAGGGTCGCTCTCAGGTAGGCTGTGCGGCTTCTCAGGTGGGCTATGCGCGGTCTATGGGGGATTGTGTGGGGTCTATGGTGGGCTCTGCAGCAGTGAGTGTCTCGAGCCGATGCATATGCGTTCGGCTCGACTGAGCCGCTCGGCCATGATCGGGAGCTGTACGGGCTATTGTGAATAGCCTGTACAGCACCCCTTCGGTTCTACTGAACCGAGGGGTCCTGGGGCCGAAGCTAGCCGAAGGATCGGCCGAAGCTATGGCCAGATCCTTCGGCAGCTTCGTGAATAGACCCCTAGGTGATCATTGGTGAAGTTTTCCTTGGGAGCCCTGTAGCTTATAGCCTGCTTATGGTCTCTCAAAATGAATGTATTTCCATAATATATCTATTCAAAAATAAATAAAAGCTGTGATATCCAACACATTGCATAAAGATGATTGCCTTTCTTGTTAGTCTGCATTCCTGTCGTTATGTTATACTTGTTATCCTGTAATCAGGCTGTATTTTGCATAATAAATGTAAAACACTAAGTAAGTAATTGTTTCTTCTAAATGACTTCCTTTTAAAGTGCAGTCTGGTAGGAAAGTGCCCATAAATCAGGTTGTTATCATTAATGCACAGACAATATTAGAAAACATGTTCCTTCGATTTAACGCTACTCAGCTTTAAACATCTCTTCTTTCTGGGAAAGGCTAATAAAAAGGATAAAAAAGAATCAGAAGATGCGTGTTTTTCCCTTTGGAACATATTATAGTTGATTGATAACCTGGAAGGAAGACATATGATTAGCTTTATTGCCTGTTATTTCTACCATTGCTGTATTTTGTTTTGGGTTCAAACCAATTAAAACCATAGTTCATATCTTAGTCACCAGGGAATCTTATAATCTTAGAGGCTGCATTTGTCTTTCCCAATTCAGTAGATGGAAGGTAGCAATGATTTTTAGAAGTTCTTCATGCATACACGATTTTGAGGAAAAATTTAAATATACCTGTCCTTTGGGTTGCATAAGTTCAATAATACATACAAAATCCCCCAAATACTAAAAAACGATAACCATGTTTAGCACCCGATTCTTTAGTGTTACAAGATATTTTGAGCTAAGAGTAATTATGTAATGCATAGTTGAAATAACAAAAAAGGAGAGAAAGGTGGGATTTTATTGCACCAACTGAAAACTCCAAAGAAAATGACGGTAAAAAAGTTTTTAATAAAAAATTTTTTTTTGCAGTGTCGGCCGGATGGGTCCGCTTGACTATACACACGTTAGTCTGCAAAATTGGTAGGTGATATTCCTACTTAATTATCTGTTACACATATAACCTTGGTTATAAGGATCATGTTTATTGTTTTCAAATCATGCAGATACTCTCCTTCTCCTGAAGAAGCGCCTATGTGCGCGAAACGTCGAGAAAATTATTTACTCTTCCATTACCAACCATCCGCAATTATTTATTGTTAAATATGTTCTAATCATGTATACTTGAGGGGGGTTTTCATATATGGAGTGAGCTATACTCATGCCCCTCCATGTTTGGATTTACGCCAATCAATTTTTTGAATTATGTTATGTTTATATATCGATCAATTAATCATGTATCATTGAACAGGTGGTTTACAAATGATGGGAGTTCATAGGGAGACATCTGACTAGCTGACTTTATATATCAAATATACAGTATTCAAATCCAAAATTTTTAAACTATAATTATTATAAACTTTTTTACCGTCATTTGCTTTGGAGTTTTCAGTTGGTGCAATAAAACCCCACCTTTCTCTCCTTTTTTTGTTATTTTTGCTTCCAGGGGTGTGGCACCTAAATATAAAGAAATGCTTAGTTGGTCGATTATGCTACAATATATATATATATATGGGAAACTATCTTTGAGATTATTTTTGGGAGTGAAGATGAAAAATCAAGGAAGGAAATAAGGGGGGGGGGGCAGACCGGGCCTGGGATGAATAAGGAGTGGTTAATAAATAATCAAAATAATAGATTTATGTTATTTATATATTTTTATAACATATTGTACCACTTGGAGTATGTTGAATGTGGTTATGTTTATTTTCTTTATTTTGTTTGTTTGTGTACTTGTTAAAAATTGAATAAAGAGATATTTTTAAAAAAAATCGATAAAAAGGAAACATATACTGCTTTGTATGTGATTCTGTTCTTTATTGCATTCAAAACTAAAAAACCATAAAAAATTTTGTGTTCATGTTTTATTGATATAAATATGAAATATTGCATATGTATTTACATTTGTAGTCAGCTCTAGGCTCCTTTTCACGTGTTTATCAGGCTAACCTTAGTTGCTATGCTAAAAAATAAAAGCCTATTGATAGAGCTCAATATTTCAAGCTCAGATTTACACACACAATAGAAAAGGGGTCCATTTTGGAGAATATTCGCTGAACTTAGTGAATGGGAAGCTATGTTCACATTGAACCCAATCATGTGACTGAGAATTACAAAAAAAAAATGTTGTTTGGACATCATTGAATGATTGAACACAGCTTAATTTTATTTAATAAACTAATCCTCACTCTGTCTGCTCATAGGGTTGAAAGTAAACAACTTGTGCTATGCTGTTGCTGCTTTTTTGTGACATTATCCTGTATTGAATTTTTATTTGTATAGAACATCATATATAATAGCAGTATTTCTATCACTTTTATATATGACATCTTTCTGCTGAAACGCTGAAACGCGTCAATCTTGGCTGACTGCGGTAGGTGGACGGTGATGTGACCGGATACTACCGTGTTACATAGTCGGGGGGATACCATGTTGGGTCAACAGACAGTGTGGCCTCTCGTTTGTTGTTAAAGCCTGATGAAAACGTTTGTTTGTGAGTACTTTTATCCCTTGTTTTATTTATTGTAATAAACGATTTTACACACGGAGGTGGCGCTCTGTTCCCTTTTGTTTTCTATGTTCGTGGTGGAAGCCCCAGAGCCTTGGATGAGCAGCCCCTCAAGTCTGTGTAAAAAAACTGTGATAAACTGTTGAAAACTTTGAGTGAGCAACAGCAAGTGGATTGTCCAGCTGGCAGCCATTAGCGCCAAGAGCTAAAGAAAACTTTTTGTCCCTCACTCTGTCTGCTCATAGGGTTGAAAGTAAACAACTTGTGCTATGCTGTTTTTTTGTGACATTATCCTGTATTGAATTTTTATTTGTATAGAACATCATATATAATAGCAGTATTTCTATCACTTTTATATATGACAGCTTTCTGCTGTCAATGGTTGCTAAGCGACGGGTACTGACAGCAACCCTAACCAAAAGTGATACTGACAGTGTGTGGAGCCTGATGGGGATGTCGAGGGACGAGCTCCCCATCAGGTCCACCTCCCTTGTCACTAACAGCAGGCATGGGTGAATACCATAGCCAATAGCAGGCTATCTATTAGCTATGGAACCTGCCCACAGCCTGCTGCCAGTCACAAGCAAGAGGGCCTTATTGGGAATTAGCCTGTTAGAGTTCCCAATAAGACCTCATCCACTCTTACCTGAATGTAAACCAAAGAGTGGGGTAAACCAAATGATATTATTGACCAAAAATGGGGATGTCCCCGTCCCTTTGTTTACATTTGACTGCAGGAACTGGAGCTGTCATTCGGTGATAGTCTCCCGTCGAGTGTGGATGTGTTGCTCGGTTGGCGGGGTTTTTCTTTCTACGATCACCGGTCATCGTTCACCATGATTGTTGAGGATCTGCACACCTGGACAATATGATTGACAATGGATATGCAATATGAAATGTTTCGGGGGGGATTTAACAAAAAAAAAACTGTCAAACAATGTGGTGTTTTAATTTACACCTACACTTTTTTTGTAAATGAGTAGGGTTATTTTGTACCCCCTTAGTCATTCAGGTAGGGGGATGTCTGAAATCTGTGGACCCTATTTTCCTTAAAGGGGCCTTCCAGATTCGGATTAGCCACTACTTACTACTTACTACTGACCACTGTGCGTTACTTACTACTGACTACTGTGCACTACTTACAACTGACCACACAATTTAAGAGGGTGTGTTTAGGGGCGGGGTTAAGGCCGCATCAGAGTAGGGGTTAGGTGGGGCAACTGGTGGCGAGTAACTCTTAAGGCCTGGTTAGTAGCTCAGGACTTCAAATTTTGAACCCTGATCTAGTCCAACCAGGTTAGTTGGATTCATGCTCTTGTTTATCCAGTAAACCAGCTGAGTTAATTCGCTTTTTCATATTGCACTACTTTACCTAAATGAATATGATTACAGAGGTAAGATGGCTGAATATTCATGTGGTGGTTATATTTCCTCAAAATTTCATTTGCTTCTGGATGGCAGATCAAACCAAGCAGACATCTGTTATTTGTCTCTTCTTATTGCCAACCATAAAATCAAAGGCATTTGCTTTGTTTAATGTAATTTTTGGGAGAACATCATACAGTTTACTGATATTTACTCATTAGGTAATGATGTAACTACATAATTCAATTTCATAGTACTTTCTATGTAAATCAGATCATTTATGATAACCTTTGCTTTTTACCCATACTGATTCTATATTTTATTTATTACCATATCAAATAAAAAGTATATAGCAAAACCTTGTTAATCAGGTTAGTGTCAAATGTCAGAACAGACATTACATGGCCAAGTTTGTAATGCTTTTTCCATTACCACATGTAATTGCAGCTATACACTGTGTATAATATACGAGTAATCTCCAGGTGATAAAATACTAATTCCTATCTGTACCACTGTAACAGGATTTTACATAAAAAATATATTAAGATAATGATATACGATGCATTGTATCACCTTCTCAGATTCTGTTATTCAGGCCTAACTTTTTCAGTAACTGTAGGTTTCCGTATGGTTTAAATGTTGTTTAATATTCAGTATATTTTGGATCCTATTGGTGGTAATTGCTGATTTTAACCGGCAGATAAAGATGTTTTGCTTAAAATATTGCAATGTATGTACCACAACAGATAAGAAATGAACAATCAAAAGCATATATATACTGTATATATATATATAAAAGTTCACACAGCAAGCAGCTATCCTAAAGAGTACATTAATTGCACAATAATTGTATTGGATCAAGAGATTATTTGGTCAATTATGTACAAATGCCAATACTATTTAAAGTGGAACTAAAGTCAAAGTATGATAAAATAGCAGGTAGAGTTTGATGACAGAAGAGACTCTGTATGTATTTTCGGACATTAAATCTCTTTCTTTTTCTGCTTACAAATTTGTATTAATTGTATTCTGACTGCAGTGATGGCAAGAACATCTTTACTTTGTCTTTTATTTTATGTTTTAAGTATGGGATACATTCCTGGGGGCCTATTCACTAAGCTGCCATAGGCAGCCGAGTGAATGACCGACCTAAAGCGAAGTGAGCCAAACGCTGTTCGGCTATTCACTTCAGGCTGGTACGGCTGATTTCAGCCGTACATCGGCTGAAATCAGCCGTACATCAGGTGGCTTTACGTGGCTTCGGGTCGGCCGAACATGCTCGGCATGTTCGGCCGGCCTGAAGTGCAGAAGGAGTT
>NW_017306359.1:1785156-1840762 GCF_000935625.1 Nanorana parkeri | reverse complement strand
CCCCCTGCCCCCAGCACGCCCCACCCCACTCCCAGCCTGCTGAAACCCTGCCCCCAACCCACCGAAGCCCAGCACCCCCAACCCATGACCAACCTATGTGGGGAGGAAGGAAAAAGGGAGGAGCCTCCCTGTCCCTCACTTGCTCATCACATCCTCAGTGGGTTTTTTTTGATTGGACAGCTTGGACCAATGGTGCTTTGCCATTGGTCCAAACCATCCAGAGAGCTCCAGCCTCTAAGATAGAGTAGAGGCTGTTGCAGCTCTTGCCTCACTATGTTAGGTTACACAAGCAGTGGGGAAGCCGGCTGCTGTGTAACCTAACTTAGTTGTCAAAAGCTGGACTAATTAACAGGCAGCGCTTTGTTCATGACAGGTCACACAGCGGGGAGGCTTACCCTACTGTGCAACCTGTTACAAGCCGCTCTGAATGGAGAAAAAGCTGTCAGACTTGACGCTGACAGCTTTCCCCCCATAATACTAGGTGAGGCTCTGCCTCACCTGCCTCCCCTGACCACACGTGTATAGGACGTGAGGAACCTGAGGGACATACCATCACTACAGCGTAAGAGGAGAGAGGCTGGAGGGAGCGCTGTGATAGCCAGCTGGCTCATAGGTCCAGGTGAGTATAACTTTATTATTTTAGTCCCTGGAAGAAAGCACTTAAGCCTTGCAGTGTGGAGGTAACCCCACTGCAAGGGTTAATATAAATGTTTTCGGGAGTGTTTCTTTAGTAATGATGGCTATCTTATAATGAGGTTAGACATGCAAATAAAGGATACTATAAATGATTTTGAGTCAGTTTCATTCAGTTTTTTGTTTACAAGTTTTGGAACAGTTGCTGCCATTTGCCATAGGCATACAGGTTTGAGTTTGGAGATACACATTTAATACAGAAATATAGCTAGCATTCACTTCAACCCCAGATTGAGCTGCCTGATAAGCAACTGTGTTCAGACATTGAGGCTAAAGGAGTTGATAATCTTTACACAAATTGTGTGAACATTCACTTCAGTTATCCAATGATTTGAAGAGGAATTTCTTGTTGACGTATTTCAACTGCACATGCCCGGATAACTGGAATGAATATTCAATATGATTTATTATTTAGTAAATTAGTTTTAGTTCAGTTAAGTACATTTCATATTGTGTTACTGATCTCTGTAAACAGAGGGGTCAATAGATGGAGATACTTATGTGAAACGGAACCCAAATCTCCATTTGCTGGCTCACAAAGAGAATACAAAATACTAACATGTAATGTTTTAATTTTCTCTGACTACAAAAATTAAAGAAACATATCTAACATTTTTTATTCATTTCATTTTTGACCATGCTATTTCAAGAGGAAATGCACAAAATTACTATTCATTCCGTACAAAAGCTATAACTAAACAGATTTTGTTAAAACTTGAAAAATATACACATTGTTAACTAACTGGGAATTCTCATATCTAAACATTTCTGTGTGAACTGATACATCGATCCTTTTAATGCAGATTTTAACCTTGAATTTCAGCAATGCCTTGCTTGTGAATCTGATTGTCCTTGAGTACTGCAACAGAAATATAGATTTTATAATAATAACATTATACCCTATTACAGTGTTATTTGCGATGCTGTAGAAAACAGGCTTTTGATTATTTACTGTGTGCAAAATCATGACAGAAGTATTTTGTAAGAGAATATTATTGGAAACAGTGTGATATACTTGTGTAATATTAAACAGAATAAAAAGCAGCTGATAAAGAGCTGTGAGTGGTCTTAGAAACATTAATGCATTTCCTGTTTTAGTTCAGGATTTTATGTTTCACCAGGGATAGCCATTTCAGTGTGATTTATCTATTTTAATTTTCTTGCATTTCACAGTATTAGATGTTTGGATTTTCGTAAGAGCTGGTTCACAGCAAGAACTGTAAAACTGATATTTATATTTTGTTTATAAAATAATATTATTAGATAATATCTTTGAGGCACGTAAGTATATAAGCACCTCTCTGGCAAATACAAGGTTAAAAAGGATAAGAATAGAAAGCAGAGTCCTTAATGGGAAATAGATGGCGTACATTCTGCAACCATACCAACACAAAGTAACACAAAAGGCCAAGATGCATAATCATTTCCATTTCAGACCACCATTTGCTGGCTTCTCCATACTGTATGTAACAGCCGCTCTGATTAGCATATTTATGAGACCAGTGGCTAAAATAGCAATTAGTGCTACAATTGATAAATCTGTCCCTTAATTTTTCTCCAAAATAAGGATATCACACTGTTCATTCAAGCCATTGTAAGCAGGAGGGGAGATAGTGAAACACGTTTTCATCCTGGCATCCTCTATTCCTACACTTTTATTTAGAGCTTAGCAGTCTGTGCCTATCTGCAATTACAACCAGAATGTATTACTAAGGAGTCTAAAAAAATCTTAAAGGCAGCAATACATTTTTCATTGTAGTATTGTCTGTGCATCCTTTTTAAAGCAAAACTATTGGTTTGGGTCAATTTAATTTTGTTTTTTTTTAAGCCCAACTCCAGTTTAAATAGATACCCCCCAAAAAAAATAAATTAGGGGTTTTTAAAATACATAAAAGCAGATTTTGTTCAATACAGAAATACTCACCTATTCCTCTGTGCACAGTGGCTGCTGTGCCTTGCAGCCACTCTGCATCATCCACCACTGCTGGTCCTCTTTTAGGTTGCATGATTGTCACTCTGGCCTGAACTCTCAGGGGAATGCGGCAGAGAATGGTGTTGATGTCAGTGTCTGCAGGGCCGGATTTACTCTCTCTGCTGCCCCAAGGCCAGGTTCCCCAATACGCCCCCCTACCCGCCAACCCCCCATGGAGAATGGCATATCTGCAGGCTGCATACAATGTCACTGAGATCACTTGTACAAAACAAGTGGTGGCTTCCCCGCTGTACATTTAGCTCTGCTTGCCCAGAGCAGGGCTAAATATAAAAATCAACTACCGCCCAGGCATTGGGAGATAGAAATTCCACACCCATGCTGCCACTCTACTCCCTGCTGCCCCCGAAGCCGGGCCTTGGTTGGCCTTGTGGGAAATCTGGCCCTGAGTATCTGTTCTGTTCTCTGTAACATTTAGGACCATCCATGGACAGAGGGCTGAAGAACAGGAAGAGGACATTACACATCACAGGACTGGATCGAAAATCACCAAAAAAGGCAAGTTTACTAAAGTAGAAAAAAATGTGGCTGGGGAGACTCCATGTGGAGGGGGTGCTGCAGGAGGGGAGTGCTCAATCTTGAGCTGGGCTTTAAGTTCATAGGTTTTTGAACTGACATTTTATCTTTATTTTGTCTTTTTTTTTACTGCATATATAAACTCCTTTAATGTCATGTATCAAACCTTTACAAATAAATATTTGATGGAAGGATTCCCAGAGCACTATGAGTTAGTTAAAGCAATAGCACCACAGTACCTGCCTGTTTTGTTCTTTGTCTGATTAAAAAAATATGACTGAAGGTTTGAGTTATCTGGTACGGTATTTGTCACACTACAATGAGACCTTCATTTGTGTCTTTAAAATTGCAGATTAAGCTATGAGGTCTGTAAACAAAAGATGTATTTTTACCACAGACTGATAAGCAATCGTTGGAATATATGTGACAAGGAGACTAAAGATCCACCCGCTGGCTAACAAATAAACAAAATATGAATATGCAATATTTAATGTTTGCCTGACTAAAAACAAATAGGCAGAAAACCACCACACATTCTATTAAATTATAAGTGTATAGCCGCATTTCTTGGGGGCCAATGCATTGTGTTACCACACCACAAGCCTTAAGGCAGCCCTTTCATTAGTAATGGACTGTCAACATAAGGCAACACTCCAAAAATCAACCATGAATATTTTTTAATGCACTGTACCACACGCACGGTGTATGTTTTATGATGTGCTTGAGTGTGCATGTGTTGCCCTCTACTGTAACAGTGCACTGGGGTGCTATTCAAAATAATGGCACTGCAACATAGCATAGTGCGCATTTTACGTGTATGTTGTGGTAACTCGTGGGAAAACTGGTTTTACAGCTCATTACTGTAACACAAAAATATGAACTGGCTTTATAAGGCTTTCTATAAATTAATTAAACAGACCACTTATTTAAACTTGATTTTTCTTATAACTATTGCTTTCCAACTGTCCGTAAAAGATGAAACACATACCAGTATTAGCTCCAGTTTGATTGCCTGGAGTGTCATGTAACTGTAATTTGTGATGCATGTACTGCACTAAGCAAACATTTTATTAGTTTTAGCAGCTGGGAGGGCCCATTCACACCGAGTCTGGAGCAGACCTGAATGCGCTTCTACCAGTGCGGGGCATTTGTGACACGTTTCTGACGTGTCTTTGATGCATTGTGCGTTCCAGTGCTTTTTTTTAATGCAGATTATTTTATGAGATATTCCTACTTCCTTTTGTAGCACTTTCCTTTGTTTTTGTGAGTAAGCTGGTAAACAGACCAGGGACGTGCGGTCAGCGGAGGCAGGTTAGACAGAGCCTCACCTAGAATTATGGAGGAAAAAGCTGTCAGCTTCAGGCCTGAAGCTGACAGCTTTTTCCCCATTCTGATCAGCATCTAACAGGGTACGCATCAGGGAAATCCTCCCCGCTGTGTAACCTGTCATTGATGGACCTTTCATTGATGGAGCACTGCCTGTTAATTATAGGAAGCGCTGCATCCAGCTTTTGACAGGTAGTTAGGTTACAGCCAGCGGGCTTCCCCACTGCTTGTGTAACCTAACTATTGAAGCCAGAGCTGTCACAGCCTCTACTCTTTGTTAGAGGCGTGAGCTCTGTGCGTGGCTTGGACCAATGGCAAAGCGCCATTGGTCCAAGCTGTCCAATCAAAAAAAGATAAAAAAACCCACGGAGGCCATCGATCTTGATGCCTCAGCAGGCTCCTCCCTGTCTCCTCCTGTACACTAGGTTGAGGGTGAAGCTTTGTCTGGCGGGGGGGCTCGTGTGGCAGGGGGCGAGGCTTCTGCTGGCTGGGGGCTGGACATGCTGGGGGCGAGGCTGGGCAATGCCTCACCTGGAACAAGAGGTACCGCATGTCACTGGAACAGACATGTTTTGTTTGTATGCAGGCATGTCCGATGTGATGGCTATTGCAATCCGTGGATAACGTGCTCGCAGGTGACATCATTTTTGGGTGCACCCACCCTTGAAGCTAAGAGAATTGAAGGGTCAATTTTGGACTTTATATGAGGACTTGGGGGCACCATCCAGAAAACTTTTTTTCTCATTCACTCATATGTCTATTCAAAGGTAATATGTGAATTGTATCCAAAGACAGCCTTTTTGTATTCATTCTGTTGCGTTCCTGTGCACTTTTGATGTTTTTGCTCGTTTCGGTGTATTCCAGTGCAGAGAAGTTGTGACATGCAGTATTTTTTCCCTGGACCGAACAGACTGCACTGAACAGAGCCCAGAAATCCCATAGAAATAGTTTGGAATTCATTTTTGGTACGGGGGAAAAACGTAATGGTCTGGATCTGATCCGGACATGGTGTGAATAGGCCCTAAAGGTGTTTTTTTAACATAAGGGTTTTGTAAAGTCACTTCTACTTTAGCTAATATCACTGTGGGGTGCTTAACAAGACTATACACAGGCAAACATTTATTAGGGGAAGACTTTGTTTTACTTTTACCATAACTGACATTTTTCAGTTCATAGAATTTTTAAAAGATTTCCCTGAGTAGATATGCTGAGGATGAATTTGATGGTTATGTAATGTCCTCGTTATTCTGGGGGAATTTTCTGCCTTTTTGCTTTGTGACTATAATATTTTAGGAGTATTCTGTATCTATGAAACTTGTGAAGGCAACATTTATATGAACTTATAGTTCTACCAAATAAGCAAGCTAAAGGTAGCAAACTCAAGCATTTTAGAGAAAAATATGTATAGCCAAAATGTTTTGTTTTGGGTGGAGTGGTAAGGGTTTTAAACTCCTGTCAGGTTTTTATTAATGTCTGGGTTCCCGCTGGAGAAATTCACCCTTTCTATTTGTCCTGGGGACCATTGTCACCAAGACATAAAGTACTTGTTTTGGTGACAACTGCTGACAAAGTGAGGATTTCCTCTCATTTCTCCCAGATGTTTTCTGTTTCTGTAAGTGTCAGGAGTGCCAATGGTTTGGCAGAAGAACGAAGTGGAACTCACTAGCAGGAAATGGCCTGAAGCGTCCGAAGGCAGAGGTACAAAAGGGTTAATCCAAAGAGAAGTCAAATCCAATCCGAGTCGAGGCATATCGAGGGATATCTGCTGGGAAGCCGGAACGTAGATCCGCTGCTGGTGGTAGCGCAGCCCCTGTTTCAGTGGTAGCTGGGCTGCCTCACCCGGAGCGGGAGAAAAAGAGGGCCCACCTGGCTTGTCGGGGGCCGTAATCGCTTGGCACTGTGAAGGTACTCGAGGTTCCGTTGGTCCGTATAGACCACCACAGGGTTTTCTGCCCCCTCCAGTAGATGTCTCCATTCCTCCAGACCATTTTTGATGGCGAGCAATTACCTCTCGCCCACGTCGTAGTTGCGCTCGGCCCCGGTGAGCTTGCGGGAGTAGAAGGCAATGGGGTGCAGGAGCTGCTTCTCCCCTTGGCACTGGGAGAGAATGGCTCCAACCGCCCCCTCGGAGGCGTCGGTCTCCAGATAGAATGGACGAGTGGTGTCTGGTTGCGCTAGAACAGGTGCCTGGGTAAACAATTGCTTGAGGCGCTGGAACACCTTGTGGGCCTCTGGAGTCCAGCAGAACCGCACGTTACTCCTGGTCTGGGCAGTGATGGGGGCACAGACGGCTGAAAAGTTGCGGAAGAACTGCTGTACCATCCGTCTGTTGCGGGGGATAGGCCACTCCAGGACAGCCCGGATCTTCTTGGGGTCCATCTTTACTCGTCCAGGGGAGAGGACATAACCCAGGAATTCAACGGAGGTTACCTCGAACATGCTCTTCTCCAACTTGCCGTACAAGCTATGGGTTCGGAGGCGGCCGAGCACCGTTTTTACGTGCTTCTTGTGTTGTGGCAACGTCTGGGAGAAGACAAGGATGTCATCCAGGTATACGACTACATAGGAGTCCAGGAAATCCCGAAACACATCATTGACGAAACATTGGAAGGTGGCAGGGGCGTTACAGAGCCCGAAGGGCATCACGAGGTATTCGTAATGCCCAAACCGTGAGCGAAAGGCCGTCTGGAAGACGCTCTCCTTGATGCGGACAAGGTTGTAGGCTCCCCGGAGGTTGATCTTGGTAAAGAACTGGGCATCTTTCACCCTGTCCAGTAGTTCAGGAATAAGGGGAAGCCGGTACCGGATCTTCTTGGTAATGTCATTGAGGGCCCTGTAGTCCACGCAGGGCCGGAGGCCGCTTCCCCACGAAGAAAATTCTGGCCCCAACCGGTGAGGTGGAGGGAAGGATAAACCCCATCGCCAGGCTGTCTACAATGTAGTCCTTTAAGGTCTTGGTCTCGGGTTCCGAGAGGTTGTATAGGTGCCCATAGGGCAATGGAGCTCCCGGGAGAAGATCGATAGGACAATCATATGGCCTGTGGGGAGGCAAGGTATCTGCGCCTTTTCTTTCGAACACGTCTGCGTACTCACGGTACTTGTCGGGCAATCCGTGTTCGATAGTACCCAGGGCAGTTGGAGGGCTTGAAACGAAACGAGCACAGATCGAGGAACTGGAAAGAGACGGATCCGGTGGCCCAGTTGATCTTGGGGTTATGTCTCCGAAGCCAAGGGATTCCTAGGATTACTGGGAACAGCGGAGAGGGCACAATGTCCCATGTGACTCGCTCGGAGTGGTGGTTACCGATGTGGAGGAGCAAGGGATGTGACTCCATGGCGACGGGGCCGGTCTTGAGGGTCTTGCCGTCCACCATGTGTAGCTGAGAAGGATTCGCTTTAGGGCGCAGCGGGACTCCCAGTTGTGAGGCTAACTCCTGGTCCATGAAATAGCTGCTTGCTCCTGAATCGATGATGGCAGGGAGGTTAACGCCATTCTTGTCCAACTGCAGGGAGACAGGGATGGTGAGGTTAGAAGAATTACGGCATACAGAACAGTTTAGACTCACCATGGGTGCCTCTGACCTACCTGCCGGAGGTTTGTTGGGACAGTCCTTCAGGAAGTGACCAGGCTTGGCGCAGTACAGGCATAGGTGCAGTGTCCGGCGTCTGGTCCTCTCGCCGGCGGACAGGGGCCCACAAACCACCCCAATCTGCATTGGTTCCTCCCCGCTGGAGTCTCCAAACACGGGAGCAGGTACCGGTGCCGGAAGCGGATCCGGATGTCGTGCAGGTGATGGCTGGGTGACTTGTCTCTCCTGCCGTCTCTCACGGAAGCGTCGGTCCAGGTGGGTGACGGAATCCATCAAGGCCTCCAGGGAATCTGGAATGCCGGTGCGTGCCAGCTCATCCTTTAACTGCTCCGACAACCCGACCCGAAATTGATCAATAAGGGCTATGTCGTTCAGGCCGGTGTCTGGAGCGACTTTGCGGAACTCGGTGATATAGTCCTCCACCGGTCCTCTGCTTTGACGGAGAGTGCGCAGGGTGCCCCGAGCCTTAGCAAAGGACTCCCAGGTCGTCAGTACTGGGTCGTTGATCTGCAGTAGTTGATGTGCCCATGTCTGCGGTGGCCCGCATAGCAAGTAAATGGCCGTACGTACCCTGATGAAGTCGGTGGGGTACGTGCGGGGCTTCAGGGCAAACAAAAGCTCACAGGAGACAATAAATGAGCAATATTTCCTCCTGTCGCCTGAAAACGCTCTGGGAGGCCGACCGATGGCTCGCTGGTGACCACCTCCATGGTGCGTACCGGAGTGGAGGGCGGTAGCGTGGTGGATTCAGCGGTACGTCGCTCCTGTGCGACCACCCTCTGGAACAGGTGCTCATGACTGGCTTGCATCTCCTGAAATGCTCGGGTCATGAGGCCCAGCTGTTGGGATAGGGCCGTAATGGCTTCAGCCGGTCCTGCGGGTTCCATGGTAATGGCTGAGTTATTCTGTCAGGAGTGCCAATGGTTTTATCAGAAGAACGAAGTGGAACTCACTAGCAGGAAATGGTCTGAAGCGTCCGAAGGCAGAGGTACAAAAGGGTTAATCCAAAGAGAAGTCAAGTCCAATCCGAGTCGAGGCAGGCAGCAAAGGTTCAGGGGCGAAAGACAGTCCAAGGTCGGCAACAGGAGGTCCAGATAAAGGGGGTCAGGAAACAAAAGCAAGGGACATGTACAGGGAGCTAGGAAATCACACCACAGGATGAGATAACTCAGCAACAAGCCAGAGCTCTGGCCAGGTTTTTATAGCCAGGGGGTGTAAGTCCGCCCCCCTGTCACCAAGTCAACTAGGAGGCTTCTCTCTACGAGAGCCAATGGCAGGCGAGAGGTGGTATGGGTGTGTACGGGAACCTCCCCCAGCTAGGTCCACAACCTAAGGCCAAAACAGGTGCAGGCACGCTATGCACGTGCTCCTGGGGATGCGCGCGCAGCCTGCGTGCTGCGCATGCGCACCCACCGCATGGCTCGCGCATGCGCACCTGCAACCCGGGCGCCAGTGGTTCTGCCAGGCTGGAGGGAGACCCATACCCTGCGCCCTGCCCGCTGACCCTGTGGGGAGGTGACACCCCTGGTTTCCGGACAGTAAGGCAGAAAGTGAAGAAAAAGCTTAACATAGACTAACAGGGTTTTTAACCTTTTCCTACTCTATCTAAAATTAAAAAGTTTTAACTATGTGTACAATTTAACTTTTACTTAAAAAAAATTGCAAACATCATAATAATGTCTGATTAGCATTCTAGATAATTTGGAAAGAATAATAATAATGAAGCTAATACTGAGTGTATAAAAACTATAGTTAAACATTAATTAATTAATGGATATAAAAAAATTGGTGTAAGCATTATTGATGATCAATACAGAAGAGAAAGCTTATTTACTGCTCCTATTTTCACTTACCTCATGAATGTGATTAAAATTAACTTTATAAAGTATACCTAATCATGAGCAAGGAAAATAAATAAAACTGTATTTTTGCTTGCACCTGATTGAGTAATGGAAGTCTGCATAGGTTCACCTCATTCACTAAGCTAACAAAAAATGACCATGCAAAGTGAACAGTGTTTTTGCCTCTAATAAATTAACCCCATATTGTAATATGGTCAAGATCATCCGCATGTGTGCAAAATAAACCTGGAGGTTTTCTGCCTTTGAATTACATTTGTGGTGGGCCTTTCTGTTTCCAACTGCCCTACTCTAGTATGCTACCTATTGATAATTACAGTACCCACTGCCCATCAATATTTTTGGTTATTTGGTAGGTAATTAATGGCCGACAACTTTGTGCAGCAATCTTTGTGAGTCTAAATGTGTTCTTGTACATTTACGTACTGCATAAGTTTGTCTCAGAACTTCCACGCAGAAAGGCACCCAGCAAAGAAGTGCAATATGTATATATTTCTTGTTATTTGGTAGGTAATTAATGGCCAACAACTTTGTGCAGCAATCTTTGGGAGTCTAAATGTGTTCTTGTACATTTACGTACTGCATAAGTTTGTCTCAGAACTTCCATGCAGAAAGGCACCCAGCAAAGAAGTGCAATATGCAGCAGAATGGTCGTAAATGTTGGGGGAGTTAAAGTGTTAAAGGAACACTTTAATGGTTAATTTAAGTGCTAGCTAAGGGTTGTGGATTAGGTGTTAAGGGCTTACATTAAGGGTTAGGGTAAGGGTTGGTGGGGGGCTGAATTGTTAAGAAACATGTTAAGGAATAAGTGTTAGAGGGAGTGTTAAAGGAGAACTATGAGGTGAGTGCTTTTCACTCACCTCATAGTTCTAGCTGACCTGTGACAATGAGACTGTCACAGGTCGGCTCAGTAGATCGGGAGGTGAGGGAACACATACCGGCGTTCGCTCACCTCTCGATCCTGTCAAGGCTCTCTGCCGTGACAGGGGAGGGGCTGGATTCCCCGCTCCCCGCTCCGATCCGCCATTGCTGACTGGCGGAACGGACGGGGAGGGGGGGGGTACATCTGGCTCTGCCTCTAGATAGGCAGAGCCAGCTGTTAGTCACGCAGCTGGGCGGATCCCGGCACAATTGTCGAGATCCGCTTCAGCTGCGGCGTCTCAGTATACCGCGAGCAGCAACTCGCTGTATACTGCGGCGTCTCAGTATACCGCGAGCTACAGCTCGCGGTATACTGAGCCTAAGGTGACCGGAGGACGCTAGTTTGTGTCCTCCCGTTACCCTAAGGAGAACTATGGGGAAAAGCCTTAACCCCATAGTTCTCCTAATGGCTTATTTTTAGGGTTTAGGCTAAATTAGAAATGTTTAGGTAAGGGAGGGTTAATGGTTTGGGGGTGCTTTAGTGTAGGGGATCCTCCGTTAGGGGAGCCACAGAGTTTTCACGTGTTCTTGGAGCCCCTTGCAAAAACTACAAGCACTGGATGCTACCTCACAATGAATATGTTGACCTACTGCGTACAGTAGTAATTACCTAATTTAGATGGGCATGGTGAGATGCAGATGGTGTCATAATTTGGCAGCTATCATAGCAATTTTTGATAATTGTCATAGCATCAGTAATTGGGATCTGGTTATCCATTAAAAAGATTACCAAGCATCTGCAATATATTTATGAGCTCATCCTGACTGAATCTGATTTTGGTGCTGGAGTCTTGAAAAACATCTTACAATTGTCCTGGTGACTGTCACTGATCCTTAACATTTCTGTTTATCTAATGATAAATAAAATCATTATCTAATCATCTAAGTTCTGTCCATGGCTCATCACAATGCAGTTTTGTTGGCAAGGTTGGCTATATACGTTTATTAAAACAGGCAGAGACCAGCGGGTCAAACCTGCGCTTTCATTGTGACACCTATGTGTTTAACCATTCCTTCCATTTCTTCCATAGAAAGGGATTGGTATCTATCACACAAATTATAGTCTAACATGTACAAATCAGTACATATCAGTGTTACATATATTCAAGACAAACAATATCTACGTCATATATTTATATGTAGCACAGTACTAGGTAATATAAAACTCTTTCTGGATCAGTATATTATTGGTTTGCATTTGTTTTTACAACACTATGACTACTTGCTTTGTTCTTTTATCCTATAGAATAGTTTTTATTATATCGTCTCAGTATACCGCGAGCAGCAACTCGCTGTATACTGCGGCGTCTCAGTATACCGCGAGCTACAGCTCGCGGTATACTGAGCCTAAGGTACCTTTTTTATTTCAATTTTACATTTGTTATTTTCTACAACCGTCAAAATGGTAAAATGTCACTTTATTCCAATATAGTAACCTTGGGCCATTCTGTACATATTTTGTGTATTTGTACACTATCAATCTTTTTTTCCTGCTTGTGTGATTGGCTTACAGCTTTTCCCAGAAGTATGCATTAAGTAAAATTACAGGAATACCCTGCAATAGTAGGTTCAATTCTGGTGAGCTACCTAAAGGGGAGCAGATGTTGCAGCTTTTCCTATTACAAGAACGCATATAGGTTATAATGAAAGCAGACCCTCCCATTTAAAAATCATTTTGAGAGAGGACATGGTAAGGCTATTAGCAATGTCTTCAGACCAGAGGAAAGTGTGAATTTATGGAAAAAAAGTTATATATTTATATATATTGTAACAAGGACACTCCACTGTAGACCGGAGGTGCAAGTAAGATGCAGTTTATTTGCTTTCAGAACGGTACATAACACGAAATCCAACATAAATAGCTTGCTGTAGCATATAACAGATAAGGGCTCACCGACATCTGTCTCTCTTGCAGCACTGCTGCTCCGGCCTCAATCTTTAGGGCCACTGTCTGGTTCCTCCAGACAACGGCAATAACATGCCAATCCTCTCAATATGGTTCACAAACCCGCAGCTCCCTGCTGCACTGGCCTCCACACTGACTCCAGGGTGGAGCTCTCCTGACTCACAGGTGGGGCCCTGAACACATCCCAGCACACTCTTCATGAGGGATGTACACAGGTGCACAATCAGGTGCTGGTCACTACCAAAGCATGGACCCAGGAATGGAGATTTCATCCCACCCAGAGCTCTAAGAAATCTCCTGGCTCCAGGATCCCAACTATGATCCAGAAAACCTGGAAAGAACTGAAAAGGCAGTTCTCTCCTGGTACACGTACTGTCTTCCTGGAGCCACTCAGCCCCTCTGGCTGAGAACCCTGGGTGACTTTGAGGCCACCTAACACCGTGGTATTGCCTCACAATGCCACAATATATATCATAGTAGAATGTCTCTGTAGTTTTATGTTATATATGCATGAGTTTCTATAGTTATATTTATGACTTACTAATTTTCTACATACTGTCTTATACATCTTATCACATAAACGGTGCATCCCAGAGTCCTTCCCTATAATATATACATACTTGAAACAGACATTTTTTATGGCAATTGTTATTGGAAAGTCATATTGATTTAGTACAGTTTGCTTGCATGAATAATTCAAAAGCAGTTAACCTCCTCCTTAAATGCATTAAAATGACTAAATTAGTGATAAATTGACCTTAAAGTAACATAAGGTTTAGGACTATATGAAGTAAAGTGATGATGACTGCTTCATGTTAAGAAGAAAGAAACATACCTCTACATATTTTATGTTGTTCCTGGTATTTATATCAATACTTCTATTGCACAGGAAAATGACTGTGAAGTGAAAAAGGAAACAGGTGTAAGGTTTAAAATGGTCATAGATCAGGAGCCCCCATACATTAAAAACAAAGGGCCAGTTCACTGATCACCACCCTGTTTGTGTGCCGGACTGTGGTTAATAGGAGTAAAAAATTCCCCAGCATCAGAAGTCAGTGGTTCAGTCAGAGTAAAACAAAAGACCACTGTGTGAGTCTTCAGGGGGGGTAAATAAATACTACTGTGTGGAAGTAAAAAGTGCCCCTGTATTAATGGATAGTAAAAATGCCCCTGTGTTGGTGGTCAGTAGGAGTATGACATCCCCCAACAATAAAGAGTAATAAATCAGTGGCCAGTGGTAATAATAAATGCCCCGAGAGGCATGGCTTGGCGATGGCCACGTGTAGACGTGTGCTCTAGGGTTTTCGACTCCGACCTGAGGCCAGGGCACAATTGCTATACTATCCCAATTGTGCCCTGCCCTCATCCTGAGATCTCCAGTGGATTGGATAACTTTGCTTTGGATCTGCCCCACGTGTAGTTGGAGATGTGGCCTGATTATCCCTTACAGGCCTTCACTCATGTAGCGTGTGAGGATGAGGATCAACGCCTCGCTCTCACCACGACTGGAGCAGAATTTTCCTTTTACCTGGCAACATAGGAGCCTTAAATGCTTAGGTATTTATCTCTCCCCATGTATGGAGCTACTATATGATCTCAATTACAAACCTTTGCTTGCTCTTGTTCCTCACAAACTGATGGAGTGGCGAAGGCCCAAGCATTATTGGTTTGGTCATATGACATACTAAAAAATTGATGCCTTACTGCATCTGTTTGTATTTCAAACAGTCCCTATTGAGCTGGCAAAATCTTTTTTTCACCTATTACTCTCTATTCTCCTGCAATATGTGTGAGCCTCCAAGCTGGCTAGACTACATTACACAATCCATGCAACAAATAAACTGGGTTCCATTTTGGGTTCAATTTGAGGACCTTCTTCCTGTCCTGTAGATTGCTTCCACTATCTATACCTCCATTGATCAAAATGCGGGACTTTCTTGTCAAATTGTATATTCGATTACTATTGCCTACTGACTCCTTTTCTGGGAAATCCAGAGTTTCCACCAGGTAGGCAAACTAACATTTTATTTAATGGAAGTCACAGTCTCTGTCTCCTATCCATTTAGCTTTAGAAATATAGAACCTGAAGACTCTACCCTCGCTGTTGGAGGATCAGGAATGGGAAGCTGGAAGCTGGCTAACCTACTTTTATACTCATAGCCTTTTCTAGTATTCTTTCACCCAAAGGGCAACCAAGATAGGAACCTATATCTCATTTAAATGGCTGTCTGTTGCTGCTGAGCCTCCTGTATGTACAATCTCCATGGTTTATGGACTGCTTCTGCAATATGCATCTGTTGGACCTCCTCATTTTATTAGTGAGTGGTAAAAGGAATTTGGTTGCACTTTTTCAGAAATGAGATTGCAAAGTCCTTCGCACTGTCCCAAACTGCTTCAATTACCAGCAGAGTACAAGAATAGAATTAAAATACTGTTGAGACGGTACTATTGCTCAACCAAATTTCATGCCATGTACCCCTCGGTTCCCGACCTTGGCTGGTAATGCAGGGCTCACTCTCAATCCATGTTACATGTATGGTGGTTGTGCCAAGTTATATTTCCTTTTTGGGCTGCTATATTTGACATATATGACCTACTTTTCTCTACATCCCTTGACCATTCTCCACAACTAGCCCTGGTATCTATGCTACCAGGATCCATTGAGGTTCTTTTTGTTGGCATGTGGAAGAACTTACCAGAAATCTGTCTGAGCAATAAGAATAATTGTATAAAGTCTGAAGCTTTTGGATACACTTCTGCACCTGTGAACCATTTCATTCCTTGCTTGACACTTGAATCCATTGTGTTTCACATCAATCAGTGGCCCTCCATGGCTCTTGGGTTTGATGGTCGGCTCCTTCTCTTTGTTTTTCTCGTCTCTTCTCTGTTTAGTAATTTCCTTCTTATTTATTTATTTCTTACAGGTATTTATATAGTGCCGTCAATTTACGCAGCGCTTTCCATAGTTGCACATTCACATTCAGTCTTTGATGTTCTCTTTCATGTTTTTCTTTCCATGCATTTGTGTCTTTTCTCTTCTCCAGAGGATTCTTACAGGAAAACAATTTGGTTGACTATTTGGTATAACAGCATGCTCAGTTGCTGCCTACTTTGAAACTCTCTTAGGGAGGTGGTTATTTCCTGCATATTGTGTTATTGCATTACCTCCTCCTGGGGAGGTAGTTTCTTGCATATCGGGTTATTTTATTATTCCTTATCTTGACCGTGCTCATATTATACTATTTCTGTATCCTGTTTTTGCTACTCTTTATGTCTATTTTGAAAACGTGATATGAATAAATAAATATGATTTAAAAAAATACATGCCCCTGTTTCAGTGGGAAATGGTGTCTCAGCATTGGTGTTCAGTGGTTACTTACCTCGGTTTAGGTGCCATGTCTTTTGCTGCTTGATGTGACTTCATGACTCGGATTATACAGGCACCAACAGGAAGATCACTCTGCCCAATGATGCCTTTTACATTGCCAGGTTCTGGAATGCAGAATTTTGATCTTTGAACAATTTTGTAATTCAGAAAATCCAGGAAGTCATCATGATCCACGAACTTTATTAATCTCCACAAAACTGAGCAATTCTGTAGGAATCTATTCAAGTGAATCAAAAAACTTTCAATAGGCTTGACCAATTGGCTTCCTAATTGATTCTCACACCATATTACATTAATCAGAGTCACAAATGCCATTTACAAAGCAGTTTGGGATATGTATTTTGGATAAGATGCACTTCTGCTTTAAAACATTTTCTATTCACACTTGAAAAAGAACAATTTCGAAGCAGATGTGTTTGCATGAAAACCACACTTGATTAATTGTGGCGTCTTTAGACAAATATTATTATGAATCATTTTTATTTTTAGTAAACATCCCTTGACCCCATTCATCTGAATTTCACCAAGCATTTTGACTTTTAATGCTCATCCATTTATGTCCTAAAGCAGCATTTATTGTAAGCAATTGTTGGTGGATGGCATGAACACACACCAGTAAATCCTTTAATTGAAAAACGAAACGATGAATGTTTATGAGATGTTTAGAAATCCTGTTTATCAACGCCAGGCTTCTTGTCTCTCAGTTATGCTGCACGCTGCTGTCTACAGCTGCCTTTGTCCATCTTTAATTATGCATGAAACCACAACATGCAGACAATAATTGATAGTGATTATTTCATTGTTTTACACCAAGCTTTATCATCTTACAATAAAGCCAGGAGGAGGGGGGGAAAAAAACCTTTAGGGCCATGTTTAAGAATTAGACTGTAAGCCTTTCTTTTTGTAAAAAACCCTCCTTTGCACCAAAGAACAGGAACAACAGTCTCCTGCTAAGGAAGATAAGCTGTTTTTTCCTTTTGTCCAAGTTATAAAATTCAATAAGGTAACTGAGGATCTATGGTTCATGTGGATGCGTCTTTGTTTGTTGGTGATATACATTTCAATGTGTTTTAACTTACCAAAATGACCGCTACAAGAGCAACAATCATATAGGCCTATTACAATGTCAAGCTAGAACAACTTTTTTAATTACCTATAGAGTTTCTTTGTACCATTAGATGTTTCTGATAAAGAGAGGAAAATAAAATTTTTATTTTAGAAAGCCGATACTTTAATAGTACCTTAGGGGTATATTTAGAAGCAATTTGCAGAGCTATTCACCCAGGGAAATTATGTACATGCATTCAGTGTGAATGGAGGCAAAAACAATGTTATTAGTATATTTTCTTTCCATGTCGAATAAAATATTAAGCCTGCATTATGGCCACTAGATGGAGCTGAGGAAAAACATATTTCCTATGCTCCTCATCTCCATCTAGTGGCCACAATGCCGTATTTACCTGAAATTACATTCAGTGTGGAAAGAAAATATGCTAATAACATTTGTTTTTGCCTCATGCACATGAAATTTTGCGGTGCGAATGACTTAGCATTTATAAATATAAATTATTTATAAATCCCCCCCCCTAATGTGTGCTTTTTGGTCCATGTTGGCCCACCTTTCCATAAACTGACTATCACCCTGCCTTATTAATCCCCAGTGCCTACTCATCAGAAATTATGGAGATCTTATACCAACGGAGGCTACAAGCTATATGCAAGCTGATAGTTATCTGTGTGCTACAAAAGCACAAATGGCCACAGGGAATACGCAGCATGTTGGTGTAAACTGAAAAGGGAAATTGCCTGGTTCTTACGTTGGGCCTGCGTTGGGCAACACTGCCCAATGCAGGTCAATGTTGCTGGGGTGAATGAACCCTAAGTTGATTTTGAGGTTTTAGTATGGGGGTTGGCCAGTACTTTTCAAGCAGACCTTGCATATGGGTGCAAGTCTCGCTTTAAGATTGTGCTTTAAGATGCCAATGATGTACCTTATAATAGAAAAATGAAAGTTTACATATAACAAACATATATTATTGAAAGCATTTTGCTTTATTTGCTCAATTGGTGCAAAATAAAAAGTATCCTTCTAGCAGTCTTGATAACTTCCTGTGATCTCTGCCTCTGCTGCAATTTTATCAATTAGCATTGCTACCAGCAACCTCTGTGGACTACATTACACCTCTTCCCTATAGAGATAAGGAGAAGAAGAGGGAGGCACTATACAGTCCTAAAAGGCCTAGGGTAAGAATGCTGCTCCTCCACAGATACAGTATGGTGAGTTAGTATTGTCACCTTAGGAAAAGAAAAACAAGCCTAAAAAAAGAAACCTAATGCCGCCACCACATCTAAAAAAATGATAAAATGATAGACTGCAATATGTTACATTGTTTTGTTGGCTTGCTATCCTGATTTCTGCTCTGGATTGGGTAGTGCGGTCTTCAACATATTTATGACAGAAATAAGCATTTAGTTCCCTAAATGACCTTCCCCATCTTGTAGGGAACAATGAAGGTGGTTAAATTATGGTGGCTTACATGGTTGTCAGTGGTCAATTGTGATTGTATTATCTACTCTGCCTGTTTAAAGCTTAACACTAGCCATAGAAATTAATAGATACTCACATTGCGCCAAGCTGGACCAATAAGTATACATAAATTATCCCTGGCAGGGCCACAGGAATCCTGTAAAACACTGTAGTAGCCACAGCTACTACAGTGTCTTACAGTAATCATCCAGGCCCCCCGAATGGCCGCCGTGCCGAGTGAGTGACCCACTTTGTTTTAACAGCAGGGGGAAGTTCAGCACAACGACTGTTCCAGGATCCAAATGATTGCTGAAAGACATTGTTGTAGCTGTGGCTATGGATGTCTTTTCTGCCAAAAATCCCTACCACGCTAACAATTGTACATTTTTTTCACATTGCTTCTGCTTTAAATTGAATGCATTATGTGTTATTTATTATTTTCAGGGACACAAATTGAGAAGTTTTAATTTGTATGTAATACAAACAAAATATACAGTATGTATTATTGTACATTTACCTTTGCTTTTATATTTACCTTTTGCAGCCAATAGACTGTGAGTGTATTCCAACAATTAAATTGTACTTTTGGAAGTGAATACATCTGCTTAATTGGTAAAAAAAGTATTTTTTTCGGCTAATCATGTGCTATGTAGCACAATTAGCAAAATGAACTGCCTTGTAAGAAAGAAAATCTCTACAGCTGAAGGGAACAAAAAATAAGCAAGCATAGATTTAGATTCAATAAACCAGAATGATTTAATACCTAGCAACTAAAACCGTTATATATATATTTATTTATGTAACCTGTAAATGTGTGCAAATAAGCAAAAATCAGACATTTTCAGTGTACTTTTCCAACACCGTAATATCATGATAAAATTCAGACAAAAGCAATATTCAGTTCCATTGGGAGAATACTTCGGCCCCCAACACTTCTCTTTAATTATGCAACATACTGTAATTCTGTGAACATTTAAGCAATATGCACATTCCTAATGGACATTTATTAGCAGCAATTGCTATGTACAAATTAGCAGCACGATTGCTACTCCGTTTTATTACGTGCTAGCTTAGCACATTTATTAAATGTACCACTCCTTCTCAACGAACATAAATGCATCCTGCTTACCATTACAATAAAAATAATTTTCTCAGGCTCATTGAACAGACTATAACTTGTAAGAGACGTCTACATTTCATGAAGCTGTGTGGCTTTAACTGATCTATGTTGAAACTGCTCCATGTGTACTTGCAGTGTCTTAAGCTGAACTCCATCCTACCCTTCAGTCTCGCACAGTTGTAAAGCTTCCTCTTCTGTAGTGAAATGGCTTACTCTGATTGCACTGCACAACATGAGCCACTTACAGAATGTGTTAGAATCTGCAGCAAGTCAGGGAAAGCCTGCTTCATTTCTTGGATGGAGGACATACAGCATCATCTAGCTCAGGGGCTCCAATGATCGACTACAATCTCACATTTAGTTTACTAATTTGTACTGAGATTGTAGTGCATCACTGGAGTGATCTTGGAGTAGTGACTACTTTACAACACACAGGGACAATGTGGAACATTGAGAATCTCATGAATGAACAGGAAGTAATGTTCATTCATAACTGGGGACACATAGTACTATGTGTCCCCAGTTATTTACAAACACTGGAGTGATCAGCTGATCGCTCCAGTGTTTGTCTTGCACAGAGGATCGGAACATATCACTGATATGTACCGATCCTCTGCCGCTCGGCCACGCACACGGGGGCTCAGCTTCTCCTCTGGATCCCCCCTGCTCTCCCGGGCAGAGGCAGCGGGGGATCCGAGGAGAAGTGAAAGAAGCACTTCAGCCGCGGGGGAGGGGGGTGAGGAGGACGGAGCCGCTGTCACAGAACTAAGGTCGAGCGGTGAGGGGAGATAGAGGCGCCGGCTGTCAGAACCTGGCCGCGCGTCTCTCTCTCTCCTCACCGCTCGGCCTTAGTTCTGTGACAGTGGCTCCGTCCTCCGCCCCCCCTGCCGCCGCCGGCTGCCGTGGTTCCTTCACTTCTTCTCTGATCCCCGCTACATACAGATGGGGAGAGCAGCGGGGGTCCAGAGAAGCCCCATGGGCGGGAGGAGAGGATCGACCTTATGGGCACCCCTGCTCTAGCTCTTTCCTGCCCAGCCTTACTGTCGCTTGTGCACCCCTTTCATTCATTGGATTTCAGTTATTTCCATTATGGAACCTCAACATCACATATGGGTGTTACGTAGGGCGGCCTGCATGCGTGCAGACTGACATCCACCCAGTGGTGTCATGAGGGTGTGGGGGGTGCAACCCACACTGGGTGACACCATCAGAGGGGGTGACACCAAAATGATTGACAGTCATTGTTTTATTCATATTTGCTATATTTTCATATATAAGAGCTCACAATATTTAACAGTGATAAATTCCCAGAAGCTTTTACACTGCTGAATATGTACATGAATGTACATATGAATATGTACATTGATGTATTGAAAATACATATTGGCTCTTAAAGCTTCTTTTCTTCCATACTTAGGCTTTCTATTTTATTGTTTTGATTACTATAGTACCTACTACTTCCACAGGGCATTGTAGAACGCACTTTCCCTGTTTACAGTCAAATAGACACTCTAGGACAGGGGTAACCAAACTCCAGCCCTCCAGCTGTGGTGAAACTACAAATCTCTGCATGATGCATCTCTCTCCAGGAGTCATGTATGTGGCTGTGAGAATCTTACAATGCCTCATGGGATTTGTAGTTCCACCACAGCTGGAGGGCCACAGTTTGGCTACCCGTGCTCTAGGACAACTTTGGGTGGAAAAAAAATTAACTTATCAGTATTTTTTTTTTTAAATACCCACAAAAAAAGTATTGCAACCATACCTCCTCATGTATCACTTCCCCCTCCCTTTCAGATTGTAAGCCCTCAGGGGCAGGGCCTTCCTTACCATCTTGTCTTGATTTGTATTGTGATTGTAATGTCGTCCCTATTTTGTAAAGCGCTGCGCAAACTGTTGGCGCTATATAAATCCTGTATAATAATAATACAACATATTCATGAAGATAATGTCTTTGATGGAGATAACTTCAGCCTTCTAGTACTAAAAGTGCAGAGTGCTAATCATTCTGCCACATTGCTGCCTATCACCTACTTTCTAAATAGGACATCAAAAGCAGGGGAACTGGATTGTATTGTCAATATCATGTAATATTATTTCAGCAATATTACGATTAACTAAACTGAGTCCTTGTTGTGGCCATCTATTTTAGTTCATCCAAATTTAGAATGTTATTATTTTCCCCTCAGCTCTTTTTAAGTGTATGTAGTTTGAACCTAAACCATAGAAAATGCACAGGAAATTTATATAAAACAACTTATATAAACAACCTAGTGTGCATATGAGAATTCTTTTGTTCATGACTCATGGGCAATTTCATTGTCACTGCCAACAATATTATATGTCATGAGAAGAAAAAGGAAAATAAAATTCTTCCCCGCATTTAACAAGCCTTTTCTTACAAATTCATAAGTCCCAACATTATGTCTTGATGGGCCACCATGATAAGATATCATTGTTTGTCTAGTCTGCATTCTTTAAGTAATTTCTGGTTATCCTTGTGTTATGAAAGGTAATTTGTATTACACATTTTGGCTTCTCTTTTATTATCTCCATTTATTTCTTTATTGTGTCACATTATTTTGTTATCATTCGTATATCTCATGGCTCTTGCTATCCAGATGTAAAAGTGCATTCTATGCAGAATGACATATAATAGAGATTATAGGTTGTAGTCTCATCAACAGTGACTGCTCATTTCCTGCAGGATATTATCCACTACCTTCTCATTGCAAAACTGAACAATAGGTGGTGTCCTCAGTTTGAATTATGGAAACCTGGCAGTTAATTTTCAGATATTCACAGAACCACTCTTGGTGTATCACTACATTGTATATTAGTAGATGAAAACTCATTATACTTTGATAGCAGAATCTCATATACATATTAATAAAAAAAAGTACCTATGCAGGCTCTGTTTTATTTGAAATGCTGTTGATTACATAGAAAAATACTATTTTTCTTTTTTCTATTATTTTATAACATTTCGATTTTATGGTCCTTCAGCGTTGAAGAAAGCTTATTATAAGCACTATACCCAGATCCATTTTTTAAGATTTTGATGCCTGAATTAGACTATTTGTTCCCCGAAGCTCTCAAAGGAAGTCAGCATCATAGAACCACTGCAGTAAAAATCCTGCTCCTGATGTTACTATGATGTGCAACAGTAAAAGCACAGAGAAAATGCCAATATCTTCCAGTACATGGCGTTCACAGGTTTCACCACCACAAGAGAAGTGAAGTACTACTATCATCTCACACAGTCCACATGTCCCTTTTCAACTACTTTCTTCCAAAACAAATTGTACAAAGTAACAGTCTATATAGAGGAAAGATGGTTGACTCATATTAAAAAAATCCCTTTGTTATGATGACTGCCAACCTGGCTAACATGGTCCTGTTTGGAATGCCCCGGTATACAACAAACAATGCCCCCCCCCCAAAAAAAAAATATTCGCTATTTAAGGACTCTACCATGCTATAAATGAACATGGCCACTATGCAACATGCATAGTGGCATATGTTCCTTAGTGGCCATATCCATTTATAGTGTGTTTTAGTATTTGTAGATTCCTTAAACAGGGAAGAATTTAGAGGGTTATTGGGTGACTCATATACCTATTGCAGTTTGTACAATGGCAGGATGGCTGCTATATACTTGAATGGAAAGTGAGCACCCAACACTGCCAACAATTTCTAAAATGTTTAGACAAAACCTGCTCTGCCAGTAAAAATCTGCTCTGTGAGTAGGTAAATATGCAATGTATGGTATTTGGTATGGTATTTCAAGGGAAGGGGGGTGGGGTGTTGTGTGTGGATGTGTGTGGTTATGCGTTCCATCTCCCAATATTCAGCACCTTGCACATAGAGATGTGCCTATAGACAAAAGTGAAGAATTAAGATGATGAACAAAGGTATGAAGCAGCTACCAGTGGTGTTGGCAGTGTTAGTGGCAATGGAGTCTCTTTCTTTCTGAGCAGTTAATGCTGATTAGACTGGTGACATTAACAATGATGGCAATGATAAGGTACCTATTTTGTGGTACCAGGAATGGATAGCAAAAATGGCTTATCGAGACTTCATTCATTTTGGTAAACATCAACTTTGCAACGTTTGTGGGCGACAGCCTGGTGTGCTTGTTGGAGACAAAGCTAATTGCACTCTTGGAAAGGATGCTGGAGGGTGGCAGCATAGCACCTGTATTGCAAACTACTGCTGTGGTTCTTTAGACTGCTTAATTAAAATGTATCTTTTTAATACTGTATGCAGTAGACAGAAATGTCATATGGCGCTATACTGCTATTAGCAGAGCTTGCTATGAAATATGTATATTAGTGAAATTGTGCCCACAACCTAGTTTGAATATTGCATGTAAATCAGGTTCAATTGTGTCTAATGAATAAGCTTAGTCCTCCCTCAGTGCCAGTATCTACATTGGCAGCATTGTAAATCCAGGTAATACAGCCGAGGTTCACTGACAAAACTAAAAAATGAACTTTAATGGGGTTTTAGGTGCCTGTAGCATAATTGAAAAATACAATGGGTGAATTATATTATGGTTCATTACTCCTTTATAGTTTAAGGCACTGTTTCACTGTCAGCTTTTTCAAAGAAGCATCATAATCTATCTGCCTAATGACAACTGAATAGAAAGGTGAGAGATACTCATACACATAGGAAGTTTAATTTCAGCACAGTGAAACAATGCATACATAAAGTCCTAACTACTTTGAAATATTTGTGTAACATTGAAGCACTCTATTAGATATGAACAGTAACAACAGATGGATTCAAGTTACGTACATTGGGAAAAAAGTCAGGCTGTTTGAAATGTTTTGTCTTTTATTAAGGCAGAGATAAGTGCAGCACAATGGGTTACAGCTTATGGAGGGTACTGCCCAATGCATGTACTGCATGAGGAAAATTTGTTTTAGGGTCTGGTTATTTAGAAAAAATGAATTGCAGACCTTCCAAGGGTAGACTGAAGGGGACCTGTTAGGACAGATGTATGTGGGCTGCCATTGTTTTCTTTTGTTTAATATGTTTTTATTGTTATTATTTCACATAAATACATTTATACATGATTCATATAGAGGTATAAGACATCATTCTATCTCATAAATAACATATATTATACATATCTCTAATTGAAAAAACATCTACTCCATTTCCGTCAACATTTACTTTGTTAACCTTTTTGTGAAGGTGCAGGCTGCCTTTAAGTTTCTGATTTCACTCGATAGTGAAACACTGCCTTTTTAGACTTCACCCGCTCTGTGAATCACTGGTAATGCAGCTATAATTCAGATGAAAGCTCTGGAACTTGCTCCTTTAAAAGCATGCATACAATGGCAGTCCCTATATTTGATTGTGTTCACTTTGATACTATTGTTCCCCATGGTCCCTGTGTGTGTTAAGTAGCCACCACTTCAAGTTTGCTCCAATGATGGACTACAATCTCACATTTAGTTTACTAATTTGTACTGAGATTGTAGTGCATCACTGGAGTGATCTTGGAGTAGTGACTACTTTACAACACACAGGGACCATGTGTAACAAAAGTATCCACCCTCCAGAAGGAAGGACAGTGTCGGCACCAATGCAGAAATGATTTGAGGATCTACAGCTGAGCGATACACAAATAAGATACATTTTTGTTAATAGTTAAGGTATTTAAATACATTTTTAACTCTTGAGTTTAGTCTCACTTTAAATTATACAGTTATTTTTTCACAGCAGCGTACGATTATTTAAAGCAAGACTAAACCCTAAAAGAGTTCCTAGGTATTAGAGCTTTTTGGCAGAAGAAACTATGCAAGTCACTACTTTCACCCAGCAGTTTTGTTTGTATGCACTATTTGTGGTATGGATTACGATGTTTGGGCATCAAAATGGAACTGTTGATTAAGCGAGTGGTGGTAGCTCTATACATAATTTATTTGTACATAAATCTTACAGATGGGTACACTCCCATCTGTAAGATACAGATAATCAAGTGCAGGGGCCGATGTAACTCCAGTGTATAAGTGCAGGAGTTACATTATCTGTGTAGATCAAGTGTTGGTGGTGACAACAGAGTAGTGACAGGGATCAAGGAGCTGTTCAGGCCGGTGGAGGGCACACCCAGCGGTAAGTCTAATATAATGTGCAAGTATGCTATATGTACATATAAATTATAGAGCAACCACCACTCGCTTAATTAGCAGTTCCATTTTGATGCCCAAACATCGTAATCCATACACATGATTTCTATTAGCAGCTCTCTATTAGCAGCTCTCTTACTTCCTATCAAATTGTTTTCTAAAAATAAAATGTTTCGTCTTGTGAATAAAACTTTAGTGTCAATCAGAAATCAAGTGCTCACAGTATGTCCCTTGGCACACTGCCTAAGTGTTGGAGGCAGTATCAGAAAGTTAGGTGTCATATAATTTCTTTGAAAACCTAGGGATATAACAATTTTGAATGTCAATTACTACAGCACTGTATCTTAAACTACAATTGTTTTAAAAGTCAATTTCCACTTTTGCAGAGGTATTAAAAAAAAAAAACAACTTATGCCAACAATGTACACTGAGTGTAAATGAGGCAGACAACGCATTTCCTGTATATGAATACAGAAACCTACGTTATTTGTTAGCTTTCCTTTTCAAATCCTCATGGAAATGGCTGCCTCTGTGCTCTGTGTAAATTACAACTGAGCTCTCTCTGAGATCTCCACCCCCCCATTCATTAGTATTCATAGTGACAACTGCCCCCCCCCCACACCCCTGGACAGGAAATTATGTGTAAAGGTAGAGCTGGTGTTTAGTGATCGTGTTACACAGAATCACAGGGACGGGACAGCTGTTTACAGCCTTCTTTACAATCTGACCCTGGTGTCAGACTGAGTTTCCTGGGAAGAAAATTTTGAATCTAGGATTCAGAAAAAATGAAGAAAGCCTGCAATGTGAGTCATGTAAATGTGCACCTCTACATTACCACAATAAATGCAAATCACTTATAAAGGTGGAAATTGACTTTAAGGCTGTGGTGCTATAAAATAAAGTGACTCAATCATTATAGTTAAGCCTGATGAATATATCCAGCACATTCATATACAGTACACAGTTCTATGTTCCCATGGTTTGTGACTATATCAAGCACAGGAAATGTAAGGATTACTGCCTTTTCAAGGATCTAGTTGTCCAGGCTAGAGTGTCAACGCACAGTACTTCTTCGACTTATTAGACTTATTCTTTCACACACTTCGATCTATATCGCAACAAAAAAATATTCCCTTAACTTTGAGTCTTTTCAATCACCAGTCCTTGACAACTCTGAAAATGACATTGTGCTAAAGTTTCAGGATTTATTTTTGCCCCAGGGATAGTTCTAAGTCTCCTTGTTCAAAACGATGCCTTGTTACATTGTTAGAGCTGCTTTTAATTGTCGTGGCATATTTGCCTTCTTCAGTTTCCTTTTTCCATGCCATGACTTTATGATAATGAATTCTGTTTGATACTGTTCGTATACCTTGACAATCACTCTATTTGAGACTTGTTGGTATCTAATAATACCTCACCGTTGACTTCATTTTTGCTTATTATTTTGCCTTTTAAAGGAAACAATATATCTTTATTTGGTGTTTCTGTGTAGTGCCTGCAGCATAGGCTGCTTTGCAGGTGAAAACTGCAGAACTAATACCCAGAGGTATAAGTATTAGGAGGAATTAGCAGAAGCTATCTATCCACTTTGCCAGAGGGCCCACCTAAAGAGCTGTGGTGCATGGACATTTGACCTATTAATCCTGTAGAGTTCATTACAAGCACTTCCTCACTGCTTACATTTAGCAATAGACCTTGTTAGCAGACTTTATTTCTTTTGTGAACAGTTCAGCTGTTATTCAGCCTCTCTTTCATTGCATGAAATACTAGGAATATATCCTTCTGGTCGAAGTGTAAAAATCCTAAAAAATAGAAAAAAATAAGGGATTTAAAAAAAGTTTACACGCAGAAAGTTGCTGTGTTATCTTAGTTCTTACCAATGGCAGAACTACCAGGGTCGCAGCGGTCGCAATTGCGACCGGGCCCTGGCATTCCACCACTTAGGGGGGGGGGCAGTGAGGAATAAGAGGGCCCCCTGAGATCGTGCCGCTCTTTCCCTGCCACACAGGCACCCGCAGCAAGTATGGGTGGCTGTGCGGCAGGGATGGAGAGGCTGTCACCACCGGGCAGCACATTCCGCAATGTGAGGACCCTCTCCTCTTAGCCCCGCCCCCTGGAGTGGGAAGGGGGGCGCAGGGAAGTGTGGGGGGATGCTGATGATATCCTGTAGTGCTGACTTTTATTATAATGTTATAATGTATTGCTGGGACTTGTAGTCCCGCATAGCTGATGGTATTCTGTATTGCTGTATAATCGTTATACAGCAATGCAGAATAGCTCCCACTATGTAGGACTACAAGTCCCAGCAATGCATTATATTTTTAAGTAGGCATACACCACTGCCAATACTTGGCATTTTCACGAGTACTCATACTCGTAAAAATGCCCCGATACTAAACGCAGATACCGGTGTTGTGTCGAGAACGTCGAATTTGCCGACCTCAGCATCTACGCTTGCACACAGACCAGTATTATCGAGGAAACCGGGATTTATTCACAAAGTATTTTGTTTAAATTGTTAATTGTGACCGAATACTTTGTAAATAAATTTCGGTTTTCCTCGTTAATCCCGCTTGTACGTAAACGCGGATACTGGGTCGTGACTGACGATGTACAGTGTACGTCGCCAGCATCGGGGCTGATTAAACAGAGTGTTAAACTCTGTTTAAACCTGTAAAGTCGACTGTCGGCTTTACAACAGAAGCAATTCTGGCTCTAAAATAAAATAAAATAAATCTAATAATAATAAAAAAATGTTTATAAGTCCCCCACAAACACGCGTCGCGTGCGCCTACATTTAAAAGCGACAAACACACGACACATGTTGGGTATCGCCGCGCACGCCGGAGTGAGAGCAATAATTCTAGGGCCAGTATTTTGGGGTTTCTCTAAATTGATGACCTGTGGGGGCTTTTAAAGCGTCTTCTATGGACTTTTTGTGGTACTGCAGTTTTTCGCTGTTTCACGGTCGCATGCAATTTGTAACCTGGGCATGTTGGGTATCGTTTTAGTCATTGTAACCTCATCTTTTATATTTCATTAAACAAATGGGTATTTTGTTGTGTTTTGGGGCATTTAATACATTTTTTCACTAAATGTTGGGGTTTAATAAGGAGTTGCGCTAATATTGCGCAACATAAAAATTTGCAACTACCACCATTTTATTCTATAGGGTCTTGCCATTCAGAAAATATATAATGTTTGGGGGTTTTAAGTCCTTTTCAGGCCTAAAATGTGGAATATAACATGGGTGCAAAAAATGAAAAAAAGGCCTCAGTCATGAAGGGGTTAAAGAAACGGCTGCCTGAGGTCCTGCCTTCCTGTTAACCATGTGGTTCCACGGCGGTTGGGGGGGGGGCCTTCATGGTTTCTTGCGCCGGGGGCCCTGAAGGTTCTAGTTACGCCTCTGGTTCTTACCCTTGTTACTTTCAGATGTACTAAAGTTTCTTTGAGGACATCATTGTCCTCTGTAATGAATATGTAAGAATTCAGGAACAAATATAGCAAAACATTAAAAGTATCTTAGAACCAAACATTACTGTTTGTTGTGATTCACTCAGTTCTGTTTGCATATTGTACCTGACGTTCACCCTTTCCCCTTCTCATCGTACAAATACACAAAAACATGCTGATCGGTGCATTTCCATTGAAGTCTATGGAGCAAAACGAGCTGATAAGTGCCACAAAGAAGCTCAGGGACTATTTTAAACAACATGCGTATTTTGATGCATGATTCCGCGCATTCGCGAAAACGGCCTTCATAGGAATGCATGCGTTTCAGCGTGGAAAAAATGTGCAACGAAATGCCCTGGTGTGAACAGGGCCTGAAGTGTTGGTGGTCAGTGTTTTGTATGCCCACTTGTATGGCCCAATTATTTGTGAAAAAAGTAAAAAAAAGTGAACCTGTCAAAAAAAAAAAAACTGTAAATACTTAAATACTGTCATTGATCTTTGATTTACTGCCTGATTAATTTTCTGTATCTAACACTTCCTGGTTTGCCAAATGTTTTCCCCCACTCTGCATTCTGTGATTCCTCCTGCCCTTCTCTACATCACTACCGCACACAGTAGTGATGTAGGTGTTCTCAGGCCGAACTATAGCCTGCAGCTGCTAACCGGGCGCATAACTTACCAGCATGTTCAATGCAGAAGAGCCTTTGGCAGTGGTTGACAGTGAGATCTGTGATATGGGCAGCTGGACAGTTTATTATACCCGGTGCAGGCTGGACTTTAATTTTACTGACAACCTATTGGTGGTCAGTGTTGTGTCTTCCCTTTACTGTTGGTTGGCAATGTGTGGCCCACTACTGCAGGTTGGTGTTGTGTGCCACCATACAGTTGGCTGGTGTTGTCTGCTGCCTTACATCTAGGCAGCGGTGTGTGTCCACTTACTGCTGGTCAGTGGAGAAGTGCCCCCCTTACTGCTGGTCAGGGGTATGTGCGCCCTCACTGCTGATCAGTGGAGAAGTACTTTTCATGCTGCTGTTCAGTGGAGACGTACTCTGCTTGATGCTGGTTATAAAAGAAGTACTCCCCTTGCCGCTGGTCAGTGGAGCAGTGACCTTTTACTACTGGTCAGTAAAGCAGTACTCCTCTTGATGTTGGTCAGTGAAGAAGCACACCCCTTCCTGCTGGTCAGGGAAGAAGTGCTCCCCTTGGTGCTGGTCAGTAAAGAACTGCTCCCCTCACTGCTGGTCAGTGAAGAAATTACTCCCCTTCTGCTGGTCAGTGGAGTAGTGCTCCCCTTACTGCTCATCAGTGGCTAACTGCTCCCCTAGCTTCTGATCAGTGAAGAAGTGCTCCCCTAGCTTCTGGTCAGTTAAGAAGCTCCCTCTTTCTGCAGGTTAGTGAAGACATTCCATGTTACTTTTGGTCAGTGGAGAAGTGCCCCCTGGCTCCCGATCAGTTATGTTTACCTCCTTATGTTGGTGATGAGTGGTAGCAGTCTTTACTTGCCTGAAAAACTTCACAAGCCACTGTATAGATTTTTCATTAGAAGCCCAACATCAGCGGGCAAAATACTTGATGTTAAAAAATGCCTCTGGAAGCACCACATTCCGTACACAACATTCTACACAGCAAAGCTTATGAACTTTGCTCAGGGAGGCACTCACTTTTTTGACACCCCATCTGCGACTGCAGCTGAGTTGGATAAAAATGAATGTCACCTTGGCAATAAAAGTGCCAAGTAGCTGTTTTTTTTGAGGTTACAACTACTATTCCTGGATACATGAGCGAGTCCACATACGCGTGTGTTATCTTTGACCAAAATCGCTGTGCCACATAGCGGCAGTTGTTTACTCACACATGTTGATGTTCAGCTACAGTTATGTCCCCTAGTTGATGTTCTAGTTTAGAGTTCAGTTTTACAGTTTCTTTGTTTTTTGTTATGACTGTGGCACCTGACTTTGGTTTCTTTACTTCAAGTTTCAGTTTGCAATACTCATCTTTTTTTTTTTTTTGCGCCCTGGGTAATGAGGCTGTATTGCCAATTGTATGTGACTTACATTATACCCCTTAGAGGGCTATTGGACCAGTCCCCTATAGTCTATGGATGAATAATTAATATGGGCTGGAATGTATCACTTAGCATGAAAGACTAACTGACCAAATACCATAGTTTTTGATCATTAATGAACTCAACACTCCTTCCTTTTTAGTGTGGAACACTCTAAAGGCATTATAGTATATAATAGTATATAATATATATATAAGTATATTAGGGAATACTAATTGACCAAATAACTCAAAAAGATCAAAAAGACATCTAAGACATGGTAAAATAATATTATTAAGGACATACAACAGGCAGAAAATACCTTTTTATCGAACCCTACTCCCAAGACACCTTCTATATGGGTAGAATATCAGCAGTTATTCAAGTCTCTCCCATTGCCCAGAGCAGAGAAGAAACATTTGTTTGCTAAACAAGTATAATTTAAAGAGGTCACTTGCTGGCCATCATAGCTAAATCTCAGCAACCTGTTGAATGTGTCAGCTTCTGTCTACCCATGAAGGCCAGGTAGTAGTCGCCTCTGCTGATATCTTGGTATACTTTAAAGAATTCTACATAGACCTTTACAGTAGTAAAATGTCCTACAAGCAGATCTCCCTTCTCCAATTTTTGAAGTCCACTACGCTCCCTACTGACACTAAGGGGTTGATTTACTAACCTTATAAACATGCCACTAACAAGTATACACCTCTGTAGTGTGTTCCCTCCCAGCATGATCTATTGGTGGAATCTAGACACCTTTGTAGTGTGTACACACCCAGCAGGTGTGTTGTGCAAAGCCTTGCATGAATTGCAAGGTGATGTTGTGTAAATTAGCTCTACATTGTGTTGCTTGCGCTGATGAATGCAGGAATGTAAATGCATGAGCTAACCCTTTTTGTCTAAACTGTGAAGCAGTATTATATATGCATCATGTGCATGATTTTTCCATATATGGCATTAGTGGAAATATGCTTTTAGAGACTTTTTGGTTGATAAATAAGTTTTGCTGTGTAAAAATCACACGCACCCAGTGCGTGCGTGTGTTTAGGTTAGTAAATCACCCCCAAAATGTGATATCACTCATGTCAGATTTTGGGAAATTCTTGGGTTTTTTCATTAATTGGGATAAAGCAGTCCTTCTGGCAGTTGATCCCATTCCATACTCCTTACTCACATATGCCAATCAAATAAGTAAAATGATTGTTTTTAAATATTTGGGAATCCAAGACTCCTTAAATTTACAAGATTATATCAAATGAAACATTAAAATTCAAAACTAAATGTAAACATTGGTGTATATTGCCCCGATTGTAATTAGTAGGGTTAGCTTACTAAAAAATGACCTGGATGCTGCAGCTTCTGTACATTCCGTATAATTCTACTAAATAGATACCTAAAAAAAAACTCTTTACAGATTGACAAACTTCTCATTGGAAACAAAACAAGGCCATTATTAGTATTAAAATGCTTAAATCTTCTAAGGATGCAGGAGGTTAAGCAGCTCCAAATGCTAATCTTTATTTTTTGGCATCCCAGATGCAACAAATGGCAACATGGGGCACCCTAAACATTGGAGACTCAATTCAGAGAGTCATCTCTGTAGCATGCCCTCAAGTTTCTCTTATTTCTCCTCTATAGGCTGGCCACTTCCAGAAGGGTGCAATCTTTCTAACACTAACACTACAGCATAGACTATGAACAGTGTACAGGATCCACTCACTACATGCCAACAAGTTGTTGGCCTGGAAGTACAGCCATATTTTGTTTTTACAATAAAAGCATAGATTATTCAGTTTAGTATTATTTTCTCCGGTGAACACATAAGGAATGTGTGTAGTTTCTGGAGGTTTGGGAGAGTGCAGATAAACCATGCATAAACAATTGTTGGGCCCATCATGTACCGAAGAGCTTGGTGCTTATATAAGCCGTTTGCTGAATGCCATACAGGCTAGTATCAGTACAGTAGAAGGTTAGCACACTATTAGCTATTATATCATGAAGTTACAAGCCCCATTGCTTGGTGTAGTAGGCTGATGTCTTTTGATGGAGGGGGGTCTCACTTTTTACACTCACCAGATCCAAATAGGATCTCAGGAGCAGATATTTGAAGTTTTGCTTATCTCTTGTCACCACACTCTAACGTATTTGCCAGATTTACTGGCCAGATAAAAACTGCTTAGTGCACATGAACTAAAGAAATGCCATTCACGAAAAAAACATGTTTTCATAACATTTAAGGTTCAATGATGGATGGAACCGGAACAGTAAATCTCTGGCTCCAGCTTTGCTCTGCTAGCTTGCTCTTTAGTCGGATGCAAATCCATTTTTCTATGGTACAGAAAAAGTTCATTTCAATTTAAATACCAGGGAGATCTTATTCAAAGCTTGAAATACTTCATAGAAGATTTGCTAAATCCGTCAGAAAATCAATAAATACAATAAAAGCTTTTTTTCAGCTCCAAAATCCCACACAATTACTTTTTAGTAATAATACAGTGAAGTATCCCAGAAGCCCCAGTCAAAGTGCCCTGGATCTAAGTAAACTACTGTTGTTGTACTGTAGCTTATCCTGCCCCCAAGTTGCACCAGTTTTTTTTAATGTATTTCTGTTTTTTATCCTGATTAGAGCAAATCCATATGAAGTGACGTTTACAAAGTAAAATCCAGGAAAAAAAAAAGAAAAAGCAAGCAAAGGGGAAAACGGGGACATGATAAAGTATTACTAGGACAGTAAGGGGGTAAGACCAACTGCATGTGTTTTGAAAAAATATAAGGTATAACAGAAGAAATAATTATTTGTTTGTTGGCAAATCTTTAAAAAATAAATACATTAAAAAAGCGGAATTATGGTATACATAATGAAACTGTTAAGTATGATACAGGATACTTTCTTATTTGCAATAGCAGAACATTTTTCAGGACAAGCTTTCAAGAGATGCAATTTTTCTTAAGGTCAAACAGTAATGACATACAGAGACTATGTGCTATGCTGTGTAAAAATGCTATGACATACATGTATATGACATATCTTTAGTGATTTAGTGACAAGAATTACCTGCACTTTTCTACATGGTAATAAAACGGATTTCATTTTGATTCTTACTGTGTAATTCATACTAAATGTGTAGGAGTGTATTTATTTATAGAACGGTCGCAGAGCCTTTTGTTCTGCAGGAATCTGACTTTTACACATTATGGTCACTAGATGGAGCCGAGGAGCATAGGAATTTCCATAATGGCTATAATTGGTAATACGGTGCGAATGTACAAGTCAGATTTTTTCAGAATGAATGGCTCTGTGGACATTTTCAAAATACATCCCTTAAAGTGTATGTAGACTCTAACAGTAAAATTGTCTTATTAATTGTCTCCCTTTCGGTCTGTTACATATTTTGTTGAAAGAGTTTTGTTATATCTGTTCAATATGTGTAAAATTATAACTTTCTAAGCTCTCTCTGTACCTTCTGACTGTTATAAGTTGGCATTGTACCCAGTTCTCATGTAGCCAACAGGACCTCCCCCTCATATGTTATGGAGAAGAGGAGAAGTGGAGGTGTTCTGCAGTCCTAACACACTTCCTGTCCTAGTGTGACAACAGTGCTTCTCCATGGATACAGTGCACTAAGTGAGCAATAGCTGGGTATTTCTAAAAACTATTGTATTAATTCTTATAGCTTGTGACAAAGTCATTGCATACAGACAGACTCCATTTAACTTACCAAGAGACTTCTGTAGACACTGGGGTTGATTTACTAAAAGCAAATTGGCTGTTCACATTGCAGCAGGCATTTCCCTTAGCTTGATGTGGTGAAAGTTCACTTTGCACGGAATAACCAATGATGTGCAAGACAAAAACAAACAAAAAACTAAACTTATTTTTAATGGCACATTATTGGATGATGGAAGTCAGCAGAGTTTCACCTCAATTACTTGCAAATTGTATAGCACAGTTACTTGCACCAGCTCATATTTAAAGGGTTTACAACATAGGAAGGGAATACTTTTCATGTATTTATGTTTTTGTAAATCATTTGCAGAATGTGTATTTTTCTGTTCAAACATTATAGGATTTTTATACTTATATTATACAAAGTACTGTATATCTTACTAAGACTCATTTTGAAAGCACAAATGCAGCTAGAACATTATATTTAAGGATGCACCGATACCGCTTTTTCGGTATCAAGCACGAGTCCCGATATTTTGCTGTCGGTACTCACCGATACCGAGTGCCAATACCGGTGCTTCCGCTGACATGGAGCCATCTTCTTGGGCAACCAGGAAGCTGGGCAGCAGGTAATTTCAAGCCGGCTCAATGCTGATTTGTCGGAAAACCTGCTTCCCAGCCAATAAGCTTCCCTGCTTCCTGATTGCCTGAGAAGCCAGCTCCATGTTCCCCTACGCCACTGCTGGTCAGAGGAAATCTTCCTCTGACCGGAAGTTCCAGTGTCAGGGAAGACTCGGTATCGGCACCAATACTGATACTAGTATCAGTATCGGTGCATTCCTAGTTATATCTTTAGTTTCGGATAGGGTGGGAAAGGGTTACAACCATTGTTCCCTTTTTTACTGATGACTGTTGCCCTTTTAGAAAAATGTTTCCTCACTTTTTGACCCCCCCCACCGTCATTGGGAGCTGGAGTAAGGGAAGAGTGGAGAAGGCAGGCCTGGATTCCCCACAAGGCCACCGAAGCCCGGCCACGGGGCGGCAGGGCGCAGAGGGGCAGCAGCGGTGTCCTTGTGGGGAAGTTTTCTATGTGTCCTAGTGGTGATCTGTATTTATCCATTGTGGTAAAACATGGGTCACCTTTTTATGTGTGAACAGGCCCTAAGGGCTAGATCACACCAGATGCAGTGCGTTCCAGCCTGATTCAGTGCAGGAACGCACAGGATCGCATCCCGGCCGGCTCACTGCATTCTGGGGCGGGAGGGGGCATGGTGGTGCATTGAAGTGATGGCACCGCAGCCACACACCCCTGGGCCGCAGTGAAGATCAATGACTGCGTACAGACAGAAAACATTGTGCGTGCAGCATTTTTTCTGACCGGACTGGAATACAGGCATTGATGTGCCACACGTTCTGGTGCCGGTGATTACCACGCATTCTGGTGCCGGTGCCTCCCGCTCCAGAACGCAGTGAGTCGGCTGGGATGTGATCCAGTGCATTATGGCACCGAGTCGGGCAGGAATGCACTGGGGCTGGTGTGAACTAGCCTTAAATCTTCCTAGTGCATGTGTTTTCAATTATAGGGAATAATTAACCACTTGTGAATGTTTTTTAAAAGTCGCATTCACTGTTTAATAAATCTGCTCTTTTAAGGAATGCCATAAAAGAAAATGTATATTTTTCATGGGTAATGCTTTACACTTGCTGCAGATTGTGCACAGACTAATATAATGTCACTCTCTGTACTATAAAGCAAGTGTTAAGTCTTCAGCTTCCAAGATAGGCATTAGCTTTTATTAAAAAACAGATGCATTTTCCTGGTTTAAAAAAAAAAAAGCTATTGATTTACCTTGAAGGAACTTGAGCACATCAGAAAACATTGTAGCCAATATTAAAGTGCTTCTGGAAATATTTACTCTGATATTATGAAATGGACAGTTAATATTTCCTCAACCTCTCTTTTGACATTTACTCTCATCTACTGCACACAAAAATAAAATCAATATGTAATCTCTTTCACAAATGTAAGAGCAACTATAATGCATTCTATAAAGATAGAAGATTCAGTAAAATGAAGTTTTTGAACTTTTATCAGGATATAAGGTCATTGTTTTAATGCATTCGCACAGTCTTTTAAAAGGAAAACTATGGGGATTGAACAAGTAGTAATTTCATGGAGACGGAGCCCTGATATGCAGTCTACACAGAATTATTACGGCTACAAACAAGGGAAACAAACACAAAAACATGATGTTCAGAATATTATTTTGGAACAACCGCAGGCAACAAATAACATTATTTATTAAAGTATTGAAGTAGACCTAACCTTAAGGCTAGGTTCATACTAGGGTGACCACATGGCAATCGTGCACGAAACGATGCGGATGTCTGCACAGTCACGAAATTGCACACCACTGCTGATTGCGCTGGTGGTGCCATTATTTTCTAATGGCACCCCAGTCACACCATGCAATCGCGCATGAAAAAAACACGTGGTGCATGTCACAAAAAAGAAGTACATGTACCTTTTTTCAGCGATTGCTGCGCAGATATAACACCATTGAAATCAATGGGGCAGTGCGGCAATCGCTGTGTGCAATCGTGCAGAATCGCTGTGTGCAAACCGCTGCCCCAGTATACGCATCCTGGAATCACAGATATCTGAACCTAGCCTAAAGTTTAGGTCCAATTAAAAAAAAGTAATTAGGGAAGTAGAGTATGAGATCCAGCAGCAACCTAATTATTTATACACTGGTTTACTGACGTTAGAAGAGTCAAGTCAAAATTGATAAAAACTCACATCAGTGCCCACAATACAGAGCTGCTTTGGATCAGATTGCTTAAGGTGTAACTTCACTTTTGTTGTGAAAAAAGCAATCCCCTTTGGGTTAACAATGTACATTGTAAGGATTTTAACAAACTTTGTTGCAGATGCCTGCCTTTTTCTGTTTGGAAGAAGAAAGCTGTTTGCTACAGCATGTCCTTCCAAACTGATTCCTGTATGAATGGGTCTTTGTTCATTATGACCACCTACTGCACTTTCAGTGTTCAAATAAGGAAAGTCGCAGTGCCTGCATCATTTTAGAAGTAGTTAAAGTACTTTTTTGGTTCCATAGACATCAATGGGAAACTTTATGGGACAAAATGCTCAGGAGTGAACAGGGGCCACGGAAATTAATGTGATACCTTGTCTTGAATGGTGCGCTTGGCTTTGAGCGACAAACACCAAGGTGTGAACAGAGCCTTTGGAAATATCTTAGTGCAGACTTCTGCGGAAATCTGTTGGTCAATCACACAAGCAGGAAATTACATCTCTGGGAGCATTCCATACTCTTGCTGTGTACAGAATGCCTCTAGGTTTCCATAATGCATTGCATTTTCTGAACAGTTTTAAAAAGTTACATCAGCTTCAGACTGAAATGGAAAGGTATTTTAGTAAATTGAAATTACAAAATAGCTCATGTAGCAATTTTATATTAGATATTTTTTGGATTATGCAGTCATATAGACACTATTAATAGCCTTCCGCAGATCAAGGTAAAAATAATTGTGGTGTAGAGGATTATAAAGAAAAAACACATGAGACTTCTTTTGGATTTTACACTGCAGGTTTATGTCCCACCTGAAGGAAGGGGCTAACACTGGGGGGCTGGGGATCTGGAGCTTTTAGTTGTGCTTTAATCACTTCAGCAGGTATTGGAGCATGTGCAATACTGCACAATCTACAGGCTCCAAAGCCACCCAGACTTGTACTGGCCTAGATACTTAGAAACCTCACACGTCTTCTCTGAGGTGTATACTATATTTAATGTTGATGAGGAGGGCTATGTTTTCAAAACTGCACGAATCTTTTAACTTATATTATGCCTTTGGTGAAATATGTTATAAATAAAATAATACTACCTCTACTACTACAGCTAGATAATAATAATAATAATAATAATAATACTTGATTTGTGACTGATATAGTAATTAAATAAGTGTTGATTTAAGAATGGTACAGGGGGCAAGATTAAAGGTAAAATAAATAACTTTGATTTACAAAAGTTATATCAATAAATTATACATGTACGTCCAGCGTGACTTCATCAGGGATCAGGAGCATCTGACGTTATAGATCACATATGTATATAGTCACATCTATAATCAGGAAACACTCCCACTTACCACCATTCACTAAATAGATTTATATATATTTGACCACTTTGTGTCCAAACACTTTGCGGAATTTCACCAAAAAAATCCCAAATTCCTCCAATTTTGGGGATGAAAGAAGGAAAGTAATCGCTCTTATACCATTTCATATAAACTGCAAAATCTTTGAAATTGACTGCTTGCTAGATTGCTGCTAGTATTTCAGATACTTAACCCCTTGTATCTATTTGAGAGGGGAATCAGAGCGTACTTATCATACATTTTGTACTGTTTACTGGCTATATGGGTTATTGTGATAAAAACACTGCGTGTGGCGGGCCATCTTCTTTCTCTCTGGGCTCCCCCCAACTGGCCGAACACCAGGGCCCGGTTGCAAATGCGACCTCTGTGTCCCTGGTAATTTTGTATTGCTTGGACTTGTAGTCCTGCATAGCTGGTGGTATTCTACATTGCTGTATAATGACATAATACAGTAATGCAGAATAGCTCCAACTATTCAGGACTACAAGTCCCAGCAATACATTATAATGTAAATAAATATAAAACCAGCAGCTGCTTCTTACTCCCACTGTGTGCCCCAAGAGTACACTATACACACTCCATGCACTGTGTGCCCCAAGAGTACACTATACACACTCCATGCACTGTGTGCCCCAAGAGTACACTATACACACTCCATGCACTGTGTGCTCCAAGAGTACACTATACACACTCCATGCACCGTGTGCCCCAAGAGTACACTACACACACTCCATGCGGACTGCTCGCACCTGGTAGGTAAACACCAGACTCCGCTCTCCTCTTCTGGCCTCACATAAGCAGCCCCCTACCGCACCCCTACAGGTGACCCGCAGCACCCCCTGCGGGCCGGCCAGGTGTCTCCCGCATAGTACAAAGCGGAGCATCCCGGTGCAATGACAGCCCATCCCCTGTGACCCGGAAGTTTCACGGACTGTTCATTCCTATGTACAGAGCGCCTGCTTGCTGCCCACAGCGCCTCCTGCCAGTGCAGAATACAAACTCTTATTATCCACGAAACCGCTTCAAAATTCAGCCAACCTGGACTTGTACATGCAGAGCGGCGGTGGGAAGGAGCAGCGCTTTCTGTAGGGGGGGACAGCATGTCATTTAGTTATTCATTTTTCACGTATACACACTCACAGTGGGTGTACATTCCAGTGCCTTGTAGCTGTTAGCTTGCTTATTTGCGCAGTTCATTTTCTATATTTAATAAATTATACATTATTACATATTTGACTGGTCAATGTTGTTAGGCTATTTCAAAGCCTAACAACATTGACCAGTCACATATGTAATAATTGAAAAAGGAAAACAGCAATCAATGTACATTTTCTTTTTCATTGTGTCTGATTCACAAAGAACGCAAAAACACACTTCTTTTCCATTTTGCAGCAGCTGTACAATATTAGTAGAAGTAGTAATGGGAAAATACAGGAATGATTGCTATCCCAGAAAAAAAATTATTTTGAATAAATATATGGACATGTTTTGACAAGCAGTGTAATGACATTTTATGGGATTTATCAGTTTGATGTCTCAATTCTGTTATTACTTTTGATAATAAATGTATCTGTACAATAATTTTGATACAATGCAGAATCCAGATATGTCCAGCATTTCGGCTTGAGTTTGCTTCAATATATTAATAACTTAAAACAGAAATCTTTATTGACAATGTAAGGAAATTAAATGTGACATTTTATTATGAGATTGTTTATGTTCTTTTATCAGTGCATGTAACAAACTCGAGAGATGTGAGCACAGAATACATCGCACCAGAAGCAACATAGATTGGAGAAATGTTTGTCGTAGAAAATATTATGTAAAATACTATAAATCTTCTACTATTACTATACATAAATGTAATAGGTTTCAGAGTTGCAATGTCTGCAGTGTACAATGGTCTATATCAAAACAACTGGTTTTAGCACCAGAGGCCTTAAAAGAGTACAACCAAATATATCCAGAAGCACCTATCGGTAAGGACAGAGAAGAGAGCAGCTGTGCATGGCAAATAATCAGCATCTCTCTTTCATTTTCAAATCTTACTGAGCAAACTGAATAGAGAAGCTGATTGGTTGCCATGCACGGCTGCTCCGGATTTTGTCTGCTCCAGTTTTGATAAACTCCCCCAGAATAGTTTGTAAAAACCAAACATAATAATTCACTATGAATGGAGACATTGTGTTACTACACAGGATATTGGGAGGAGATTGTTTACCAAATCTCTCCCTTTGTCTGAGTTTTCTAACTGAAAATGTAAAGTATATTACTTACAGACAGTCTGGAAACCATGCTATAGTATGTGTAGTAATAAAATGCCAAATAATTTTAATATTGCAGTTGTAATAAATACAATAGTGCCGCTGTATTCTACCGGCCCCGTTATAAACAATAGAGAGCGGGAGGACTGAAAGGACAGAGCGGCACGTACGGAGCTAGAGAGGTCACCTCACCTCGGTAGAATAGTGCCGCTGTGAGCGCTTAGGGAAGAGGCAGGTGAGAGCTACCCACATATCCCATTGGCGGGGGGCGCCCCACTGTGTTCACTGCCTATCTTAATAGGTTTCCGTCCCCAGCGATTTTGCATAATGCAACAGCAGTAAACACCTAACAACAACTCCAATCCTTCTTCACTTTACTTTAAAAAAGGATTTTTTTATTGTTGTCCCTAACAAAGAGTCATTATTAGGAGACACATAAAAAAAGAACAAACATACTTGTTTAAATATTTAATCACTAGCGGTCATTGATGCCTTGATGCCCAGGCCAAATTTAACAGTGACAGCATGCGTTGCTTAACTTGACAATAACTCTATGAATAGTTTGTAAACCTGAATATTTCTTAAATGATTTAGGATATATATACTGTATATATATTTATATTTATTCAATATAGCTTTCGGCCTGCATGTGATCACTATAATTGCTTGCTGTGGGTTAGTGCATTTTGGGAAACTTTATTTCACACTTTTGATAATGTCAGTATATAATACATATGTAATCAGCAGAGCTGTGTCATAAAAAAAAGTCTTCCAGTGCAAAATAAGTGAAATACTCTGTTTCTTTTGTTAATATCAAGTGACAAACAGTACATGGGTTAGAGTGAAGGTACTATTGTCAGAAACCTGAAGTTTTTTTTGACTACCTGTGTGTGGCAATGAGTTTCATGGACTTGAATGTGGCTATATTGGTGTCCACCAGCAGTTTAACAATTAGTCACCACCTGATGCTGGCTGCTGGCAAGCTATTTAGCACTTTACAGTTCAAGCAATGCTTCTTTTGCCTGCATCTCTGAACCTGATCTGTATGCGGTGCTATTCTGTCCTTAAACTTCCTGTTTCTGGCCAATCCTAAACTTGACCTGTTCCCTACTGCTACACTGCCTTCCCCGCTGGACTTGACTCTGCATTGTTACCAATTACCCTCCTGTTGCAATTTTTATAGTTGTCTTCACTGTAAATCGTAGTTTGGTTTCTATTGTGTAGTTGTTTATCTGATAACATTATACAACAGGCTGTCAGCATTGGTAACCTGACAACTATTTTAAGTTTCACTGTCTGCTTTACTTAAAACATAAGCTGTCACAACTGAGGTTCATATTTTGTGCTTTAAATACTCAGTTAATATTAACCATCATTATAATACCAACCTGACAAATTCAAGGCAAATTATAATTAATAAAAACATATTAGTACAACAGAGATGTCCTATATCCCGAATGTGTGTTTGCAGTAAAGGTTCTCTAAGCTGCAGCAAAATATACAAACTGATGTCTTACTTCATACTGGTACAACAACAATGGCATGTCAAACTTTGTAACTGTTTTTGAGATGAGGAAAGTTATGCTTTAGCATCTGAGTGTTGTTTTATTACAAACAGTTAGAACGTTGGCTTGTGTGATATATAACTGCTGTGAAACTGTTTAGGTCAAATGAAGGTTAAGTTGCACCTTGGTGGAAGAGAGAAATAATGCAGCATTACCTGCTTAGTGATATTACTCTCCCTTTCCTTACATATCCCTAGAGCTTGGAAGATAACAGCCTTGCGGCAAAATGTTCAAAGGCTCACAAGTTCACAGTCAGAATTCTTCCTTAGGGAGCCTGTGTTAGAAACTTTCTTTTATGAAAAATCTATAAAAAGTTTACAAAGTTAGATCCAAACCACTGGCTTCAGTAATTTTAAAGGTAATCTGCAATAATGTACTTTGCTACAACAAAAATAACTGTTATTGATTGGAAACAATACAGGGGAGTGGGATAGAGGAGGGGGATACCAACCTGGTAAATCTAATCTGCATGATTCGACTTTCTTTATTTAAACATATTATTCAACAGTATAACAAGGCCTTTGTTTTTTAGACTGACATACCTTCCTACTGAAACAAGAAGTTATATTTAGTACACAGGAGTGTACATTATGTGGATGTGTGGAAGAACTGTAACAAAAGCTTTAACTTGAAGATGTTTGTATTCCTTATAGTAGCTAAATTATTGATGGAAGGTGGTTTAACTGGTTTAACTAGAATAAAGCCTTGTAGGCATTGTCCTACTGCCCACTCCAGAATATTCCAGCTGACAAAATGTGATACTCCTTAAATGTGATGTGTCTATATTCTGTCAATTTTCGTGAGTCCCTACTGAAACCTTGACTGTTCATAAGGAGTCTGGATCTTAGCTTTGCTATCTTGCCTTTTGTTTGGAGTCCTACACATGAAGTCTCATTTTTGATGCCTCAGGGAGAGCCTTTTGTCATCAGAATGTGACTTGTCTTTACTCCATTACTGACTGGCAGTTTCTTTCACCCTCCTTCTCAAATGTTGCAATTCGTTACAATCACATTTTTGCCAACTGTGTCCATTTCTCAAATGCTAGGAGTATCCAACCCCCTGACCCCGGCCTGCAGTCTCATAATGGCCATTACAACAGTGAGGTATAACGTGAATGTGTCATGTAGGAGATTAAAGTTTAACTGCATTTTTAAATAGTTAAAATATTATTTTTTACTCTTTCAAATCAAAGTTTTGATCATTAACATGGCCTAAACCTAAATCCCACAAATTACATTTGTCTGAATGAGTCAACACACATCCTTTTGTGATAAATTATAATGTTGTTTTTTTTGTAAGCTATCATTGAGGGTAGTATAACTGTAATTAGCCTTTTTGTAAACCCTTTTAGTGCTCTTCTTCTCTGTTTCCCTTGATTCAAATTCAATGTTTTTATTTTTTATAGATGAGACCACTAGAGAATTTTGGTGATATTGTCAAAGATGCTTTGCTATTTCATCATAAAATGTTAATTAACACTATTCTCTACTGACCTTTCAGGACTAGACATTTTCTTGAGTGGCAATGTCCAGTAACTAGATTCTTATTCTGGAAATAACTATTTGCAACAAATTATAAACATAATATTTAACTAAATTAATCTGGAAACCTCAAAACATTTCTGATATGCCATGGGTCACAAAACACCAGTGCTACATTTATTCTGAATATTTTAGTAATGTTAAGCTATAACATACATTTGAAACTTAAATCTAAAGTACACCTTTCTTATAACTAGACATTTTGCAGAATAATTGACATATATGATACACTTTGTGCAATCTGCAAAATGGGGCTTTGTGGCAGGGTATGGGGTTTTATGTTTTTTTTTTGTGGGGGGTGGGGTGAGGGGATGCTATGACAGCAATGTGGGCTGCAGAGCATCTGTTTGGAAAAATGGACCAGTTAATGCCACTAGTCCAGTCTACAGTCCCAATAATCAATGGAGTCATTCATAAATGCATGGAACAGTTTAGAGGCAGTCTGTGATGTTTTTCTCTTGCTACTAGAATAATTTGTAATATTTTCAGAGAAGTTAATATAGTGGTTCACACCAAAACACAGTAGCTAACCAACAAAGGACTTGAGTTTCTTAGTTCATAAAAGAAATAACACCTTTCCAGAGGATTTCACAAAGTGGGTTGCAATAAAACAGACCATGAAAGTGTTTCATACAAAGAGTATACTGCAAAAGTAGGATTCCAGTGTGCAAAGAAAAGAACTGACACCTTTTCGGAGCAGTTCACAAAGGGGGGTCATAGAAACACAGAATAGCAAGTTAGAGCTAAAGGCAGGTAAATCTTCTTTTAAAGCTCAACTCCAGGATTTATGTAAAAAATACCCTTGCAGTCCCCCCTGCCCCCCCCAAGGGTTCAAATACTTGTTAAGTCTAGTTATAGGTAAAGGTTGTAAATACTTGGAGATGAGCACTGGAAGCCTGCTAAGGTGAAGAAAAAGTTAACTAGCAGTTAACCCTTGCAGTATGTGTATGGGAGGAACTACAAGGCTACAGGGCTGCCTTTTAATATTGATTGGACCCTGGGCAAACATTTTCTTGGGCCTACCCACCACGGTAGCAAACGTACTACAATATGAGATGCCAACTGCACAGTAAATAGAACAGTCCCGCCAGGGTTATAAAACACGAACACTCTAGCACTGTGCTGCAATTTGTTTCTGGAGAATATACAGGAGAGGGCCAGGAGAGACAGCCAGAAAGTAGAGTGAGCAGAGACAGTGAGGAGAGCGAGAGGAGAGACAGCCAGGAAAGAGAATGAGGGGAGACAGCCAGGAGAGAGCGAGGAGAGACAGCCAGGAGATATAAACTGTTATGAGAACATGTTTGGGGGACAATCAGGGGGGGGAGAGGAAGAGAGGGAGGGGGGAGAGAGAACAAACCATCAGAGTACAGTCCTCAGGCAAATTTAGTAATGAGGAGACCTTCTGAAGCTGAGCTACAGACCCTCCTGTGTAAGGTGCGTGTCTGTTTACAACCAGGAACACCAGGACCCCATGGTTGCCTCTGTCTGCCTGACATCTTGTGTTTGGGTTTTAGCTGCTGGGAAACCTGAACACAGCATTCAAAACCTGGACTGATGGCAACCCTAGATGTGGTGTATAACTTTGGCGGGCTCAAGGGGCCGCTGCTTTGGACCCCACAACAATTACTGGGCCTAGGCAACTGCCCTTTAGCCCTGTATTAAAGATGGCCCTGCAACAGTATTAAAAAAATCCCAGAGTTCAGCTTTAAATAAACTTGTGCATTAGTTAGAATGTACCAATAAGCTGCCCATTGCAAACATAAATTATTATATCTAAGGAGGGGTGTAATAGAATATCATAATGACCTATAATTAAAATTTTGATGGCCCCCTGACTCTCTACTTCTTACAGTGATCTTGTTCTGTAGTACCCAGCATTTTACATTGGTGGCCAGCATCTGGACTGCACTTGAGATAATTGTCCCTTTACATAGGTGGTCAGTGGTGGCCATTTATGTACCTAATAATAGCCCTTTTTCCATTGGTGATTAGTGGTGCCTTATGTTTTCCTTGATAAAAAGTTTTGATTTCATTGGATGTGAAAGAAAGAAAGCTACCTGTGTACTTTGCACATAAAACACCTTTTTGAATTTTAGGAATATATTGCAGAGAATTGCCTAAAGAAAGAGATTGCAGAAACTTAAAACAGTGACAAGTCAGGTTTTCTCTCAAGAAGAAATCAATACTGAAGATGTAGTTTAGACTTTATTTTCTGATGATAAATTGTATTACTGAGGAGTTATAAAACAGAAAACCACTTGGTTTAATTACAGAGCATATAGATTATGGCAACACTTTGGTGATCTCCAATTGCAAAAATCTATAAACTTTCCCAGAGGCTCTGTTCTATTTCTGTAATGAGTATTCACTGCTCTTTTTAACAGACCATGTACAAAACACACTTAGATAATCTGAAAATATATACCTGGCCTATAAAAAAGGTAAACCAACACTTTTTGGCATCTGAAGGGATGTATTTTTGCATACACCAATCAATCTGACAATTACAAAACCCATGGCTTTTGATGAGAATGAAGACCTTTATGTAAGAAAGCCCTTAGATCATGATGTTGGGTCTTATGGAACTGGCCATCGCTATTTAGTTAGAGGTTTAACATCAACCGCTTAGCATTCCCAAGTGATTGATTTTTTCATAGGGGATACAAAATAACATGGAGCACCAGATGTAACACTATATTAACAGCTAAGAGAAAACATTGCAAACTTTTTTATTAAGAATTATAGAAAAAGAAAAAAATCAGGTTGCAAAATAATGTAAACGAAAAGACATTACAAAAGCTGCAAAGAGAAATATAAATATGTTCTAAATATATTGCTTAAGGACCTTTAGACATACACTATTTTGACAATAGTTGGAAGTACTGATAACATACACTCAAGTCTGGCTTGCTTTAGTTATCTGAGTTTTGACATGTTTATTGAATGTGATCACTACTGATCCTTATTAAGGTGGGGCATTGCATTGTGAAACACCCCTTATTATTTATATTTATCCATACTTTCTTTCTGTCTATCAGCAGAGAAGACAAAGCTGGGCACAGCTTATTGTACACATAAATGTCCATGCAGGTAAATAGAACAATTAGAAATAAAACCTTACTCAGAAGCAAATGAACCATTTTCTTTTGTTTTACAAAGCTCAGGTTTACAAATGGTTGTCTTTTAGCAAACAATGAAACAGAATTAGTAATACATTTGGGTGATATGTACATTTAATTTTGTTTATTTTTAAAACTGTAAATAAAATACTATTAATACCATACATACATTGGTAAAAAAATGTATTTTGGTGTTGAAAAACAAATAATTGCTGCATATAATTGTGGAACAGTGCAAAGTTATGTATGTTATACAACATGAAAATGCTTTTTGTCAGCACAAACAAAGCTTTAACATAAAAAGGCTTTACTTTAGCATAGTTATAGGCAGTGGCGCCTCTAGGAACAATATATAGGAAAAAACTAAATAAGTATATATAAATAAAAGATTACAAATATCATGAGATGACGAGGGAGCATGAAGCCGGCTTCCCGGCCAATCAGAAAGCCGGGTGCTGCGTCATTACACGGCGCCCAGCTTCCTGATTGGCCAGTTTCCGACCAATCAAGAAGCCGGGCAGCGCGTCATTACATGCTGCCCGGTAGGGCTGCAGCTAACGATTATTTTCAAAATCGATTAGTTAGCCGATTATTAAGTTCAATTAATAATCGGCCGCGCCAAGCTTGCTCCAGTGATGGACTACTAGTTTGTATTGAGATTGTAGTCCATCACGGAAGCAAGCTTGGCGCGGTGGAATTAAAAAAAGTGTGGTGTGCAATATAGTACATTATACAGCGGCGCAATGCAGAATACCAGCAGCTATAGAGGAATACAGCAAATTATACTATAATGTACTATTGCTGGGATTTGTAGTCCTCTGTAGCTGGCGTTATTCTGCATTGCGCTGTATATAATGTATTACTGCTGGGAATTGTAGTCCTCCATAGCTGGTGGTATTCTGCAGTGCGCTGTATAATGATTATACGGCGCAATGCAGAATACCAGCAGCTATAGAGGAATACAACAAATGCCAGCAATAGTACATTATACTATAATGTACTATTGCTGGAATTTGTAGTCCTCTGTAGCTGCTGGTATTCTGCATTGCACTGTATAGAATGTATTATTGTTGGGATCTGATGTATTCCTATATAGATGGTGTTATTCTCCATTGCACTGTATAATTTATTATTCCTGGGGTTTGTAGTCCTCTATAGCTGGTGCCATTCTGCATTGTGCTGTATAATGATTATACGGCGCAATGCAGAATACCACTGACCAGTTATAGAGGAATACAACAAATGCCAGCAATAATACATTATACAGCGGCACAATGCAGAATGCCACCAGCTATAGAGGAATAACAAATCCCAGCAATAATACATTAAACACCCTGTATAATGTATTATTGCTGGGATTTGTTGTTCCTCTATAGCTGGTGGTATTCTGCAGTGTGCCGCTGTATACTACATTGGTATTCTGAATTGTATTGTATTGTGCATGGTACTCTGCATTGTATAATACAGCGGCACAATGCAGCATACCAGACCAGATATATATATATACTGTATATACAGTATATATATATATCTGGTCTGGTATGCTGCATTGTGCCGCTGTATTATACAATGCAGAGTACCATGCACAATACAATACAAGAGAGAATACCAATGTATTATACAGCGGACACTGCAGAATACCACCAGCTATAGAGGAACAACAAATCCCAGCAATAATACATTATACAGCCGCACAATGCAGAATACCACCAGCTATAGAGGAACAACAAATCCCAGCACTAGTACATTATACAGGGTGTTTAATGTATTATTGCTGGGATGGGATTTGTTGTTCCTCTATAGCTGCTAATGTTCTGCAGTGTGCAGCTTTAAAAAAAAAAACAGGAAACATTAAAAAGGTATCTCGAGTGACTTACTTTGAATGATGGTGGGCCCTTGATTGTCGGCCGGCAGCGGCGAGTCAGGAAGATCACCGGGAGGAAAGGAGCAGACGCATGTCCTCAACGTGCGCGGCGTAACCGGCGTGTGCGGTGGGCATTGCGTGAGCTGCGTGTGCAGTGGGCGTGGTGTGAGCGGTTTAACCGGCATGTGTGGTGGGCGTGGCGTGAGCGGCATTAAAAAGCTATCTCGAGTGACTTACTTTGAATGATGGTGGGCCCTTGATTGTCGGCGGGCAGCGGCGAGTCAGGAAGATCACTGGGAGAAGAGGAGCAGATGCATGTCCTCAGCATGCGCAGTGGGCGTGGTGTGAGTGGCGTGTGCAGTGGATGTGGTGTGAGCGGTTTAACCGGCGTGTGCGGTGGGGGTGGATTGAGCAGCGTGGCGTGCAGCGGCGAGCAGGAAAAGCCGGACAGGAAGGGGGATTAAACACCGCAGTCTTTAAGGGGTTAATGAAACTTCAATATCAATCAGTTACAAAATAATATCAATTAAGTCAGTGAAGGGTTAACTTTGCCAACACAAGGTATACTTGCAGTAAGCAGACTTCTGTAATTCCACACAGGGGATGGTGCTGGAGAGCATGTCAGCGTGGAGCTCCAAAGGGCAGGAGTAAGGAACATTCCAGACTGTCAACCTGGAACTCAGGATGGAGAGCGTGAGGTAAGTAGTACTTTTTTCTCTCGGTGTTATACAGCTCTACATGTAAAACAATTTTAGGTACAATTCTCTCCCTCCTCCCTCTCTTGCTCTCCCCCCCCCTTATTGTCCCCAAACATGTTCTCATAACAGTTTATACTTTGGCCCATTTACCAAGTTCTTCAGTGAATCTCTCTCTCTCTCTCTTTCTCTCTCTCTCTCCAGTTGTGTGAAAAAGTGTTGGCCCCCTTCCTGATTTTTCATTGTTTTGCACGTTTGTCACACTTTAATGTTTCAGATCATCAAACAAATTTAAATATTAGTCATAGATAACACAAGTTAACACAACATGCAGTTTTTAAAGGAAAATTTTTGTTATTAAGGGAAAACAAAATCCAAACCCACATGGACCTGTGTGAAAAAGTGTTTGCACCCTAAACCTAATAACTGGTTGAACCACCCTTAGCAGCAAGAACTGCAATCAAGCTTAGTTAACTTGTTTGCAGCACATGACTGTTTTTTGTGAATGTTTTCTGTAGTCTGACAACCAAAAATGGTCAAGCTAAATGCCAACTCTTATTTAATTGCAGTTATTGAGATATGAGACATTAGTGGAAACTAACAATAAGACTGATGCAGTTCTGCAGCTAGAAAGGCATTAATCAGGGTTCATACAAAGGTTTTATTTTCATGCATCTGCTTCAGAAATGGTGCCATCTGTAAAGCATGCTGTTTTCTTGGATCTACCATGTTAAATTCCATGTGGCTTTTGTTACACTTTTTGTACAATGGTAAAACATCATTATGGCCATTGAGAAGCACTTCTGCTTTAAATTATGCACTGTGAGTATATGTTGCAGTGCAGAAAAGCCACTGTTCATTTTACTGCATTTACATATGTGAGTTGTTGGAAAAGGACAGTCATTGTTGCAATCTCATCTATGATTCTAAATACTGCTTAACACGATGCAACAAAGCGGATTTTCCCATGAAGCAGGAAGCAAAATCATTCAATAAATGTAAACATAGATGCTTGATCTTGGGATATGGGAAATAAAAAATATGGTTCTTTTATCTACTCCAATATATGTGTATAAAAGAAAAAATAAAGCAAACTACATAAAATGCAGCTCTCATTACATAAATGTTTATTATTATTTTATGCTGAAGGGAGGTAAATAGTAAAATATGTCACCTTAGTCTTGCAATTGCGCAGGTTAGACAATGGTTGCGTTGTCAGAATGATGAGAAAAACAAGTCTCTGCTATTTCCTTTGTTTTTTGATTTTTTTATATAGGCATGGTTATTTACATGCATTCTTTATTTGTAACAGATCAATAACCGAATATGCTTCATTTATATGATAAATTGTAAATAAAAGTGAGTTATAGGTAGCAACTATGAAGTTACAGGGGGAAATATTATTCCGTTTTATTAATTTCATATTTATTAAAGCCCAATAAATACGTAAATGTTGACCCTGTCCACCATCTCTCCCTCTTGCCCTGATTTTTCCTATTCACGAATTTAAAAAAAGGCCTTAAAGCTTTTTCACACCTCTTCCAGGAGTGAAGACTTGTGAATTAATAGGAGCAACCTTGTTCCTGTCCCCTCGTTGTAATTTTATTACATTGGATCTGGAATCTTTAGGATCACCAGGGGATGTAGCTGATAGACAGTGAATGTGAAGTATCCGCATCATCAGGCAGTGATGTGGGCACCCGAAGAAAGACCAGGAGAGGGCAGGCCATAATTATGCTTTGGAGAGAAGTTAAGGCCCGGGGGCAGGGCATAATTATGACTTAGATAATAATGTCAGGTTCCTGCATGTAACCTGGACCTAGAATCCAGGGTCCTCCTCGGGGGAAAAAATTGCTCTTTGCAGCATTCTCCTGTGAATCCAGGGCAGGGGGTGGAGCCTTGACACCCTGGGCTCATAAAAAGTTAATTGAATGACTCTAAGGTCATTCAACCCAAATGGCACTAGATTGGTGAGTGAATTAGTCTTCCAGGAATAGTGACAGAAAAAGGGTGTGTATTTCAGCTGTAGCTGCTTTTTTGTATTAGCTGCTTGCAACTGATATAAGTGTTTTTTGCTACAGTTGGCCTTAGGCGTTAAAAAAAAAGTCTAGGACAGTAGATAAAACCAGTTTAAATACAGAATGTGTGGTCTGCCCGGGGTGTTTGTAATTTTGTTCAGCCACTCTTTTGATTTACACCCCTTTGGCATGTCCAGGATGATCAAACTACTACTACCTGGTTTAGCTTTACAACTTCCTTTATTCACTCTTTGTTATTTAAACAGAGGGGGTTATACTGATTCATTATCCAAAAAGAACTCTGGAGTAAGAGAAGGGACATAGGATGTTGCATTGCTGAATCATGTTTTACGACTGGGCTGTGCAGTGTGGCAGATGCGTGTAAGTCAAAAGACTAGATGAACAGAATACCAGGTAAACATATAGGTATTTTAACTGTGCATTAATCTGTTTGCCTGGACAAAGACAAGGTTTTTAAATGGATACAAAACAAAGTGATAAACTGAGATCTTAGTTAAAGCAAACCCTTTTCTTTACCAATGTTTACAGAAACTTCTGCAAAATAGGAAGATACCTAGTTAATTCTTCATAAGGGACTACCATTTTACCTAAGGCCAGGTTCACAACTAGGCGAATAAGCTGTTTTCGCACCTTTTTTGTTGCACGATTTTGTTTTAAAAAATGCATAGCGATGTCTATGAAACCAAAACCCTGTGACAACCGCCCAAAAATAGCTCCTGCACTTTTTTGCGTGACATGCGATTTTTCCTGCGTAACACAGCGAAATGGTGTGTTTTCTGCGTGTGAATCTGTGTTTTACTTGTTATCGTGTTGCTAAATCCGCACAATAAATCACCTAGGCGTGAACCAGGCCTAATACACATCATAGAGAAGGTGAAACTAGATTTTCAATCATAGCGCATACACCAAATATTCCTTTGCCTTTCCTGTGTCAGTCATGTGTCACTGCTCTCTGTGTTAGTGATTAAAGAGACGTTAAACTCAGGCGTTAAATCTTAAAAATGCATTCAAGTACCTTAACTATTAACAAAAATGTATCTTGTTTGTGTATCACTCGACTGTAGGTCCTCAAATCATCTCTGAACTGGTGCTGACACTGTCCTTCCTTTTGTAGGGTTCACACCCAGCATGATCTATTGGTGGAATGTATACACCTCTGCAGTGGGAGTAAGAGTGGCATTTGGGTGGCACATTCAAAGGAATAGCACTGCAAGCGACCTCCTGCACTGGCATCACAGGAATTAAATTTTCTGCAGATACGCACGTATATCACATGCAGTCGGATGTTACATGCATTGGCAGTATAACCAGATGGTTGGGGGATTACATTATTTGACAATAGTGTATGATGGCAGGACCATGGCTGTGTAAACCTTTGCTGACTCTAACCCCCAAAACCAATGCACTCTGAAGAGGCTCCAATGTTACTCTAAGGAGAAAGCCAGAGTAACATCAAACACCTTTTTCCTGACTCTAGTGCATGTGATGGGTTAATGTGCACCTGTTTCTCATGCTGATTAGGCATTACCACAAAATGGTCGAACACGCCTCCAACAAACTTGATATAAGGCTCACTCAGGTTCATGACTATGTTGTAATGAACAAAAAATCAACTATTATCATTGGCCAACAATTTATCCTCACTTATTGTGAATATGTATATGCAGCTTTGGATATGCATAATTTCTTCTGTGTTTTCATATAGTATTTGCCAATATGCCTACTATGCTTAATGGAATGCTTAAAGGAGAACTATGGGGTTAGGGATTTTCTCCATAGTTCTCCTAGGGGTACCGGGAGGACACAAACTAGCGTAGAGGATCAGACAGGGGAGGGGGGAATCCAGTCCCTCCCCTGCGACGGCTCTCTGCCAGCACAGGATCAAGAAGTGAGCGAGTGCCAGTATGTGTATCCGTCCGTCAAAATGGTTCCCTTTTCACATATGCTGATGTTTAGAGGGGAAGTTGGAGAAAGGCTATGCAAGCACAGGGAGGATGTTCAAAGTCCATGTCATCTGAGGCAGGATTTGAACCAGGGGCACAGGTGCTGCAAGGCATAGCTCTAACCCCTAAGCCACTGTGCTGAGCCATCGGCAGTGTGATGATATATGTTAGAATGAGATATTTCCACTCCTTAGAAGTGGCTCAGAAACAGGTTACAATAAGCATTATATTTCCATTTCAACAATCATAATGCCATTAAATATCCTCATGAGGCAATCCTTTAAGCTGTAGCCAGGAAGTAGTGTCTAACACGTAGATGATAACGCGCCATGCATGTGCATTACCAGCATTGATTCACGCCTATTAGCACGCTTTGCGCAATACGCCTATGTGGGCACACGCGCAATTCAGGCATGTTTTTGCATGGCATGTTCGTGGCGTGTTTATAAGGTTAGTAAATCACCCCCAGTGTCTTATTTGTTTTCAATATGACTTGTATATATGTCAGTGTATGTTTTGTATATCTATGTGCCATTCGGAAACATTTGAGGTGAGTTATATGTAATGAGAGAGCAGACACTTTGTGAAGGACTGTGCTGTTTAATATAGATACATTTAACTGTGAAGACATATTGCAATACCCATTGGTTTGGATTTCTAAATTCTATCCTGTGTGACATAGTAAACTTACAAAGATACACTTTGATTTTCATGATCCGCTAACCAATACACACGAGTGGTTCAATGTTGATCCTCTCTTTTGGTAAACTAATCTTAGAGGGAATACAAGAGGACGCATTCACACACTGTTTTGTGCACATAGCGGCACTCTAAACCCTTATTTATGAGGCAAGTCAGTGTGGATAAGGTTGGTTTGTCATGGTGGCCTCTTTAGATACATGACAATGTTGTTAATTTAAATGCAGTATTATGGGAGAAATGTTTCAAGCAATATATAATGTATTGCATCATTTCTTCTGTAGTTGTTTCAAATTGGGTTTTGGGAGAGATTTAGTAACATTTTAAAGAAGGCCCATAATTTCCCATTTGCATGTATTATTTTTTTCTATTTAAACTTGAACCCCACTTACCTTTTTTGCTAAGTTATCTTCAGTTAACGTACTCACCTGCCCAGCAAATCCATAATTGCACTGTAGTTATCTGCTACATTGCTCCTGCATGCTTGGTCTCATGACATCACTTTCCTTTCTAACATTATTGGGAGCCAGCTGTTTCTTTATGGTTCAAACAGCTGCA
>NW_017306359.1:1747301-1785103 GCF_000935625.1 Nanorana parkeri | reverse complement strand
CCCCATGCCTCTCCTCCAACCACTGTGTGCAGTGCCAATGCCTCCAATGCCTTTACATCACCATGAGCAGGGTGCACGTCAGTCCCATGTAGGCAAAATGAAGTCAGGAGGAGGGCTGGAGCAAGAATATTTTTAAAAATAAACTAAAAAAGTCAGCTTTTTAGGTTGCAGAAGGGAGGGGGGTTACAATTGCGGAAAGCCTTTTTTTTCTTGTGACGGTCACTTTTAAGTATTGTTAGATTTCCAATGCTACTTTTACTTTGCACATGGAGGCATTTTAACTGCAAGTAGAATCCCTCCATACTCATTTTGCAGTATTATATTTGTGTAATGTTGTCAAATGTCATGCTTCAAGATTATATTTTAGCTGCCACAAACATTCCATACTACTGTGCTATAGCATTATGAATTATAAAAGTTAAAAAAAGCTAAAAAGCACAGAATACTTTTTTTTTATCAGCATAGGCCAGGATGTTCACATACAGAGCAGATAGCTAGTCCCTCCACAGGATTATAAAATGAACATTTGTTGTGTGTGCTGTATTTCAGAGAACTCAATCTTCGCACCCTGTGAGGGCAGGCATCAGTAGAAATACTCTATCCAGCCAAGTCAGTCAGTGAGTTACACATAAGCTCTCAGCTTGCTGTTTGGCAGCATGAATTATGAAGGCTTTCCAATGTGCAATTGCCATTTCCTCTGGCTCTGTTCTTTAATCATTGGCCTGATCACTATGAAATGACTTCTCAGGATGCTTATCTGAGATTTGTACCCTTAATTCAGACCTTACTAATTCCAAATCAGTGTATGATATATATTTTATTTACTGTGTGTAAAGTTTTAGTTGCCCAGTACCTGGCACTGGTAAAACATACTGCATATAATAATTCTTTATATATTCTCTAGGTGAATATTTCAATTGCTATTGTTGTTTTGGATATTTCTTTATTCTGGCAGATACATTTCTGTATCCTTTGTTAAATTTGTTAAATTTATTCTCCTTATCATGCAATCTTTTGGTTGTCTGTGCAAGCAGATATATAGCAATGGTTAGGAAAAACAAATTACGAATAATAAAACTGTTTTTATACAATATATTTAGAAGAAAAAATTTTTTACAGTGAAAATTCAACTAAATAGACAAACATGTCAGATGGGTATAATAAATGTATACATCCACAGATATTTTTTCTAAAAAAGGTAATATATTTGAAAAATGGCATCCAAAAAAACCTGAACTAAACTGTATTAAGGTTTTTAAGTGTTTATAACACTTTACTTAAAAAGACCCTGTCACCAGCGCTTTCATATTTAGTACAAGTATAAGAGACTTTTTTTGTATATCATTCTATGCAGATCACTGCCCTAACCATTGCAAATAGTATGGGTGAGGACACAGCTAAAGAGTGGCTACATCTACTGGCACACAGAGCCTCTGTCACTACTAGTAGGGTTGGAGGTGCTTCAGAAAATAAGTTCTATTTCAAGCATTGCGGGGGGGGGGGGGGGCAGTGAATTACATAAAATAAATAGTCTGAGTTATCAAAATGTGAGATGTGAGTACATTTACTCATTTACTTAGCATGATAATCAATATATATAAGGGGTGGTGACAATGTCTATTTAAAGTTATACTTTAGTCAAAAGTAAAAATGAAACCTTGAGATGTGAATAGCAAGCAACAATAAATCGGTTTGTCCTACAGGCAGAGATGTAGTGTCCCAGTCAAGCCAACTACCTTTTGTTCGTAATATGGTGATTTTTTGTGATGTGAATACCTGCCCTTCTAAACTCCCTTTCCTTTTCCCTTCCTTGTCATAGATAGTGCAAAATGCTATACCACCACATCACAGAGGGGCAAAAGTATGGCCAACCCTAACTGCAGTTTTTTCTTCTATTTTCTCTCTCCTACATCTTCTTCCCTTTGTGTCACACCCTCCCATACCCTAGTGTCCACCCAAGTCTCTCCATGACTTATCTCCAGGATATAGTATTGGAAAGACTCCCCTTATCCACACACTTTTGAATTTACCATTGATTTATAAGAACAATCAACTATTTAGGTCATAGCAATATTAATTGAAAAGGCAAAAGAAGATTGGTAAAGCTTCCTTTATTTGAATATGTTAAAGTATGCTTCAGTAAAAAAAACAAGACATACTGTAATGAATATACTGTTATTGTCAAAATGCATCTTATATATGCTTCAAACTCAGTGAAAACCGTTGTACAGAAAATATTACAGGGACCGTGACTGTTTGCCTTCTATCGTTTTATGTCAACGTCATTAAGTTACTATCTTCTACTTATTATGTTGTTCATTTATGTGTCATGAGATCTATTTCTGCATTCTCACAACTAATATGACTTAAGTGAGATATTGTTATAAGGTTTATTTCTTTTGGCAGCCGGAAATTCAGCAAAGTGCCTGTACATATGTCTTCTCTAGTCTTTACGTCAAAGTCAGCGTTGGGTGGACTCTGGCTTCTTCAAGCACAGCTTTAGGCTAAACTGTAATCAACTCACCTAACCCCACCTTACTAAATCCTCTGTAGTAACAGTTAGTGAATTTGGTGGGCAAGACAGCCTGGTAGTTCAAGCCAATGGATCTCGTTACTGGAGCCCTGCAGGTATGTAAGCAGCTGGTGTATGTTTCAGCATTCCAGAATTTTCAGTTTTGGTGCACTTGCTCTGTTACACACTTTTTAAAGGTCAGTGAATATATTTTCATACTCATCTCAAAAAATATTGTTAAAATGTCAAGCCTTTTGTTATGGAAGAAAGCATGGACTTGTGGGGATACAGTAAAGATATTCGTCATTCAAACAATATTACACTACATTTTGTCCCAGTACAAAGATATCATTAATTCTAAGATCGGTAGGAAAGGGTAAACTATGCTTTCTTCTGTGCAGAATAATGCTGTGATTTAAATGTTATTTTCCCTTCAGAACCAAACCAGTCCTTAGATAATAGACAATGCAAGTGATTGCTTTCAGGTAAAACATTTACATATTAAAAGTGAATACAAAATATGAAATAAATAAATATTTGAATCTGTTAGTAAATCAGCACATGCTATTCATTAAAAAGGTTAATTTATCTTTTTGGCATAATTATTTATGATTTAAATGTACAGAGTATCTGTGGAAAAATTAGAAATATTCATGTGTGAAATTTGTTAATGGTACACTCTATTCAAAATTGAAAATCACAAAGCAGCATGCATAGCCGCAATGCACCCGTTCATCCCACATACATTTGTGGATAATCTGGTGATCGGTGAATGGTAGTTCCGATGTGATCAGTGATACAGATATCGGTGAGAAAGATGAATATACACTGCACAGGCTACAGCAAGTACAATGCCAGTGACCCTGTGAGTTTGTCTCTGCATTCTAGCTTAGGTAAATTACAGAGAATTCAGATGAAGATAAAGAGAATTGACTTTCTGATTTTAACACTGCTGCAGTATTTGTTTGATAGCATCAGCGTCTTTTCTGCAGTGGTTCAATTAGAGCTCATAGGGACCATATCAAAGGTTTGAGGAGGAGCCTCTACCACAATATATACAAAACACAAAAATCCACTGTAACCACTGTTTGACAGTTTCTAATAGACATGTAAATTTCATTTTAACCACTGTTTGACAGTTTCTAATAGACATGCAAATTTCATTTTATTCTGAATGCAAATTGGGAGGACATTTTGTGAATTCAGATGCATCCGAATGTCTGAATTCCAATGAGTCAGATTGCTAACGAATCCAAATGTTCTTTTAACGAAATAACAGATCATCCAAATTTCATTCAAAATGAAACGAAATCAGACATGTGACTGTATTCTGGTCAATCTGAAAACGTACCCGAAACCCGAAAGAAATAAAAATCCAAAGCCAAACAAATGTTTTGCTGACTTACATGTCTAAAATGTATCTCTTTTCTAAAACTGTTTCATCTTTCTGATGTTTCATTTATCATATCATATGTGGGTACCAAAAGTTTGGTCAGTATCTACATGGAAAAAAATGTACCATTTTTAAAGTGGAATTAAACCTTTGTTGGGTGGCCTGGTGTGCACAGCATACTTCCACAGTATGTCACACCTCCTATTGTGCTGTCCTTCACTGATGGCAAATCCAGACTCCTGTAACTGCTGCATCCCCCCGTGGCCATTATCTCCGCTGCCGCTTCTTGCAGGTCCATCAAGGAGACTATAGTAGCTTTTAACAAGGGGAGAACAGATTTCCTTTGCTGAATATTTAAGAGTATAAGATGCACACCTACAACGCACCAAAAACCATATTGAACTAAATAAATTCTTCCAGCTTTTTTTTAAAGCTGTTCTAGTTGGATGTCTGACCAAATAAAAAAGGTACCAGTTTCTGTCAGAACATTTTAGCACTTCAAAGATTAAATTAGTATACAAGAGGAAATTATGTATAAAGACACAGGCTAGAAATAAAAGCACACATTCATTTAAGTCACTAAGACATAGATACATGCCTTCGCAAGGCCAAAGATGTGCTATTTTGGTGACAGGTGGCTTCAAATAGATTGCAGCAATAAAGAGACTACTTATGACACACAAATTACCCACTCTACCCTGCAGTAAAATGGCCATGGACTTATTTTCCTGCAAGGATAGGATTACTTAATAATGGTTAATTATTCTTTGGACTTCTGGGAGATAGATGCACTTTCTAACACCACTTCAAGAACCATTGTGGAATGCTACAGGGTACATTTTAGTCAATATGGAATACTTGACTTGTTATCAAAGATAATAGACCACAATTTGTCTACTCAGAGATCATGGGAAGTGGAAATTTCAACACATATCGTTCACATTCACATTTAGTCCAAAGCTACTGTAAAAGCTGCAAAAAAACAAACATAAAGGAAACTATAGGAGATGGAATTTTCTTCTCTAGAAATCCATACTTGAATGGAGAAATACACTGACACAAGAAACTCATAGTAGGCCAGTACAAATACTTATGTCAAGAAAAAACAAGAACCCTTCTTCTCGAATCTCAAAATCTGTTTGAAGGGTATAAATTAAGTGGTGCTTCATCTTACAGAGTAAAGAGAAGGCATATTATAAAGAAGCTCAAAGGAGTTTGCCGAGGTGGAAATTGGTCAGACACAGCCCATGCCATTAACAACAGAAAAATAACTTGTGTGGAAAAAATTGGTGCATGTTCATTCTAACTGAAAGCTGATGGACATCTGTACAGTAAAGCAGGAAAATTCTCCTCTTCGTTTTGTGATTGGAGGACAAGATATGATATTGCATCCTCACCCCTTCCCTTATCCTGCAATCACAGAACGCCTTCTATACTGTGAGTAAAATATATGGCTTTTTTTTAATGGGCAAGGAGTGAGGAGGGGAGGGGATGTGACATAAGCCTTTCAATAGTCTAGCCACATCTCAACACTATCCGGGTTATTCACAAAAGGGTGAAGAGTTTGGAGAAGGCAAGAGAAGTGAACAATCTAGGACAACATAGCTGAACTGGAAAGTGAGCTGAATTGGAGAATTTTTCCAAATCAGCTATTTTGTCCTAGATTGTTCACTTCTCCTGCCTTCTCCATACTCTTCACCCTTTTGTGAATAACTCTGTTTGTGTTGGGGCGGCATGCTCAAAGGTATGATTTATATGCTATGCAGTATTGCTCCACACATAGCATGCACAGTATTTTAGCTATTTTACATACCTAGCAGTGGTGTATTGTGGTTTGGGGCTGCCCTAGGCAAGGCAAAACTCGGGCGCCCCCCCTAAACTCTGTTTAATACATTTTGCGTAACCTGTCAGTCGTAGTATACAGTGCACACGCTGTATCCAGCTTTTGACATGTTCCGCTATTAGCATAGCAGGAAAGCTGTGGTCTCAGGGGGTCTTTGCAAGATCTGTGGTGGGCTCTGCCGGATCTCAGGGGGGTTGTGCAGGATCTGTGGTGGGCTTTTCCGGCTGCAGAGCTCCCTGCGGATCCTACAAAGCCCACCACACATCCTGCAAAGCCCCCCTGAGACCCGGCAAAGCCCCCCAAAGATCCTGCAGAGACCCCCTGAGATCTGGCAGACTGTGCAGCACCTGTGGTGGGATATGCAGGCTGCAGAACCCCCTACGGATCCTTCAAAGCGCACCACAGATCCCGAAAAGCCCCCCTGAGACCCAGCAAAGCCCCCCACAGATCCTGCAGAGACCCCCTGAGACCCTGCAATCTGCCGGATCTCAGGGGGGCTGTGCAAGATCTGGGGTGAGCTTTGCAGGCCGCAGAGCTCCCTACAGATCTTGCAAAGCCCCCCACAGATCCTGAAAAGCCTCCCACAGATCCTGCAGAGACCCCCTGAGACCCTGCAGTCATTTTTGCCGCCCCCCTGGAATTTGCCGCCCGAGTCAAACGCCATGTTTGCCTCGCGGCAGATATGCCCCTGATACCTAGTGCAGTGTGCAAGGAAAAAAAATTCCCCAGAGTTTAAGAAGTCACCTCAGTACAGGTTTCCTTTAACATGTTTATTATAGATACTGCAGTCTCTTTTTTCGTCTCAGAAGAGGTGTATTTGATGTACACAAAGGTAGCATCTTTAAACAACTAGCTCTATTTTGTTTATTTATTTTACTGGTTTACCAATAATCTTCTAGAGTGTATTTGTATACAAAATGCATGTTTTATAATTGTATTAATTTATTATTGCTTATATATACAGTACTGTGCAAACGTTTTAGCCCTGGTTCACACCTAGGTTTGTATGCGCGTTAGCAGCGTGCGGTTATTTGCGCGTTGTGCACATTTGCATGTGTGTTTTAATGCGCTACATGAAGACACACGTTTTGATTAGCAGCTCATAAACCATTGTGGGCAATGGAAGACGTGTGTATAAACGTGTATAAACGCGTAAAAACGCTCACGTGCAACATGGTTCTGTTGAGCGTTTTTGGGCATTTCCAATGAAGTCTATGGGGAGGAAAAAGTGCTTTTAACTGCCAAAAGAAGCTCCTGTATCTTTTCAGGCGTCTGGCGTTTTCCTGCTAGGCATTTTGTCTGCTCAGCTGTGAACCAGGGCCATTGAAAATCATGGGATTTCTTGTGTTAGGCAAGCAAAAGCGCTTTTCGAACTGCTCAAAAACGCCTAGGTGTGAACCAGGGTTTAGGCAGATGTGAAAAAAATGCTGTAAAGTAAGAATGCTTTCTGAAATAAATATATTTATTGTTTATTTTTATTAATTTACAAAATGCAAAGTGAGAAATATTTGGTGTGACTACCCTTTGGCTTCAAACCAGCATCAATCCCTACACTTGCACAAAGTCAGGGATTTTGTAGGATTAGAGTCAGGTGTATGATTAACCAATTGTACTAAGCAGGTGCTAATGTTCATCAATTTCATATTTAGTTGAAACACAGTCAGTAACTGAAATAGAAACAGCTGTGTAGGAGGCTTAAAATTGGGTGAGGAACAGTCAAAATCTGCTACTAAGGTGAGATTGTGGTAGACAGTTTAATGTAACAGGCCATATACCATAGCAAGCCTGAGCATAGCAACAAGACACAAGGAGGGGAATTTATCAAAACTGGAGTAGACAAAATCTGGAGCAGCTGTGCAGGGCCACCAATCAGCTTCTCTCTTTCATTTTCAAATCTTAACTGAACAAACTAAAGAAAGAAGCTGCATCAGCAAGGTCACTCCCAGGCAACGATTTCAAAGCAGAATGGGGGTTCTAGATGTTTTGTTTAAGCTCCTTTGAAGAAGCACAAAAGAAACGGGAAACATTGAGGGCCGTAGACGCAGTGGTCTGTAGGTAGGTGCAATACGGCCAATGGCCACTAGATGCCCCCATTGAGCCCTGGAGATAGATGTAGCTCTGGCCTGGGGAGACTCTGTGTCCCAGGAGAGCTGATTTATAGGGGGCGCCCGAAAGGGGAAGGCAGTTCTGGAGAGTACAGGAGAGGAGAAGTCTAAGACTGTATGCAGAGTCTCCGAAGGGAGACTGATTCTAAAACATAGGCTGGTCCATGGGAAGGACAGGACCAGACCTAGGGCTATGTAGAGCTATAGAGATTCCCCAGTTTCCCCTGGAGGGGCAAACCACCGAGATAGGACGGACAAGGATGAGATTCCGGAGAATAGTGAGGAGCTGTAAGACTGACAATATTCGCCAGTGGGCCTCTGGCCGAAGTAAGTCGTGGACTCTGGGCTGCACCTGGGCTGTTCTTCTCTCTCTCTCTAATCTGTATCACTATGCAACTATCAAGAGATGTGCCGTCATCCCACTCGGGGGTGGCTGAAACGTATGCTTATTGTCGTGTTCATCCTTTTCAAGAAAAGACTATCTGTGTGGACTGTTTCTTCACCCTCCAACCTCTGAGAAGGTGTGGTTCTACAGGAGTGTGATGTTGGACTGTATCGTGGCTGTAACCATCCTGAGGAGGGTAGGTGTGCAAAGGGGCTATGCCCGACGTAGGGTGCCTTTCATGGTGGCCATTCTCCCTAAGGGGGAGGAAGCGCCGCCAAATACCGCAGAGGCGGTGGAAGCCATGAGGCCCCTCTGCGCAGTACTACACGTGTGGGAGTTGTTTGCACGAGGCCAGACCTGAGGCCCCTGACCGTGGGATGCCTGGTGTCGTGTTGCATACACAGGGTTACACAGAGCCAACCCAAAGGGAACACACGCAACACCCCAAGAGTGAACCCCGCCTATAGGTCGGCCAAGGAAACTGAAGGCAGCAGATGAAAGACATATCATACTTACTTCCCTTCGACATCGGAAGATGTCCTGCAGTGTCATCAGCACTGAACTGGTGGAAACCAGTGGGACCAAGGTACACCCATCTACTGTTCGGAGAAGTCTGGCTAGAAATGGTCTTCAACAATTGCGGCCAAAAAGCCATACCTAGGACGTCTAAACAAGGCTGAGCAACTCAATTATGCACGAAAACATAGGAATTGGGGTGCATAAAAATGGCAGCAGGTGCTCTGGACTGATGAGCCAAAATTTGAAATATTTGGCTGTAGCAGGAGGCAGCTTGTTCGCCGCAGGGCTGGAGAGCAGTACAATAATGAGTGTTTGCAGGTAACAGTGAAGCATGGTGGAGGTTCCTTGCAAGTCTGGAAATGGAATTGGAGATTTGGTCAGAATGAATTGTGTCCTCAATGCTGAGAAATACAAGCAGATACTTATCCATCATGTCATACCATCATAGAGGCATGTGATTGGCCCCAAATTTATTCTGCAGCAAGACAACGACTTCAAACATACAGCTAATGTCATTAAGAACTATCTTCAGCGTAAAGAAGAACAAGGAGTCCTAGAAGTGATGGTTTGGCCCCCACAGGGCCCTGATCTCACCATCATTAAGTCTGTCTGGGATTACATGAAGAGCCAGAAGGATTTGAAGCAGCCTACATCCACGGAACACCTGTGGTTGGTTCCCCACGATACAACCTACCTACCGAGTTCATTCAAAAACTGTGTGCAAGTGCACCTGGAAAAATTGATGCTGTTTTGAGGGCAAAGAGCGGCCACACCAAATATGGATTTAATTTGGATTTCTCTTCTGTTCATCTACTTTCCATTATGTTAATTGATAAACATACTGTAAACTATTCACACTTTAAATTTTTGAAAGCATTCTTACTTTACAGCACTTTTTCACGCCTACCTAAAACGTTTTCACAGTACTGTATATATATACACTGAGTGGCCAGATTATTATGACCACCTGACGTTTGTAGGCAAATTAGCTATATTTCGCACTGTGCAGGAGTGGTTTCAAGAACATGAGGGAGAATTTACCTTGCTTAGGGGGGCCCCATCAATCACCAGATCTCAACTCAATTGAGCATTTGTGGGACGAAGTTGAAAGAGCCATCAGGCAGCTGGTTCCACAACCATCAAATCTCACAGATCTGGACAGTGCTATTCATCAGGCATGGTGTCAAATTCCTCGCATCACCTTTCAATCTTGTGGAGTCAATGCCAAGAAGAATCGCCGCAGTATTGAAGGCAAAAGGTGGCCCAACGAAGTACTGATGGGGTGGTCATAATATTCTGGCCACTCAGTGTATTTAACTTGGGACTGGGTTGTGCTTAAAGCTTTACATAAACCTTCCATTTGTAACTTCTGTTGTTGCACTGTGCCATCTTACTGAACTTTGGCTGGATACAAAAGTGTTCAATTAAAAGGTGGCACCCACCTCCATGTAATCTCTGCTCCCCTATAACAGATCCTTGTAAATCCTAGCATGGCAGCTTATGATGTGTTTGTATCTCTCTTGTTCTGTACCCCATTCTTCCTGCATTCCTTTCACAGGCAGCAAAAGAACAGCTACATTTTATAATCATCCACAGACGTTATATATCACAGTTCTGCTCTTATGCTATATTGTGCTGGGAAGTAGACAGCTCTAGGTTACATGGCCTGTAAATGTTCTTTAAACTTCAAAGTCCAGGATCTTTCCTGCACTGTCTAACCAGGATTCACATCTCCAGAGATCCTGACAAGCTTGTAGTGACTCATGCTCTTTGATGCAGTACAGTACAGCTGTATGAGGAATGCAGGACAGAACAAGCAACAAGGTACAGAGGTACACAAAAACAAGATGTTAGATGGAAAGATTAGCCTGGGTAGTTTTCTGCTTCTGTAGATAAGAAGGTAAAGAAAAACTGTTTGCATTACAACTAAAGTTTTTGAATTATAAACTTGCAGTTATTGGAGTTATTTCCAATAATGATCACATTTGTGAATGCTGCTGTTTGCCTCTCCACATCTGTACAAACAGGGTGCTATTGTAAAATTGAGCTACAGTTGCATTTTTTAAAGATGCTTAGGTTACTGTAGCAGGTCCCAGAAGGGCTTTTTGCTGAAACTACTGCTTTCCAAGGATCAACTAGTAGATAGGAAGTCAAATAGCTGACAAACCTGTTACAGAGTTCTCTATAATAGCACTCTTAGCACAATGTAATCACAATGTTAATCAATTGGGATTACAGGTTAAATTCCACTGACATCAGCTTGGCCTTCTCAGGACTTCTTGCGAGCTTACTGTCCAAGTTCCATCCTGCCCCCTCTGCAGCAACAGATCACTTTAATGGTCTGTTGCATGCTGATAATTGAACAATTGTCCAATGTTATAAGTGATCTGTTTTGGGAGGGGCGTTGCTTACTTTTTTAAAGACCTTTTCTTCAAAAATAAAGGGGTTATAACTTCTACTTCTTGTAATAATCCACAAATGATTTACAAAAACAGACTATTTTCACCTGTGTGATTTGGGAAGTAACATTAACAGGGAATCTCCATAATGATATAAGAATATGAATTAAAATGTATATGTTCATATACAGCATGTCAACAAAGCACTGTGTCTTACCTCCCCCCAACCCCCCCCAACTTTGTGGGAACAGTTTGGGGATGCCCCTTCCTGTTCCAACATGACTACGCACCAGTGGACAAAGCAAGGTCCATAAAAACATGGATGAGCGAGTTTGGAGTGGAGGAACTTGACTGGCCTGCACAGAGTCCTCACCTCAACCCGATAGAACACCTTTGGGATGAATTAGAGCGGAGACTGCGAGCACGGGCTTCTCCCACAACATCAGTACCTGACCTCACAAATGCGCTTCTGGAAGAATGGTCAAACACTTCCATAGACACACTCCTAAACCTTGTGGACGCCTTCCCAGAAGAGTTGAAGCTGTTATAACGGCAAAGGGTGGGCCAACTCAATATTGAACCCTTCAGACTAAGACTGGGATGCCATTAAAGTTCATGTGCGTGTAAAGGCAGGCGCCCCAATACTTTTGGTAATATAGTGTATATATGTTACCCAAAGTTTTCTATTTTTTCATTGGACAACAACATTTTAAAAATCATTTTCATTTGCAAATAATGCAATATACTTTGTACCAGAAACATCAGTGTCATTTTAAAGTGTATTTTCACTTTTGCAGTCACATTTAAGGAAGCTCCCACCGAAAGTTTGTTATGTGTTCCTATTCACACAGCATAACTGAAAATATATATATATTTTTAAATCTTATCTTTTAGATGTCTCTGCGTAGCAGGTCTTTGGAAGATTCAGCCGTGTGCACCCTATTTCATCGGAAGGAACATGTTGGAAAATCTTCAGCCGAACGGTGCTTGCAGCCAATCAGCTGCAAGCACTGTTCGGGTATTGTGAGAGCGGCCCGTGGCCACTGTCAGACTACGAACTGCACAGTGGGATAATTGGTCCATCCACAATATGCAAATCTGTTATATTTTCTATGTTCAGCCCACAGGTTGAACGAAGAAAATATAAGCGTGTATACCTGGCTCTAGCTTTCCCTCATTAACATAAAATGCTTCTAGATCTTTAACCCTTTGTTAGGGCAGACATTGTTCAAATCTTGTTTACAGCTAATAATGACATCTGCCAGCACAGTATAGACAGGGTTAATTATGTTAGCATTACTCTCCTCACTCCCTTGCATTTTCAGTACCAAGAAAAATATTTCTTCCAGAATTGTGAATGTTTTGTGCAAGCAGCAATTTACATTTTATTATGTGAATGAGAAACATGTAACAAATATAAAATAAGTGTTATCTCAATTTGGTTTAAAAGTGGAAATACACTTTAAATGAGACAAATTATAAAATAAAATGCATACTTTTTCTGTACAGTAAAAATACTACTTTTTAAAAATAACACTAGTCAAAATGGAAAATTAAGGCTTTTTTTTTTTACATAGTCTCGTCTGTAGATTGCATAGAAAATTAATTAATACACCCAAGACAATATTGCCAGAAGAAGCTTAGTTTGCCCCCACAAAAACAGTGTATGTATTACTTTGTTATCTCAACTGCTTACCGTCTGCCCGTTGTACATAAACACACTTTTCATAGCGGGTTGCCTTAAATAAATGCCTTTTTCTTCCTGCTCACGTGTGCACCCTGGACACTTTAAACAGCCAGTAGCAGCTGGTACATACAAGCGTTAAGGTGTGTGGGAGTGTGCAGGGCCTCCTCCTCCGCCACTGCTGCCTATCCCCGGCTCCGCTGTCCACTGCGCAGGCCCGTGACTGGCATGGCGACTCACTGTACTGAGACCAGAGAGACTGAATGTGGACATGATGTGCATTACATCACTTCTGCTTTTAGCCTGTTATTTCTCTGGCTGCTTTAGCGGGGAAAGAAGCTCTCTGCTTCATCAGCTTTTTCGAGGGGTACCTAATGTAATAGCAATGTTAGGCCCCTATGTGCTAGCAATAAAGTTCAGTGTAAAAAAAAAAGTTAACAAAAATTAAAGTCACAAAAATTTGCCAAAAATATATTTTTTTTAAAGTCCCCTGTACTCATGTACACGCACATACATATGCAAATACATATGCAAACATGCGTTGGATATGCCTACATGCAAAAGCGACAATTGTACCACACATGTTACATATCACCACAAACGCAGAGTGCAAACAATAATTCTAGGACCATAAATCACTGTTAATACTAAACTTATAAGTGGTAAAAGCTTTTAAAGCATCGCCTATGGGTCGCAATTTTAAGGCTTGACATGTTTAGTGTCTATTTATCTGATGTGACCCCATCTTTTATATTTTACCAACAAATTGGCTAATAATAAATGTTTCATAACTTAGGAAAAACTGTTTTTAAAAAAAATCTTGGGTACTTTTTTCTTTATATAGTAAAAAATAAAAAAACTAGCGGTGATTGAATGCCACCAAAAGAAAGCTCTATTGGTTTAAAAAAAAATTATATAGAATTCATTTTGGTACGACGTTGCATGACTCAGTGCTGAATACTGAAATATGGCCTGGACAGGAAGGAGGTCTAACACCCCAGGCTTCAAATTGTTGAGTAAAGATAAAATTATTGCCAACTGAACCAGCCCATAGCCTGTAAAAATTGCACTTGGTCCATAAAACATATAAAGGTACCGGAGCTAAAGTGGTTGAGCAGTAATAATCTGTGTGAATTGACTCTTACATCGATATTATTATAACAGCCAATAAAATAATGCTTGCAGTGCTAAAAATACCACCACCTTTGCGACTTATGCCTTTAGACTGAGTGTTTGTAAATAACTGAGGACATAGTAAGCTTAATATGTCCCCAGTTATGAATAAACAGGAAGCGCTCTACATCACTGCCTGTTCATTCATGATTGTGGACATAGTATCTTCTAGGCTTATGAATGGACAGGAGCACTTAGTATAGAGGCTTCCTGTTCATTCATAACAGGGGCTGCAGAAAAAGAGATTTAGGACTCTCTGTCCTCAATTTATTTTCCTATTTTAAAAGGGAAATATCAGGGAAATATTTTTTACAGTAAAGTAAAACATTTTTTAAAAATAAAGTCATTAAAAATAACTTTAAAAAGTTTTAAAAGGTTTCAGTTTCGACCTAATACATTTTTACATTTCGGTTTTGGTCTAAAAAGTTCCTTTTGGTGCATTCCTAGGACAAACCATTTCACACTGACATGAATGCTTAAAATTATTAGCTTGTATTCATTTATGAAAAACCTTTATCCCTAAGGGAAAACAAATATTGCTGTAACTGCTTAAAAAGTGTTAGTTGGAGTTCAGATTTAATTTGTTAGCCATGCCCATCTGAATGTGCTAGTGTATCTAACCCCACCCTCTCCACAGGGTGACAACGCTGCTGTCCAATGGTGGCTCTATTGCTCATTCATAGAGTGGAGCCACAAGTGTGTTACTGTTGGATCACCAGGTTCGGCTCTACAAGTTTAAACAGAGTCCCGGCGGCAAAAGTCGCCGGGAGTCTGTTTAAACAGCCCCGATGCTGGCGACGTACACTGTACGTCGTCAGTCACGAAGGGGTTAACAAAGGCTAAAAAAGAAAACTAATGCAGTCACCACATCTAATGAATGGTAAGCTGCAATATGAATTATAGTTATTATTTTGGGGTTTGGATGTGCTGTGAACCAACACAAGCAGCTATTTATAATTGTGAGGTGAATGAGGATAGCAGATCCATTGACAGAGCTTAGACGATTACTTTTATTGAAAATGATTAAGGACTGTACCAAGGATTTTAAATGACATGGGCTGAATATGTGACATCATTTTGGTCAGTTTTGTGTATTCATGATATTGCAAATTTTAAGAATCTACACATTCACAAGGCTGTCAGCAAAACCGGAAGTCGCCCATTTTCATATTTCTGCTCAAGCAAATAGTATTCAGTGAACAGTAGTTGATGACTCAGTGACACATGTGATTCATTGGTTTCATTTAGGTATCTAGGGAAAACCATTAACATTTGACTTCCAACACCGTATTCTTACAAGTCAGCCCAAGGTCATAATATGGTGGTCTTGTGATAGGTGATCCATCCATAAAAAGATTATGATAAAAATATAAACTATGCATGTCATACAATCTGTACATGAGTAGCCTGAGGCTTATCTCTGCACATATAAAGGGGAGTCAGATACCATATTCAACCTTGCCAAGAGAATTGTTTAAAGCGATTGTATTATAGAAGTATTATAGAAGTATAGAAGTCACCCTTTTTTGATGAACCCTAACATATCTCTACAATACATATTATTGAAGATGCTTAACAACAAGGATCGTTTTCTAATCAGGGAAAATGTCTAGTAATTCAACTACAATTATATAATGATCCTCTGCAATTTGTAGCATTCACATAAACAGCACAAGTGCATACACATTGATGAAAAGTTCCAGGCAACAAATTATGCAATCGCTGATCTACTAATACTGTCCAGTGAACACAGCAACTCTGCTCAAATCAGATTTCCATATTTGTTTTGCTGGATTTAATTTTACAGTATTGGTTTATGTTAAAAAATCTGAGGGTTTAATGTCACTTTAAGGTACTTGAATGGATTTTAAAGATTTAACTTTAATGCGCTAATTTGCAAAAATAATAGAAGCAACACCAGTACTGAATCTGTTGTCTTTCCCAGGTTCTGAATACTTGCTTTCCCTATATATTTTTCATAGAAAAATTGCCCTTATTATCAGGGCTAGCTAAGTATATTATGAAATGTCACACATTAAGTGCATCAAAATGTATCCTGGGGTACTGGAAATGTTTCCTCTCTTTCTGTAGCCTCCAGGCTGCACTAAAGGTTTATGGTACAGTTTATGGCATGACTTCCAGATATTAAAAGATGATTGTGTGTTTGATAAAACAGTACAGGATTGAAGCTTGACAATAACATTGAATTTGTCTAAAGCAGCTTGAAGTTTTGCTTGGGGTTTGGAAAAATGTTGACTTGAAATTAAAGGTCAGACGTTGAACAAGGTTGGCCCCCGCTGCATTGGCACACTTTCTCTCTTTTATAAGTAGAATGATTATACCTACTGTTATGACAACTTGATATAACTTATATAACTTTATAACTTGAAACTTTTGACTTCTAATATATTTTTAAATATCCACATTGGCTAATTTTCTGTCTACAGTAGAGTGTTAAAATGCTTTAATGCATCTCTGAGCCTAATAATGTTTCCATTTCTGAGATTTAACATTTTGAAGGAGCTCCCTTCAAAAAACATAGTACTAAGATAAATATGTGTTACTGCATTTTAGTGACTAATACCTTAATGCTCTGTTTCATTACACATAATGTCTCTTTTATTAGGTGACATGTCACCCAGTCCATCAGTATTTCTGCATCTTGTTTGTTTTCGCTGCTTGGAATGTGCATGCTTTTAATACAGATGAGAAATTTTTTTTTTTACATTCTGCAAATTAATAAAATGATTGCTGGGATACTGAAATGATAGAATGATTACTAGAAATATTGTGTCAATAGTAAATTAGAGTAAACTGCATTTTCCTTACATCCTGAGGGATATGTAATATAGCAAGAGAAATAACAGTTATTTATCTTTTGAAGTGAATGGAGAAACAGGAGACAAGGTGGTGATTTAGAAGGTGGTGATTTAAAATATGTGAAAACACCCATACCGAACACCGATACTGGAAGTCCCATTAGGGATGCCAGGTGGCGTGTAATGACTCGCCACTCGGCTTCCTGATTGGCCAGCTTCCCGACGAATCACAAAGCAGGGTGGTGAGTCATTACACGCTGCCCGGCTTCCTGATTGGCCAGGAAGCTGGCTCCATACTCCCTCATGACTGGGTGATGAGGAAGCATGGAGTGGATTTCTGGCCAATCAGGAAGCCGGGGGGCAGGGTAATGACTCGCCACCTGGCTTCCTGATTGGCCAGCCTCCCGGCTCCAAGCTCCCTTGGCACCAGGTGATGAGGAAGCATGGAGCCAGCTTTCTGGCCAATCGGGAAGCTGGGGGGTGGGGTAATGACTTGCCATCCGGCTGCCTGATTGGCCAGCTTCCAAACCAACCAGGAAGCTGGGCAGCGAGTCCTACATGCCATCCGGCTTCCTGGCCAACCAAGCTCCCTCATCACCAAGTAACAAGGGAGCATGGCGCCAGCTTCCTAGCCAGTCAGTAAGCCGGACGGTGTGTAATGGCTCGCTGCCCAGCTTCCTGATAGCGGAAGTTCCGGGATCGGGAATAGTATCTGAGTATTTGGGTGATTACAAGTACTCGCCCAAATACTCAGAATCGGTGCATCCCTACTTTGTGCCCATGTGCAATGAATCACAATTGAAACTCATTAGCATTTATACGTCTTAAACCCAGAAGTGTCAAGCCTGGCTAGACATTGATGACACCTTGAATGTGATCAATGTTTAGCCAGGTTCTCTATTAGATTGGTCCTGGAAACTTTTGTGGCCTGGTCCAGCTTCCTGGAAAACACCCATTTACTGACCTATATATACATTATATATACAAATATATGTAGGGATTTTCCAATAGGCACACCAGGATTGTACGTATTTTTTTATTTATTCTATTGTGCGCAGATCAAATGAAACTCTTCCTTTTGGTTAAAGCAACCTGGCAAATGGATTTTTTTTTATTTTACTAAACATTGTACCCATTTAACCACTTATTGCTTTTAGTTAACGTTAATCAGTCCTAATTAACATATTTCTCACCTTCTCCATGCAGATAGTGTCCTGACCAGCATGCCATCCTGTTCTGTCCTCTACAGTGTCCTCATTAACACTCCTTGTGTTTGCATGGGTTTTCTTCAGGTTCTCCGGTTTCCTCCCACACTTCAAAGACATGCTGGTAAGTGAATTGGCTCCTGTCTTACATTGACCCTAGTGTGATATTCCACTGACCTTACCCAAAGTAGCTGACTTAAGCAGATAAAGCACCCTGAGTCCCCAGGGATAAAAACGCTATAGTAGAAATATCAATTAATAATAATTACTAATAACTGTTATTCAGTGTTTTCTTTTACCTTTTTGCCATTCATAATTAAAGTGTATATCCAAGCATAGCCCTTTTAAAAAAATGTTTTTTGGATAGAGTAGGGAAGAGTTAAACCCTGTATCAACCTTCTATTTGTACTGTACCATTCTCAGCAAAGAAGAAAATTGGGGGAAAACCAAAAGTTTAGAGTTGTTCCCCAAACACACATAGGGGGAAATATTTCAATGGAGACTCCTGTTCCAGGGACAGCTATGAGGGAAATTCCCCTTATAAATTCCTGCAGCGTCTCTGGGACAAGAAGTGAAGGGAAATTTTCCCTATGGTACAAAAACAGCAAACAAAAAGAAACTGGCAAGGGTTTTACTTAGGAATGCATGGAAATTTCTGCCGCGGAAACATATTGGCCAAAAATGTTACTTTGGGCAAAATGCCGAAAGTACAATTTTTTGGCTGAAATTGCAGTGCAGTTATAGTTTCTCTCCTCCAAGCTGAGGCTTGCCTAAAGAAACCAAGTTTGTCCCTCATGTAACAATGTATGTGCTTTTTTTTAAAAATAATGACAAAGTTATTACTGAATAATTAGGCCCATAGTGATAATGTAAAAACTAGCCCAAAAGGTTAAAGGTGCAAGAGCTAAAATGTCTACAGAAAACCTCTTAGACTAGATATTTTCTAGAACTTGGCAGTTATCTAAAACTGAAATAACAGAAGTGAAAGGTTTGTTTTCCAAGTTGTCTATTTCAGGCAAAGTTGAGATGTGCATATAATTTCATATACTGCTGCCAGGGCCGTCCCTATAATGAGGCAGCATCTCAGTAGGTCAAATGGGGGGGTGGGGTAACAGGTGTGTCTGCCGTTGCGTCTCTGGCAAGAGTGCCCCAGGTTGCTAAGAGCTCTTAGCAAGCTGTGATGCTCTGGTCGGAATACTGTCCAGCTTGTGCTTGTCACTGGTTGCCAGGAGCTGCGTGTGATGCTATGGCCGGCATCCCACCCAGCTTGTGGCAACCAGTAACACCACTGACGCTCTGGCCAGTGCCCCGCCCAGTTCCTGGTAACCAATGATGTCAGTGAGCTGGGGCAGGCGCTGTCCCCCACCATTTCCCCCCTTAGTAAAATGCACCACTAGCAACCCCCCCAACCTCCATAACATGCCATGTCATTTTAACTGAATGTGACCTCATGCTTATGCACTGTTCATCATTTTCCCAGGTTTATCACATGTTTACTTAAAATGTCTTGCACAGTATATAGGAAATATTCTACTTGCTTTAGGCTCAAACCGCTCTTGTGCATTTTGGCCATGGGCATCTTCTATACAAATCAATGGAAACAAACAAAATTGTACACATGTACTCACATTAGTAAAATCATTTTGCTTATATTACATTTTCAGTTACAGTTAAATAATTCCTGTTATGCAATTTGTTTGTTGATATAAATATGATGGAAATATAAAAGTATCCAAACGATGAATCTAAAAATAATGGATATTACTTTATTAATCAATGTGAAAATGCTACCATTACTTCCAAAGACCAGGAAATGAGGATGAACTTAAGAGAATCTATGAACTATATCTGTCAAGGTAAAAGCCATCTACTGGTTATTTATTATGATTGCTCAGTTTGCTCTCGCATTATACCCACCACATTAGCACTAACTGTTGGTTTTGTCATTTCTCTAATAGTGGACATAATTTTTGCTCATCTAAACATTAAGTGCTTTGCTTATGATATATTTATCTTTTGACCTTATGTGTTTGTGATTACTTAACTACAATGTCAAACATTCTTTCAGATAATTGCATGTGGTATACTTATCTATGATGAGCCTTAACATCAGCGCTGACAAATATATGACTTGATAAATCATGTTTTCTAAAAGATAATGCACACGTTCATGATGGAAATTTTACCTGGTAATGGACTGGTAGTAAATTGTGACATACATCACTCAGATCGAGTGAGATTTGTGTGAGATTCCACCACCAATATGGATGTAGCGCATATAAAAATCGCCAATTTGAGCATCATTAGAAAAAGATTATACATCTCATATTAAGTATAAACTTACTGGCTGTGCTTTTGTTCTATAACAGCATTTTTCATACAAATGTACACAATCAAATGAATGCTAGTTTTCTATATGGATAGATCACTATGGTAATCTTGAGATGGACATTGTTTAAAGTGTATGTAAACCCTAACAATAAACTTCTCTTGTTTGCTCCATTTTGGTCTGTTAAATATACAGTTTGAAGCATTTTGTTAGTTCTGCATGATAAGTGCAAAAAACCCTGTTGATCCTGCCAACAATTGAGTGCTGTCCTGAGTCCTCTATACACTACCTGTGTTATGTCAAAGAGGCCTTCCAGTTCTTTTCATGAAATACAGAATAATTGGCTTTCATGTTTTAGAGACCTGAGAGTGGGAGTGGTAGAGTAGTTTAGCAAAAGACACTAGACAGGGCTGACAACACTTAGTCCACAGAAAACTGTGTGTTGTCAGTCCACCATATGGCTGGCAGATCACCAGGTATCTTTTTTTCTAATTTGGCCTTTATATTCGCTTAAAGGAAGACAGATTTTGCTACAGTCATGGATGTACTTCCAGAACTACAATGCCTGTTGCTGTTTTGTTAATGATATCATACCTTATTTAAAACTGAGCTCTGAAGTCAGTTATAAAACACATTTTAATGATTTATGTGGTAATTAAAAAAGTAATTCAAAAAAGATGAAATGTAGTTTGAAATGGAACTAATGACTGCAAGAGGAATAGTCAACAAACCAATCTCATCAGGTTATGCTCCTTGCACATGCACTGACGAGGTAGACGATAATATGCAGAGAAAGGTGACATTGATCTCATCAGTCTGTTGTTGCTCCTTCATTGTCCAATCACATTAACCCACCCAGAGAGAAGTGTTAACACAACATTGTACTGTATGTGTCTCCCCCACCTTTATTCAAGCTTGGCTTCTTCTTTCTTTCTTTCTTTCTTTCTTTCTTTCTTTCTTTCTTTCTTTGGGGGGGGGGGGGGGGGGGAAGTTAAGGAAAAAAGTGTAATTTGTCAGGATGAGAGGGTCATTTAGGTCTCCTCCTGTTTCTTATCTATGGGTTTTTCTGCTTGGTGCTGTCCCCAAAAAAGAGGTGGAAACATTTTGCATAATACATCATCTGTCATACCCCAAGTGAAGTTCAGTTAATGATGGTATTGATTAACAGCTAAACAAGGGGATGTATAGATCTTTTGATGAAGGCTGGGCCCAGAGCATTGATGGCGAAGGCTGACATTGAGTCAGCTTTCTGATTGCTGCCGGTCCACCCAGCTTGTTAGTACCTACTGTGGTGCTGTTTAGAGGTCCAGTTCTATATTGACAAGTGAGTGCTGATGGTCTGCTCAATTTCACGTAATTACCTCGAAACTTTTAAGGTCGTAATTACCTTTAGACTTTTAGGGTCATGTATGGGTCATTCAGCAGGTATATAGTGGTGGTGGGGTGAAGGAATTTTGCATGTGTCATGTAGAGACAGAGAATATTGATTCATTCAAAAATCAATTATATACCATCCTAAGGGACCGTAACATACAAGGGTACAGGTACTCTTAAAAACTAAGACCACCAAGGAACTCATATACACACAAGCACGCACAACACACACAGACACACAAAAGTTGAACTTAATGGACCTGTGTCTTTATTCAACCTCAAATACTATGTAACTATGTAACATTAAAATATGTTTTTGGGAAGTTTAGAGAACCATTGGAGCCAATTAAACAGAAGGGACGCCACAAATCATGATGTTCTTGTCACAGTTCAGCTGCAGACTTGCAGCTGAGCTGTTACTTGTGGTTCTACAAGTTAATACAGACCTCTTACCCCTGGTTCTGCAGACATGCAGGGATGTGCTGTTGATTGTAGTCCTCCAGGCATGTGCTCTGTAGCTGACTCGCTCTTGCACCAGTCTGGCAGCTTTAGGGGTCGGCCGACCTCTCCTGCTGTTTCTTATGTAGCTTCTAGGCCAATCATTTCACTCTGCTTGTGGCCAATCCTGCGGATCCTCCCTCTTGCTGTCTCTATTTAAACCTTGGGCAGCGCACAGCACGCCGCCCGAGCAACGCTTTCCCAAGCTAGATGTTGAGCCCCCCTGGTTGCGATCGAACCTGAATTCCTTGAAGTTTTTCCGTGTCCTGACTGTTGGCTTGTCCCTGGAAATCCTTGTCTTCAGTCTGCCCTAAGCTTTGACTTGTCCCTGGTGATCCCAGTCTTCTGTCTGTCCCTTTGTCTATTCCCTGGAAATCCCATTATTCAGATTGTCCCTGGAAGGCCAGGTCCTCCGTCTGTCCCTGACCTTTGTTTTGTCCCTTGTATGTGTGTCTGCAACCTGTCCAGAACTCTGGCCTTGTCAACCATTCTTTTGGGTGAACCTAGGGGTCGTGACCTGGGGTCAGCACGCAGCCAAGCTCATCCCCACCATCAGGAGCTCTGGTGAACACCGGCTGGCCCTTAGATTCCACATCCTGGGGGAACTCATGCCACCTATCTAGCATTGCAGCTTGCAGCACCCTGCCCAGTACCTTGACCTACCAGCCTATTCTGTCTTGCACCACCTCCTTCAGTTCCCCTGCTCTGTTCCCTGCTTGCACTCCAGCTCTGGGAGTCATCAGCCTACACTGCTTGGACCCTTGTCTCTAAGTGTCCCTGCCAGTGTAGTAGATAGGGTCCACAGACCTGATTCCAGTTCATACCCGTGAGCCCCGATCTGTGACAGTTCTAAGGAATCAAGACCTTTTCTGTGCAAGCAGAATAAAGGCTACCATTTGCAAAAGTGACAGATCTGTAGGGAGTTATTACCTGGGCTTCATCTTCTAAAAATTTGCTCATTAAAGTGACATTAAACCCTCAGATTTTTTAACATAAAACAATACTGTAATGTGTGCCTTACTGTAATCCATGGTTGTTTACCTTCTCTTTGCTCCTCTTCCTTTTAAATATGTATCTGTTCTCATGCTGGGGGAGAACTTCCCTTTTCAGCAGACTGCCTTGTCTCACACGGTGTCTGTGTATAGGCTGTAACCTGAGCCAGCACTACAGGAAGAGGCCCTGAGCTGAAAAGGGAAGTTCTCTCCAAGCATGAGAACAGATACATATTTAAAAGGAAGAGCAGCTAAGAGAAGGGAAACAACCATGGATTACTGTAAGGCACACATTACACTATTGTTTTATGTTAAAAAATCTGAGGGTTTAATGTCACTTTAAGGACTTGCAGAGCCGTGCGTGGCAAATCTGATGGCAACATTGGCATGTCTTGAGCTGTTTCCTTTAGTAGTGGCCATTTAGGTTTGGGGAGATAGGCTTTGGGATAAATCAGTAGTGCTCAGGACAGAAAACATAGGGGTTATAGAGACTGCCAACAACTTAATGGTGTTGTCTCTATTTGTGGTAAATTTATTGTTGCAGTTAGTTATGTTATGTCTGGAGTTTAACATTAGCTTGTGGACAAGTACTAGGGCTCGATAACTACATTGCTGACACCTTGTCTCATTTTCAACGGAAGAGATTTCGGGTCTTAGCCAAGGGGACTTCGGAATTGCCTGTTCCTGACTAGATTTGGGTGATTTCTAGTGTTGTGAGGAGAATGGGAGGGATGGTTGTGAGTCCCAGGCTGCTGGAAAAGGATAGGAGTTACGTTGATAGAGATGGAGTGTGTCTCACAGATGTGGGACTTGATGTCTTCAATTTTAGAATGGTAAAGAGGTAGCTTTGGGCTTGTAGTGCCACATGCATGGATAAGGTATCATGCATGCCATTGGTGGGCTTCTGACAATGCCAAGCTGGTTAATAAGACAAAGATTTAGGCAAGATGGAGGAGGAGATGTTGATGTGTAGTTTTTGAAAGTCATGGGGGCAAGGTCCCCTCAGGGTCATTTGTTCAATAATGAGCATACCCACATCAGCCAGGAGAATACCAGGGACTGGTTGCAGGTAGTGAGTATAGGTCTTCAGTAGCACTGCTAAAATAGGAGTTGTTAAGGCATTGCCAGAGGCCTGATATGTGATTATATCTTATTGTTATCTTGTTGTGAACTGTTCTTTTCTTTTTTTTATGTACACAGTGGTCTTTTTATATTTAAATTCTCTATAAAACTTTATTTGAAAAGAAATCTCATCTATCTTGTGTGACTTATTTATAGCGTAGTAGGAGATGTCTTTGTCCTGACAACCAGGTTTAACTGTGTAGATATGGACACAAAATCCTTACATATTAAAACTATTATCCCTACAAATGACAAAATGATAACATTTTGTTGCATTACCAGGCAAAGATGAATAAACAAACAAACATCAAATAACCTTAATTCTAGCATTTATTCAGAATAACTCACAAACTATTTCACTGATACCAAAAATATCTTCAGTATCAGAGCAATTTTACCTAATCACTGCAGAGCAACAACTGACTATAGAACAAAGAAGTGCTATAGGAGTTTCATGGTGTATAAAAACAAAAATATATGAAATACTTAAAGGAAGACACATTGGGCATACATAAAACATGGCCAGATGTAACGGAGCAATTTTGGCCAGGGAAACTCAGTATAGAATTTATTATTTTTTATATTTAAATTCTCTATAAAACTTTATTTGAAAAGAAATCTCATCTATCTTGTGTGACTTATTTATAGCGTAGTAGGAGATGTCTTTGTCCTGACAACCAGGTTTAACTGTGTAGATATGGACACAAAATCCTTACATATTAAAACTATTATCCCTACAAATGACAAAATGATAACATTTTGTTGCATTACCAGGCAAAGATGAATAAACAAACAAACATCAAATAACCTTAATTCTAGCATTTATTCAGAATAACTCACAAACTATTTCACTGATACCAAAAATATCTTCAGTATCAGAGCAATTTTACCTAATCACTGCAGAGCAACAACTGACTATAGAACAAAGAAGTGCTATAGGAGTTTCATGGTGTATAAAAACAAAAATATATGAAATACTTAAAGGAAGACACATTGGGCATACATAAAACATGGCCAGATGTAACGGAGCAATTTTGGCCAGGGAAACTCAGTATAGAATTTATTATAATAGTAATAAATATAATAATTTAAAACTATTAAAATAACAAACATTATTAATAAAGGTTATATCCACATAAATACGAGTTAAACCAGTATTTGGAAATATATAGTGAACCAAAGTTGGGTGGCAAATTGTATTCCCCTGGTTAAAATGCATACGTCTACATAAACATATAGATAATTAGCAAAAATAATTTATTAGAAATACAGAAATAGAAAGAATTATTATCAGGAGTTGTGTCTTCTGCTTTGAGCGAAACCAAAGTGGCATTAATCAGTGAACCATTGTGATCACATAAATGAATCACTGCTTCCTATTTCATGAAGAGTATAATGGGCATGGGATAACAGTAACTATTCTAGGCACATGTTATTCTCAGACTATGGGAGCTTTTAGACCCGTATCATTGAATTATTGTTACAAAATACATCTTCACTAATGTTCTATTATTTCACTGGCAAAATGGTTCTCTGTTAACTGTGTTCATTCTAGATTACTTATTCTAGCCCCACAATCCCCAAATCTCCAATGCAGTCATTTTTCAGGAAACAGACTTGAAATAGCCATTTCCCAAAAAATCTTAAAGAGCTAATAAAGGAAACATGTAGTGAGGAAAATATGTAGGCTGTCAATGATGACCTCTCCTAGCAAAAATACTTATTGCTTGTCTGTCATGCTGATTCAGTGGCTTTAAGTCACTGACCCAGAATAAGTATGCAAGTCAGGAGGACAGTAATGCAAAAAGGAATGAAGTTCTCTTTGACATCCAGGCAACTAGCATTTTTAGAAGGAGGTCAGCAATGGAGGTCTACATATCATTTTTTTTGCAGGTGTCCTCTAAGATTTTATAAGGAACCTGTCAAGAAAGAAATATTAGAGTCACTATTGCTGAAATAATTTTAAGAATGTGAGCAACTCCTCCCTGCTTCATTACTTAATGGGGTAGATTTACTTAATGCAAATAGGCTGTTCATTTTGCAAGGGAACTTTCCCTTAGCTTAGAGCTTAGTGAATATGGTTATAATTCACTTTGCAAAGAATACCCAATCACATGCAAGGAAAATTAAAAAAAAAAAATTTGCTTCCACATCATCGGATGATGGAAGTCAGCAGAGATTTACATCATTCACTAAACTAAGGGAATATTCCCTTGCAAGTGAACAGCCTATTTGCCTTTAGTAAATCAACACCAAGGAGTCAAAAAGATATAGGATTGTGTGTATTGTGGATGACTGTAAAATCGTGCTCAAAGCATCCACTGCTGCACTTCAAATTGACAAGATCACAAAGTATGCAAGCTAGATAGCTGTTATAATTATTCCACCTTCCTGGGATAGCCAGTAGAGTGCTAGGGCTTAAGCAGTCACCTAGAAAACAGGAACAGAGGGGAAAAACTTTAATAGGGACACTTATTTCTGTGACAACTGCTTAACAGAAGTTTGCCTTACTTTGAAGAGATCTTCTCTCACTTTTTGTTGTGTCTCAAGATGGTAAGTGAACAAAAATCTCCCTAATGGGACTAATGGGACTAATGGGACTAATGGGACTAATGAGACTTTACTTTAAACATAACTGCATGTACATATAAAGTATGCTCAATGTGGAGCAAAGGATCTGAGAACTGGATTATCGCTCTAAAGAATGCATTCATATATTTGACACCTAAAGGTGTTTCCTCTGCTCTGCCCTTTGGCATTCACTTACAACTGATTGCTGTAATAAGGAAATAATATATATAATTAATGTACATAGTAAATGCATATGGGTTTTGCTGTAGCTAGCAGCCACAGGTATTTCAGTTTTTAGGAAACAATATGAGACATATCTCTTTGGTTCCATTTTGACAATGACTCAACACTTCTATGTTTTTATTAATAAAGCATGGCTGACATATTCATAAAAAAAAAAAAAATACTCTATGAGCAATACTGGTGGGTTTCCATTCAATCTGAAATAAATAACACTCCATAACAGGACATGGGTATGAACAGTTATGTGTGAGTTCCTAAAAACAGTCTGTTGTTCAGACTAAGTTCTCTTTTACTTTGTGTATTAAAGCTTAATTTAAAAAAATATATAAATAGGAGGCCCATACTTTTTAAATTCATTTGTTATTTTAATTAAAATGTTTAGTTCCTCTTCCCCCGCCCCCTGCACGGGGGCCGCCATCAGCTAAGTGGCTGCTGTGTTGGCACCAGTGCATGCTCGCTCCCGGCCGTGCCCACATGTGGCTGTGTGGGTCTATAGACATGCCCCTCCTCTCCACCCAACAAGTTGATTGATAGCAAAAGGAGCCTATGGCTCCTCTGACATCAGTATCCTCCCCCTGCAACCAGGAAGTTGCGAACAGAGGATTGCTTCAGGGATTGGCGGCGGTGACAAGCAGTGCTGACAGGTAAGTTGAGGGGAGGACAGGGGACATAAAAAGGTACTGGACAGTTTTTACCTTAATGCAGATAATGCATTAAGGTAAAAAACACCCTGCCATTACTAATACTTTAATTTATGTTACAGTAAAATAGCATACATGGTAAATAATATTTAAAGCAAAATTGTGTCTTTACATTACTGTACTTCAGGTAAAGTAGCTAAAAACAAAGGGAAAAAATAGCTTAGCAATTATGATTGTTGTAATGCAAAAATGATGAAGATCTAAACCTGTAAATAACAGCATTTGATGACACAACCATTTTAATCTGCAATCATTATCTATCTGCAGTATTTACTCAGCTTGAGACTAAACAGAGGGTGGTTAACGAACCCAGCAAATACTTTGTGGGGTATAGACACTTGTTTTTTGAAATGCCTTCACTAGAATTAAATATGATGATTCCTAAACCAATTCATCTGTAAAAGAATTTGTCAGGAATTGCACAATGTTATGTTAATATATGGAAATATGGATGGTGCTATTGCTAACCTCCTAAAAATCTAGCTGGCTGGCTTCAATACTTCTTCACTGACCTGAGACGCATATTCAAATCAGCCAGTGAAATATTAGCTCCTTCTCTGCATACTTGTTCCAGATCTGCACCCAAGAAAGCATTAAAGTAAATCTGTGGCTAGGCTATAGACATTTAGCTATTAGCTCCTTCTCTGCATACTTGTTCTGGATCTGCACCCCCGGAAAACATTAAATTAAATCTGTGGCTAGGCTATAGACATTTAGCCACAAGCAGTAACAAAGCTTTAAAACAAAGCCCTTACTGACTCCTGTAGCTGCAGGCACTGTGGAACAATTAATTCTCAACGTTCAAAGCAGAAGAACAGCATTCAAGTTGTTCTTTCAGCAGCTCAGCTCACACTGCTCCCTACTAGGGATGAGGGAATCGGCCTGGATACAGTTTAGGAACAGTTTCAAGAATCTTGAACTTGGCAGCAAATCCCATTAAAGTCCATGAGGGGGCAAGATATTTTGTTCTGACCATTTGTAGGGCTAATAAACCAGCTAGAGTCAAACAAAATTCATGGGAAGCCAAGCATTGTCATGGGAGACAAGTACTAATGCCAAAAATAAAAGCAAAACAGAATCCCTTGCCATACATTACACAGAATCATCCTCTCCCCCTAACAACTTCAATGCACTGTGATGAGTCCACTTTTTTTTTATAGCTGAAGGCCAAATATTTTACTCTTCTGACTGGTAGCTGACCAGCCTACGCACTGCATTATTTTTCTGTCAGTGAAGCTGCAAACATCTTGGCCAAAAGTTGGAGATCTACAAACTTCCCAAATCCTGGGGATTCACTGCAAACTCATGGTAGCAGTAAATTCAACCTCATCCCTTCTCCAAGCTTCCAGAGCATCTGCTCTGTGTCTATATTAGAGATTAGAAGGCTTCCACATCACTGGTGGGTCTGATATTATAGTATAGTACATTTAAATGAGTGTATTTACTGTGTAAATATGTCTACAGAACAGATTCTATGCCAGTGGGAGAACAATGGCATGCGTTAACATATAAGTAGCCTGATAGTCTTTTGTTGCATGTAAGCCATCTCTAACAATCTTTTGCTACATGTGAGAAGTCTCTGAGAGTGTTTTGTTACATGCTAGCAGTCTCTGACAGGTTTTTGCTACATGCAACCAGGCCCTGACAGGCTTTTGTCATGTGAAAGCAGTCTCTGATAGTCTATTAATGTAATGTGAAAGAATCATTTAATTTGGGTTAAATGACACTATAGAGCTGCATCTTTGTTGTAAACTAGTGCTCCCGGGTGGACAGTTGCCCAAGGGGAAAAAAGAATGATTTCTATGACTCTGCCCACTTTCCCAAATAATGGAATAAATCCTTTTTTTTTTTTTTATACTTGTGATGCCAATGAGACATGCATTTACCGTCTGTTCTAGCTGGCTCTGCTGTGCATGATGTACAATACAAAAACACAAATGCAGTTTTCCCAGTCTGATAAACTGAAAAATAATAAAACATGTCATAAAAAATACAGCCTTACTTAAAATGAGTCCGGTGTTCACATGCTTGTTTGCACGTCTTTTAATAAAACTTGAATTCAGTTTTGTAGTACACTCTAGCTATGTATGCTATTCTTTACTAGCATTCCTTTCATTTAATCTATTCACTCACTACACATCAACACCAAACTATATGACCTACTAACATGATATTCATTCAGAAATTTGCATAGTATATCAGACATTTCAACAGCTTCTTTTTATGTATTTATTTCGCCTGCTTCTCATAAACGATATTGTTATTGTCTCACCAGCAGGGCTACAAATAAACCCAATTTATCCTGACTGTCAGAGGATGATGAAAGCAATGCAAAACAGACTTATACTTGGAGGATCAGGCAATTTCACTTCTTTTCACAATTTTGCATTATACAGAAAGCCGTTCAGGAGGTTTGAATATTAATGATACATCTAATTTCTCTTAAATCATTTTTTGGAAGGGTGCTTCTTTTATGGCATGCAGGAAAAAAAGATGTAGCATTAGTAGAGCATATGAATTGCTGCTGGAAGCAATATTTCTGTAAAATGTATGCTAACAAAGAAAACAGCAATAAAGAAAGAATATTACTGTACTGCATGTTAATGTAATATTAATATCAAAATTATGATATAACATGAGGTTAAAGAAGAACTCCAGGATTTTTTAAAAATTAACCATTGCAGTGGGGCTACCCCCACACTGCAAGGGTTAACTGCTCATTCTGGTCTCTGAGTGAAAATAAAGAAGAAATATTTACCTGATCCTTGTGGCACTGACCACTTATCTCCCCCTCCGCTCCGGCTGTAGCATGTCCCTTGGCTTTCTCATGTCTAATGGACTGCATTCGACATGATGACATCACAGGTCCTTAGACTGGTGGAGCTAGGAGAAAAGAGGCTACGGAGACTGGCTGGCCAGGCTGAACCGAGGAACGGGTGAGTCTTTTTTTCTTTATTTTCACCCCTAGACAAAATGAACACTCAACTCTTGCAGTGCAGGGGTAGCCCCACACCAAGGAGTGGGGGTAGCCCCATTACAAAGGTTAATTTTAAAAAATATTGGAGTTCTTCTTTAACAAACCATTTGAGTACCGTTTGAGTATTATTGTGACATCAGCACTGTAAAAACAGATTAAAAACAAGTCTAACAAAAATGTTACTATACAAAAAACACTAAAAGACTACTTCCCATTGTACTACTGTAGGATCAGTCCTATTGTGGCTGAAGATTGAGCACAATGTGTAAAGCACTTAAACTGTTTGGCCTAAGCTACTCACCATCCAGGGATCAATCCATAAGTCGTAGAAAAGGAAAGTGTTGGAAACATGGTCTGAAAACCAAAAGTCCAAGCTGACCTAAAGATGTTGCCTGCTATATCCCATGATTCCCCACTATTTCTCTCCACCATGGCTGAATGTAGGTTTTATGTGAAATAAAAGCATTGACTGACTTTTTCCACTCTATCTTAACTGGATTTCTATTATTGACAGAGAGCGCCAGTTCTCCAAATTAAACCCTAGATGGCACTTGTTTTACCAAAAGGAAGGACTTGAATTGACAGCATGAACATTTGCTAAATAAGTCATAGTTTCAGTCAATCAGCTGATAACAGTCATTTTTGGACTGTTTTAGAGACGTATTACCTATGCACAAGATGTTATTGCTTGTTACCAGGCCTTTCTAATGAGGCCAGGGCAGAATGTGTTTATTTTTCCTTGGTCCTGGAAGAAACACCCTAAGATAGCCACATCAGGATAACTAAGTACACTCTTCTTCTAAAAGCGTTTTAGATCACTCGCCATCTCTCCACAGGCAGGGCAAAGTCTGTGGTCACTGTGTGCAGAAGCTACTGTGAGTTAGCGTTCAGCCACCTACGCACCCCATTCCTCATCCACAGGAACATAACATTTACAGAGTGGGAATAACTGTGTGGCCAGTCCAGCTGCATTACAAATAATTTTATTGATGGCTGTCTTTAAAAAAAAAAAAAATTCCTGTTTTTTTAATTTACTGTCCATAAAGTTTATTTGGGAAGTATCTATTCTCTACAGAATGTCCAGTATCTTAAAGCAGATGTTAAGTCTTTTGTGTAAAAAGTACTGGCAGGCAGGCTCTTTATGACAGACCATGGGAGTCTGTACAGTTATAGATCCTCCTATGTGCTTGTCAGCAATTCTTGTGATTTATGTACACTGAGCAGCACATGCCCATTTCAATGCACAGGCTCAGTGGAACTCCTTGCAGAGAAAAAACGACTCTCATGCATGGTAGTTACCAGGGGCGTAACTACAGATCATTGAGCCCCATAGCAAAGCTGTGATGAGGGCCTCCCTAACGACCTATCTTTGAGCTGTGACTAATCACACAAAGATCCCAAAGACTCCTCTTGTGTATCCGACATCAGATTTCCTACACTGTAGACTTTACAGAGGAATAGGGTTGTCATCAGCCACTCAAACCCTTTAAGATACAGTACTGTGTTATCTTCACATGTTCTATGTTTTATTTTTCTCAACAACCTAATTGGCCCCCTTCCACCCCCAGGCCCCGTAGCAGCTGCCGGGACTGCTATGGCTATAGTTACGCAAACTGGTAGTTACATCATCCGAACCTGGCCAATCAAGTGGCTGAAGACTTTAAACCTGGAAAAAAACTGGAACAAAGATGGAGGCATTGGCAGGGATGGAGAGAGCTGACATCACAGCACTAGAGGGGGGTCTGTGCATACTAGCACATTATGCTTAAAAGCCTCGGCAAAGACTCTACTACTGCTTTAATAGTTTAATAATATTATATGACCTGCAATAATATTTATGAGCACAGTTAAAAATCAGAATGCAATTTTATTGTTTGGTAACAAACGTTATCATTTGTATGCATCAAATGCAATGCAATCCAGTGCAACTGCACTAATATTTTGTGTCTTTTAAAAACCACATTATTATTTTCTAATGCTCTATGGTAGCATGGAATGTACTTAGACAGCTTGATGTTTTTTTATTCATGCCATAACATCAAAAGGATGAAATCTTTGTACTTTTCTCTGCATGCTTACACTGTTTCCTCTACAAAGTCTGCATTATAAGATAAGATTTGTATTTTATGGACAAGCAGAAGACAGCACAACAATGAAACTCAAGATAAGAAGGACATAGCAGCTATAGAGCCTCCTATCAAACCACTGTTCTGCAGAGAACTTCATTCTTCATCAAGTTATGGCACCCCATTTTTTTATATTCTTGGGGATAGCAAATAAAAAAACATGCTGTGTCATCAATTTTGTAGTTAACTTTCTTTAGGAACACTTAAAGGCTTCTTCACACCAGCCTGTATGCTTAAAAAATCCTTATCAGCGTGCTTACTGGTGTTGGTTGTAAACAGGTAACTTTATGGAAATGTTACATAATTGCATCCATTTCTGTGCACCACATAGGACAGTGATTTCAGGTGAGCTGTGGTGTATAGACATCCCAACTCTCCCAGACGTTCTGGGAGTATCCCGCTATAAGATAGTGGCTCCCTGACACCTGCGAGAGAGACATTTTATCCTGGAAAGGTTTACTCTGCTCAGCACACCACAGCTCAATGAAAACCTTTTCAGGATACCTGGTGGTTCTACTCTCCCTGCTATCTGTATGGTTTTTTTTTTTTCATTTTTACAGTGGCCACTGGTAAAAAAAAAGCCGCCAGAGTAAAAACAAACAGATAGCATGGGAATGAAGAGCTAGGCTGCTATTGGTTATTGCAATTTGCAATAGCCAATAACAGGCTTTTCTAGCTGTCCTGGTGTTGAGCTTTGGTTGATGAGTACTGATCAATTCAGCTCACCTGAACTGGTGTGAACAGGAACAAAACTCTGAAAGCTTTACCCCAAAAGGTCAGACAACAAATATCTAGTCACCAATATTTTCTTTGTTCTGCCTACAGATGATCTTTTTTACCATTATTGACTTACAATGCCTTGCTCTGTGCTGATTTTCTGTGTGGAGGTGTCTGTCCTGGAAAAGAAAGGTCTTTGCTCCCTCATCTCAGGGTCTCCAGCAAGAACAAGAGTGTGCAGCAGAGCAGTGACATCACCAAATCTGACTCTAAATCTCCTGAGGCTAGCAGTCAGAGGTAGCATTGCCATAGATCTCACAATGCAGATATACAACTATGAGGCTGTAGGCACAGAATTGCCTAGGAACCCTCACATACCGGGAAGTGTACTAATATTTTTCTGGAGGGATTCCAGACATAAGTAAAGGTTTTTTTTTGCAAATCTTCACCTTTTGAGTTTAGTTCCACTTTAGTATCTAGTATTTAGATGAATCTGGAAGGTATAATTAGTTAATTTTCAGCCAAAATATAATATTAAAGCAGAACTTATTTTCGCTGATAAAATATAAAAGATGAGTGTCGAGTAAATAGATACCAAATATGTGAAAAAGTCATAACCCAAAGTTCATAGACAACAACTTAAAAATGGGGCAAGCAAGCAGCAGTGAAAGGAGTTTGTATCGGTGGCAGGCCAGCAGCGATGACAGGAAATAGTAACAGTGAAAAGTATATTAGTGTTTTGGGGCCAGCATCAGCTGCAGGGGGTTTGTACTTTTTGCTGATCCAGGACTGGTTAATTTTTATAAAAGTGAACTGGTCAACTGCATGCTGCCAAATGCCCTGAAGGCCTTCTCTGACAGCACACTGGCAGGATTGTGTACTGGGCAAATCCCAGCTATTGGTCCAGTACAAAGGTTGTCTTCTAGTGTTTCTGCTGAAGCACACTGGAGGCAGAGCAGCAGGACAAGGACCTCTTGGGTCCTCAGGGTTAGCAGGATCCTTTTGTTCCCTTGGCACATAGGAAAACCCCAATTATTGGCCCTTCTAATGCTGGGCACACACCTTAAAACCATTGCAAGACTTTTGTCTTGCGATGGTTGTAAGGTAATTAAAAAACGTACTATCTGCCTATCTTGGACAGGCAGATCGTACTTGCGATGATTGCTGAGCGGCTGGTCTCCGATGACCGCAATGCTGAATGGGCAGTGTGTGCTTGCGCACACCGACCCGTTCGGCTTTTATCTTATGAACATGCTACACACCCGCCGAAAATCGTACGATTCTCGGAGGATTTTCGAACATGTTCGTAAGTAAAAGTCGTGCGACCTTACAGTAGTAGAGGTTGCACGGCTTCCACACACCTTACGATAATCGTACGATCGCAGGATCCCTTTGTAGTTGACGCACTCCATGTGAGGCAGCACCTCCTCAATTCATGTTGCTGATCCTTGTTTGGCTGCAGCTTCCACGGGCCTTGTAATGAGGCAACATGGATACATTTATTGGTTGACATTTTGACAAGGCACTGCTTGTCTTGTCAAAATGGCTTGTCTCAAAATATGTTGCCTCTTCCACTGGACTATTTTATTTATTGATATACATACAAACATAGTGTAAAAAAAAAAAAAAGGAAAATGTGAAATAAAAGAAAAAAAAAATGAAACCACAATAAAACAGCAACTAAAGTTGTTGCTGACAAACAAAAATGTAATCATAAAGAGGACTGTTGAACCTATCCACTGTGAACACACAGGTGGGTACACAATATAATGGAACTCTAATTCACAGTTATGTATCACAATACAGACCACCACACTGGAACTCCCTGTTCTAATTTAGCACAATACAGAAATTTATAGTATTGTATATAGCACAGGGTATGAGCACTGTATAACAGAAACTATCTCTGCCTGAAACAACAGCTGTCAGCTGTCCCTATCCGGCTTTTATCTTACGAACATGCTACACACCCGCCAAAAATCGTACGATTCTCGGTGGGTTTTCGAACATGTTTGTAAGATAAAAGTCGTGCGACCTTACAGTAGTAGAGGTTGCACGGCTTCCACACACCTTACGATAATCGTACGATCGCGGGATTTCCCACGATTATCGTACGATTATCGCAAGGTGTGTGGGCACCATAAGCTAACCAACAACAGTTCAAAGGACAGGGAGTGCATGATTAGCAATTGGCTGTTATGGCCAGGAACTATTGCATTTGTTTGACCCTTTTCATGAACTGCAAACATCTTAAACCCTAAACTCATCCCTAGTGATTATAGAGCAGAAGAGCGGGAGGATTAGGGTTGGTAAAGAACAGCCTTATAACGCACCCAGTTCCTGGCAAAGAATAAAAATGGTTCCTACAGAGAACTCCGTGTGAAGGAATGATTACATCTGCCTCTCGAGAACCTACATATCTACACCGGAAAGCGAGCAGTAGAGACAGAGGTAATTTTTTACCTGTTTGATAACTTTTTTAATGTTTGCATATATCTAATGCTTGCTAGCAGTAGATATACTGTATGTAAATCAAATTCAACATAATACTACTTTAAGTTCAGAAACTTTTGCAGGAGAAAGCTAAAACTGTTCAAGACATCCTGGATCTGAACTTCTAAACAACATTAATGCCCCACTTTTTTCTTCACCACTGTTCCAAAGATAAATGTGTTATTCTTATAAAATGCATGAGACCTAACAGTTCACACTTTCTTCCCACCATAGTTACAGTTCAGTGCACTCAGATAAGGATTCATAAAGTAATAGGAAGATATGACTTGATTATCATGCAAAAGGCAATCTAAAGAGTCACTCTCCAAGTGAAGTGCTTGACACATAGATGCCTCGCAGTAGGGGGCTAGCAGGAGAGCTCTGTGAGCAGGGCATGAACAAATACGCAGATGCACATGAATTTCAAATATGAGTGAAAGGGAGACAGATCCTATGGTCATATACAGAGGCTGAGCAAATGTTCACAGCTGGATGTGACTGAAGCATTTATTCACTAAGATGTAAATTGGCATTTTGATTTCTTGGCCAGTAAAAAGCAGATCAGTGACAGTAATGCATTTCATCATCCACGATAGGTCCCACTTCACATCTTATCCACATGGAATTCCAATCAAAACATTACAGGTGGCAATACATCTGATATGAATAAATTACACCCTTGCGTTTTATGTCTTTAACTGAGCCGTCATGCTTCAGTAATTTCTCAACATGCACTTGTGCTGTTTTTGTTACATTCACTGGAAAGTGTTAGAGAATGAACTTTGGGAGTTATGACAATTAAAAAAACATTTACATAAACATTTTTTAAATTAACCTTGCCTATAAAAAAGCATGAATTATTTAAAACATTATTTGTTGTTTTTTGTATGTTTTATTGATGTGCTAATATAAGATTACCTTGAAAACCTAATCATTCCACTTCAAAATTAATCTTTTTGTTGCAAATGTACGATGTAGCGTGGATACACATGGGGCAAAATCTATACAGAGTGTATCCAATTAACACAATGACAAAGTAACGCATAGCAAGAAATCAGAATCTATTTTGTTCTGGGTAGAACCAGCAAAACAATGCATTCCATTTCTTAACTGGTAAGCACCACTTGAAGTTAAAGGACAGAAATACTTAAGAATTATGCTGGGGCTAATTATGCCTCATTGTTCTCCACATCCCATACTCAGTGCCCACTACAGACCTCAAATCCTTGGGTGACCTCCACCATGGGTCATGACCCCTACAAACTCTGCCTTTTCTCTTCAGATCTATATGGAGAAGCCATCTACTTGCAAACCTGCACCAATCTTGCAAGTTAAAGTGTACCCTCAATGCAAAGGTACAATTAAGCTTGCCGCAATCCTCCCACCCTCACAATTTAAAATGGTGGAGTGGGGTTTGTTTACTTTGTTTTTTCTTGGCTCCAGCTCTCTGCTGCCATTCTCACCTAGACGAGAATGACGTATCACGCTCCCACAGTCTCCTGAGATATCTCTTCCAGTGGATCAAAGCAGGACAATGCTGGATTCACTGGGCAGGCGAGTATGTTTTCTGGTGAGAGCTCAGCATAACAGGCAAGAGGAGATAGGGGAAAAAAGTGTGTGTG
>NW_017306359.1:1745016-1747195 GCF_000935625.1 Nanorana parkeri | reverse complement strand
AAGACTACTTACGTAGTTTTATGTGAGTTTGGACTGCCCTGCAGAGAAGGTTCCCCACTGATTGGAGGTCTGTAGTTATTGACTCAATAGAGGGGTAACTAGCCCCAATATAACATACGGTAGTATTGTTGTTCTTTAACCACTTGAGGACTAACATGTTAAACTCCCATCCTGTCCAGGTAATTTTTCAGTGTTCAGTCCTGTGATAGTTTGACCGACAGTAACTTGGTAATGTAATACTGTACCCAAATAAATTGTATATAATATAATTTTATGAGATAGTTAGACCTTTCTTTTGTTAATATTTACAGGTTAAAGTGACACTAAATTCAAGAGTTAGATTTTAAAAATGGATTCAAGTACCTATGCCTGCAGGATGCAGTTATTTTTAAAATTTGGCATGGCTGTGTGTGGCTCTGCTCTTACAGATCCATTCAATTGGTGTGTGAGAGGAAAGGGAGAGCTGGTTGCTAACCATAGCTATTGTTTACATTTTGTTATTACATGATTGATCCAATGAACAGTGCAAGCACAGTAACATGCTTGTGTGTGCTAGGTGACCTGCAAAAGCACTTTTAAAAATTGAATTTTAAAATTGAATGTTTTCCAGTCCTGGTGAGTGTGCACTGCCCGTATGTTTCATTGCAAAGGGTGGACAGCAAGTGGTTAAACTTGCAACTGCAAGTATGTAAACTCTCAGGAGTAGGGCCTTCCTAACCCTCTTTTGTTGATTTGTATTGTAACTGTACTTTCTCCCTTTATATTGTAGAGCACTGCACAAACTGTTAGTGCTTTATAAAACTTGAATAATAATAAAAACCAAAAAACTAATAAATAATTAATATCTGTATCCTGTGAGATAAAATTAAAATACCTTCCTTCTGTAAACAACCATTTCTCCCACCCGAGTAGAGGGAATAATTTGAGGAAAACATGCTTGAAGTCCAGCCAATGTGACTACCATTGCTCCCTCCATAGGCACAGTGGAGGAGTGAACGTAACCACCTTAAAAAAAGAGAAACAGTGCAGGCACCTAATCTAAGGACTAGTAAGCTTCCTTATATTATTTCTTGGTCTTAGGTTTAGACATGCTTTAAGAATCTCTTGTAACTGCAATTTTCTTATATATTTTCATGTATTTGTCACGCTTTTTAGTGCACTTGTCCCGCATTTTCATGCATTATGTGTTTTTGTTTTGGCCAATGAAGGTGAACTAAAGTATAGGTTTGCCTGGGGGGCATTATGGTCATGCACTAAACGCATGAAAGAAGCCACTACATCTTTCGAAAAATCAAACTGCATCATTTTGCATGGAAGTGAACATGCACCATAGGGTATAAAAGGGTTTCTATTGTCATGCATTGTAGCATGACGGCATACATGTGACAAATTGCACTATTGGGAATGGAGGGGTTAAGTGTCCCTGGCCTGATTTTTTCATTCATTGGATTTCGGTTCTTGCATTACCTAGGGCAGTCTGCATGGAAATGCAAAGTGATTAGGAACAGCTATTCATCCAGACTAACATCCACCCATCAAAGCATTTTGATATTTGCATAACTCCTCCCAAAAGACAACCCACTGCTTGCATCAGAGTTGAGGGCTCTTGAAAGAAGTTATGAAGCAGGGTGCAGTGGTGTTTTCAGGAAGCTATGTCCAGCACGGTTTTATTTAAAAACAGCTCCTCCCATTGCTGAGCAATAGTGGAGGGTGATTTGAGCCGTTAAATTTAAAATCCTTCTATTAGTCAACTCCATTGACTTTAATGTAAGCCAAATTATTATTCTGTCTCTCTCAGCTATCCGATGATCCATCAGGTTACTTAACTATATTGAGGTGAAACTTTTGGGCTTGCTCTCCCACCGCTTATCATCAAACCTGCCTGGTCTGGCTCTTTGGCATTTGTAGCTATTTCATAAGCTATTTGTAGCTATTTCATAAGCTATTTGTAGCTTATCTTCTTTCTTTCGTTTTGTGCAACAAACTCTCTAAGTTCACTTTCCTGAACCTCTCCACTGAACGTTAGTCCAAAGGGACAAACGGTGTGGGATCCCCCTCAGGATCCATATCAGACTGTTATCCCGGCAATGGTGGATGTGAGGGTCTGCAGGTAGGGGTATCTGGAAGTCACTTTTGCAGTGCATCAACTTCATGTGCAGGTTTAGGGATTCTATTTAAA
>NW_017306359.1:1725600-1745003 GCF_000935625.1 Nanorana parkeri | reverse complement strand
GGATATAAAGATAGATTTAGTGTAGTACAGTGTAGTACAGGTAAAGATAACTGGTGTCAGTGCTTTATACAGCATGTTAATGCTATACACAGTACTCTGTACCCAAACACTAATTTCCCATGCCACATTCGCTAATAACATTTTATAATAAGCCCCACGTCATGTCTCAAAGGCCAACAAGGAGACAGGTGTGTGACAGGTGCATATAATTTGAATGTTGTAAAGCAGGGCCCATTCCTGCGCTCATCAAGAGTAACTGTGAGGGGTTACAGTTTGGAGGCACCAACAGCCCATTTTTTCCACACCTGTGTGACAGGTCTATATAATTAAAATTTCAAGAGCAGGGTCCAATCCTGCACTTGTCAAAAATACCTATGAAGGTGAAAGCACCACCAACACTAAAGGCCCAATTTTAAAGCACCTGTTGTAACGTTCATCCAAGGTCTGCAAAAGAGACACCAGAATTTATCCCAAAAACCTCTAACCTTGTTCCGAGTGTCATAAAATGTGGCCTCTTCATACAGGCTGCCTCCCCAAGCAGTTGTTTACAAGATTCAGGCAATTTAAATGTAATTATTTTCTTTTTAAATGTCAGTTTTGCTGCAGCAGGTTCTATACATCGTACAGATGTGCCACTTTACAGGGATTTTAAGGGGACCCCCCAGGCACGATATTTAAAGGAATTTTTCATTTTTATTGTTTCACTTTAAGCAATGTTAAAATCACTGCTTCTTTAAAAAAGGTACTTTTTAAAAGTGTTTTTTTCATTGATACATGTCCCCCAGGGCAGTGCCCAGATCCCCATACCCGTCTTTTGGCCAATAAGTCGCATATAAGCCTTCAAAATGGGGACATACTGGTCCCTCAGACTTTCATTGAGTTCTAAGTTCGAGTTAGAACTTTTTCCATGTTCTAATGTTCAAGTTAGAACCAAATTTAGGTGTGTTCAGCCCATCACTAGTAATAAGGTGTATTTTATTTTTGCGTTAGATTTCCTTTCTTCTGTAAAACTAAGTTTCTGTTAAATTTAAGACCTCAACATGGAACTAAGCCCACAATGTAACTGTTTTCCGAGTATGTTACATTTAAAGCATTCTTCTGGTGATAACTGTCACAGTTGCCAGTGTGCATATGTCAAGCCCTCAAATGCCTAGTGCTTTAGCTGATCACAGGAGCAGCACCATGGCAACTGCAGACCTAAATTGAGGCTAAGATGGCATCGTCTTTGTTGCAAAAGATAGAAGGCTTTAGTTTCACTGTAAGAACTTAAAATAAGAATGTCAAGCACAAAAAATATTCACAGCTATGTGCTGTTTAGTTTTTAGTAATTAGTACTATAAAGAGTAAAGCAGTGCAGAAAACCATGTAAATTTGACAAGCAGAATCTTCTTGATGATATGCTTTAGTTGATATTCTTAATTAGGAGGTGCTCACAGCAAGAGATGATTAACCAAAGCTTTCTTTAATATTTTAAGCAGATGTAATGGCTGCATGGGCAAGAAGTGTTACCTATTGTACTGTTTCTTCATGCAAATTAATTATAATGCCAGATCTAGAAAGTTTAAAAACTCATAACTCCGATACCTTGCAGTACATAATTACAAAAACAGGTACGTCGGTAAGTGAGGAACATCTATACAACAGTTTCTGCAAAAGTTTGGCTGACTGCAGTGAGTATAGATATGTTGGGTAAACCTTGGGATACAGAATCATTATTAATTGTATGAGTCCCTTTAGGCTGGTATTGATTTCAATATTGGTCTCAGACAACTGAATGGCAATATAGCTAATCATAATGACACATTTTTGTATCTCATAACCCTATGCTTTTATAATAGTTTAAAGCTTTGGTCAAGTATAAAAGCGCCTTTGGGAAATTTGTGAACCAAGTGACACTGCGCTAAAATAAAGTAAAATAAAAAACTCCATTGTGTTTGTTTTTCATTCATCCATGAAGTGTTAGCATGTGTGTGCATCCCTCCTCCTAGATCCAAAATCACTAATGGGGGTTATTCACAAAGCTGCCAAAGGCAGTCGAGTGAATGACCCAACCAAAGTGAAGTGAGCCGAATGATGTTCGGCTATTCACTCGGCTCAGTACGACTGATTTCAGCCGTACAACCGCTGAAATTAGCAGTACATCGGCTGCCTTTGGCAGAGCATGTTCAGCTGAGCCGAAGTGCAGAGGGACTTTGACTCAGCCGATCCAACATCTGGATCGGCTGAGCTGAAACTCTGGCAGCTCACTTGCTGCTGTTCACCCCTATTCTCATAGGGGCCGAACGGCAGTAAGTGAATAGCTGAATGCCGCCGAGCTCGGTACCTCCGTGGTCCGCTGCAGCCGACCTTTCTCAACGCTTCGGCTGTCACTTCGTCTCTGTTGAGCCGAAGCTAAAGCTGTATCCTTAAGCTCCATAGTGAAAAGCCCCCTGATGCAACATGGTTATACAAATGTGAAAACAAAGCCTTCCCATTCAGTTGAATAGCATCAATGCATATATATATATATTAATATCTATCTATCTATCTATCTATCTATCTAGATAGATAGATAGATAGATACAGTATATAAACCAGATCAAAACAAATGTCCAATAAAGGGTCCTAGTAATGGTTTCCAATCTATCCTAGTAGTCAGTATTATATGGCAATCTCATTGCTCTTCATCTTGATCTTGTGATATAAAACATCTGAAATGTGCACTCACCAGCTGTTTGTGGTCACCTTTTTACGGGCTGACCAAAGATCGCTTAATTACTCCTCTCTAACATCCGTGGTGTATCCGTCCAAGTTGCCGATTACAAATTTTTCCAAATCGCCTCTATCAGATCCTCTATGATTCTATGTAGCGATATATCCTTTGTGCGGCTTTCTGCTTTCCTCTTGAAATTGGTCACCAAGAGCTCAGGGATATAAAAAAGTGCTATCCATTATGCAGTATTTTAATAAACATTTAATGATGTATTGCACTTACAAAATCAATAAAAACATTGCGCAAGTTGTGATGTCCGTATGCTCCACCCACCCAAATTGGGAAATTGTTTAGAATGTAACTGCTGACCCCTATATCTGATATTTTGGGGTCTGCAATCTATACCTTGAAGTCCAACATCATATAGCTGAGGTCTGAAATTCAACAACTGTTCATATTCTTGGGGTCTAATTGCCATTTAGGTATGATGCAGGTGCTTCTTACAGCCTCTGGGATTGCATAAGACTTAATTGATCTCTTTGATTTTCTTTTGCTTTTATTTTAGGTATTTTCCTTTCTAGTAACTTTTTGTGATTTCTGAATAAATGCACTGCTCGCCTTTTATGATATACTTTATTAAATAAAGTATATTAGCCATTTTTGAATTGTATTAATGTACATATGAGTCCAAAAGACACTCTTTACGTGGAGGTAACTGGTTTAGCTAGTACTCTAACTTCTGAAAACAAATGTATGTTTTGCATAACCCTGAATATTATTTTCTTGTCTGCTGAAGAGCAGAATGTACTGACTAGAAGTGTCAAGAATAGTGATGAGGCCTGGCTTGCCTGAGTTCAGCCAAGCCCGCTCAAAACTCTGACTGCCAGCCCCTCCTCCCAACCCAATCAGTGTCGGGGAGGTGCACTGCCCATCTCGTAGATTTATGTCATAAAGGGGTGGGGGACACCTCTGCTGCAACTGCCTCCATGGATGGGGTTGAGAGCAGAGGATGGTGGTCCGAGTTTTGAGAGGGCTTGGGTGAACATAGGTGAACTGGGTTTGCACCAAGCCCAGCCTCATCTCTAGTCAATCGGTATCTATGATTTGTGAGTGGTGTAAGCTTATATGTTTGTTTTTAATCCCAGTCCAAAGATTTTGTGTTCTACCATTATTGACTGGCATGCTGGTAAATTTTCAGTAACATAAAGAATTCCTTGCCACATCATCATCTCTAGAACTTCTCCTCGATAATAGAGTGTTTTTAATCACATTATTTCCTAGGTTATAATAACACTTCACTTTTGTGCACCTGTAGATTCCTGCATATGGTATAAACGTCAACACAGTTCAGAGCTTATCTTCATATCTGTGACTCTATATTCAGGTAAAATGGACAAATATACAGTATGTCATACTCCTGTGTCTGATATAGGCATAGAACACAAGCACAATATAATTATTAATCATACATTTCCCACAGCAGTAGTGTTAGGAAAATGCTAATTTCTGCCACAAAACTACTGGAATAAGTGGTAAAGAAGTTATTACCCTGGGCCATTTTAATGAAGAAAAAGTATGCATAATATGAATTAAGGATGGAAAAAATTATGAATATTTAATTAGTATAATTTAATGAAGGGCTTTTAAAACTCAGAGCTACATTCCTCATGAACATAATGTTCATTAAGTTTTAACAGTAGCTGATATGCAATTACCACATGTTTCCACAGTACAGTACATGATATATATGTGTGAAAGAAAAGTCCCTCGGGTATCAACTACAAGGAAAGAGTTACTGCTGCTAGCACACAAGACAGCAAGAGTCATTTTCATGGCTTATCTGCGATGGATATAGTTTACAAAGCAAATTTTTAAGATGTGCAAAATAATGTGAAAAGTTTTTGCATGGATGAGGATTTGCAAAGCTTAAAGTGCAACTTTTGCCAGTTTGTTGTGGATAGAGTGGAGAGGGAGTAGAACACCTGTCATGTTTTTATTGCTGTCTGTGTCACTGTTAGGGATTTCCATAACACAATGGAATGTATAACTATTATATATTTTTTTATTTTATATGTTCAGAAAAGTACATCAAAAAGTGAACTTTTTTATTAGTTAGAAAGTAAACTATTGCATGTGAATATTTCATATTTGCTATTTTAGCCAGGAGGTGGAGTGCCAGGTTACTTTTCACATAGCTGTCTGGATACCTGTCTATTCTAGTTGCTGTATGAAAATAGTCTGCTGTTTACAGAGCTCAGAGCATAAGATCACATTTACTTACACAGAAGAATAAGTCAGGGCAGACACTTGCCCCCCATTCACTACCCCTTCTTGTCTCCTCTGCTTAAATTGGCTGTATGGAGTTTTAATCAGAGTGAGAATATGATGGCAAACAGCTTTTGCTGTGCTCTCTCTTTAAAGGAGAACTATGGGGTCCAAGCTTTTCTTTACTTTTGGATTCCATGGGCTATAGAAGTAAATTTTGCAATGTACTCCTATAATCCAAAATGCACCCTAAACATACAATCGTTACCTTAAGATGGTGGGTGGGGCTAAGCGCCGCAGTGGGGAGAGATCCCGACACTACTGTCGGGATCCTCCCAACTGATTGTTCTCACTGTGACTGACGGCGTTCCTTGAGACCTGCTGCGCATCCACGAATACATGGGCATGCGCAGCAGCTCTCTTCCTACCTCCACGTCCCCGTCGTCTGTGGCAGCAAATGACAGCGCATGCATGGAAGGCCGTTTCTCCTCAGTGCCTTCGCCCCTCCTTCCTCTCTTTCTGTCTTGAAAATGTGCAGCAGTTGTATGGAAACCTGTTCCCCGTAAATCTTAGTTCCCCCTGACCGTTCAGCTATTACCATAACCCCGCCCCTTCCTTACAGCTGCTTAGTATTTACATAGCCCCGCCCCTCTCTGCAAGCTCCGGTGTTCTATAAGAAAGAGACGAATGTCTCCTCTCACATTGTGTGCTCTGATCGTTCAGGGGAGACAAGTCAGAGATTTCCTGTACAGTGGGCGTGGGGGGGGGGAAACTGAACGATCAGAGCACACAGTGTGAGAGGAGACATTCGTCTCTTTCTCATAGAACACCGGAGGTTGCAGAGCGGGGGCGGGGCTATGTAAATACTAAGCAGCTGTAAGGAAGGGGCGGGGTTATGGTAATAGCTGAACGATCAGGGAGCACTAAGATTTACGGGGAACAGGTTTTCATACAACTGCTGCAAGCATCTGATTACTGAAACAGAGCAGGAGAAGATCGGTGAAGAGAGAGGGAAATACTGGCAATAGAGAGGGAAAGAGAAGGGAAGCTGAGTCAGCTTGCTGCTTCTCAGTTGAGACTCTGCCTCCTGCTCCCACATGCAAGCGTGCACACTCCAACCGTACACAGTATGCTTGACTAGAGAAAGCGCGGCCACGTCAGATTGAGTTAGAAAAAAAAATCTGAGGGTGGAGCTGCATTCCCTGTTAACGCCCCCTAAGGGGAAAGGAGCTTGGAGCATGGTTGCAGGTGGCTGTTTTCTGTGACTTGTGATTAATTTATCTGGGATGTGCTGCGACTTTGGAAAAGAAGAAGAATGCTATTAGGGTAAAGGCAAGAATTACTTTTATTTGCCCTTAGGTCATAATTCTCTTTTAAAAAATCTATATGTTATAGATGTACTTTTGATTAATTATTATATGTGAAATAAAGATTTGACATACCATACACGGTAAAAAGAGATGAAAACAAAAAAAGTTAGACCATTACAGTTTCTCTATATACATTTTGAACTCAGAATGAGTTAAAATCCACTTCCTGTGAATCCAGGTTGCCAAGGGCCTGCCCCTCACTCTGTAAACCAAGGAGAATGCCACAAACAGTGGGGTATAAATATTTTCCTTATTGTTCATATAAATAAGGGGTGTATTTAAGCAGCAAATGTGACATTCACAAAATATTCACAAGAGGTGAATCAATCACTGTAATTTAATGTGCACAAGGAAGATACACCTGAGGTGAAAGTTTGGTAAATGTCACATATATGTATTTATGCATGAATGCCCCTTGTTAAACATTATTCTTAAGTCCTTTTCTATCTTTATTTTGCTTAGCTGCATTTCATATAAAATATAGGGGGTACGTTGCCATTTAATGGCACCTGTTGCTATTTTGTCAAGACTGTTTTGCAATATGTCACTATCCTGCTGATCTTTCATAATTCTTCATAATTTGAGCTGTTATCAATTGTCTTTTTTATCTGCCTAGAGTTCAGCTTTAATATATATAGGCGCTATTTAGTAAGGCAGTTCAGAGGTCAGTCGGGGCAAAGACTCAGAGCTGCTCCCCCCACCGGGAGAAGTTTTCCATCCACACACCCGGCTCCCACCCCACACTTTTGGGCTCTCTTCTTCTGTCACGGTGGCTCCCCTCCTGATCCACCACAGAGGTGAGGCTTCAAATCGCCTCATTCTCCAGTGCTGCTTTGTTAATTAAAGAGCCACTTCTGGGCTTGCTTCTATTTTCCCAGCAGTGCCCCTTCTAATCTGTCATGGAGGAGAGACTTGAATTAAATGATTTCAAACTTCACCTCCATGGTGGATCAGGAGGGGCACCACCGCACCAAAATAAAAGAGCACAGAATTGGGTCTAAAGACACTGATCCACCATGGAGATGAGGCTTAAAATCGCTTCATTTAAGCCTCAACTCTCTGGCTCAGCTGGGCCTTTCTGAATGCTGCAGAGCAGAAGGAAGGCTTGAAATAGCCTCATATAGTGTGCGTTTATCAAGTGCTATGCATAAAACTATACACATGGTGTAGATGACACTCAGAAAGACTTTTCATAGGTGAGATGACATACAGTTCAGTAGCAAGGAACATAGAGCTCAGTAGTAAAGAGCGCACTGTTCAGTAGTAAAGAACGCAGCACATGGTAGTAAGAATGCAAAACATAGTAGTAAAGAACACAGAGCACAGTAGTAAAGAATGCAGAGCGTGGTTAAGAAAGAACGCAGAACATGGTAGGAAAGAACGCAGAGTGTGGAAGATAAGAACACAATGCACTGTAGTAAAGAACGCAATGCACGGTAGTAAAGATGAAGCGCACTGTAGTAAAGAATGCAGCGCACAGTAGTAAAGAACGCGGTATTAAAAAACACAGAGCATGGTAGTAAAAAATGCATAGTTTGGTAGTAAAGAACACAGAGCACAGTATAAAAGAACACAGAACACGGTGATAAAAAATGAGCAGTTTGGTAGTAAAGAAAGCAGAGCATGGTATTAAAGAACGCACAGTTTGGTAGTGAAGAACGCCACACGCAGTAGTATAAAAAGCAGAACAAGGTACTAAAGAAGGCAGAGCAAGGAACTAAAGAACACAGAGCACGGTACTGAAGAACAGCGAGCGCGGTACTAAAGAACGCAGGAAGTGGTAATAAAGAACAAAGAAATTGGTAATAAAGAACGCAGAGAGCTGTACTAAGAACATAGAGCATGGTACTAAGGAACGCAGAGCACAGTAATAAAAACACAGAGAGCCGTACTAAAGAACGCCGAGCACGGTACTAAAGAACACAGAGCATGGTACTAAAGAACGTAGAGAGCGGTATTAAAGAATGCAGAGCATGGTACTAAAAAATGCAAAGCATGGTACTAAAGAAGACCTTTGCTGTTGGTGCTGCCACTGGCTGCATGCTAGGGTGGCCGCATGAGGGGAGAGGGTTCTCTTTTTCTCTGCTGCGGCCTGTACGGCAGGAAGTGGCGGAACACCAGGGTCAGATGTGACCCTGGTAGTTCTGCCCATGTGACAGTCTGCGCCGGGTGGCGTCCCCCAATGCAGCACCCGGGGCACATGCACCCCCCCAGTTTAAGCCCTGAAGCTGTTATTTACTAAGCTGTTGAAGGAAGCTGACTGAATAACCGAGTGAACTGAGCCAGAGCCTGTCCGGATATTCACAGCAGCTCTGTACTGCTATTTTTAGTTGTACATCGGCTGCCTTTGGCTTATTCCACTTCCCTTCAGTTCAGCCAAACAGCCTCAGCCTACGGTTTGGTTGGACCGTAGGAAAGAATCCGTTTGGCTCAGCCGATGCAACATCTAAATTGGCTATGGCTGAATTCCCTGCTATTCTAATAGGGGCCGAACAGCAGAGAGTGAATTCAGTCATTCTGTTTGCAACTTTAGAGGTAGAGAACAGAATGACACTGTCAGTGTAAAATGAAGAAAAAAAAAACCAGTGCCGGGTCCCCTCCTAAATCATACCAGACCAAATAGGTCTGGTAGGAATTTTAAGGGGGACCCCAACATCCAAAAAGTAAAAAAACATGATTCCCAACAAGACCCTTAATCTAAGCAGTGGCCTGGCAGGGCAGGAAATGGCTGGGTGTCCTCCCCTCCCTGCGCCATACCAGGCTACATGGCCTCAGCATTGGGAGGGTGCTTTTTCTTATCTGCCCCCCCTTGTGAATGAGTAAGGGGTAGTCGTACCCCTACTCATTCACTAAAGAGTTAAATAAAAAGTAAATAAACACACCAGACTTATAAAAAAAATCCTTTAATTGAACAAAAGACAGCTTTTGATAATTCCTTTTTTCTACAAATAATAATGATCCAACATTGCAATCCAATGTCAATCGCATAGTCCAGTATATGTATCCCCCTATTGTGAATAGCCCATACAGCAGCCCTTCGGTTCGCCCTTCCTGCAGACTTGAAGGATAAACTGAACGTTCGGCTTATTCCTTCGGCTCCTTAGTGAATATTGGAACTCCAGGACAAAAGCCAAAATACATATACAATTCCTATTTTACATATTCACCCCTTAGATGGTTTTTATTTTTTGTTATTGCCACATAGCAATAATCCTTGAAGAAGCTGCTGGAAATATTTGGTTACACAACCAAGACACCTATGTCAACTCTGAAGAAGCTCAAATTAGAGAGACTGTGTTTACAACAGCTGTTGCCAATCCAGTTAAAGATTTTAATGGGAGAGTGACTAAAGGTGCCCATACACCTTACGATTATCGGACGAAACTTTTCATCTGATGATCGAATAGTCGTACGATTTTCATAAGGCAGCCTCATCCTGCCCCGATGATCGCAAGATTAATTTAGCCGTAATTAACGAAAAGCACCTGGACAAAATGCGGTAATTGATTTGCCGTATTTTCGTTAGCGCACGCGCAGTGTAGATCGTACGACTTTTGACGGACGTAAACGCCAGCAATCTTACGAAAATCATACGATCTAGCAAAGTTTTCAAACATGCTTGACCGTCAAAAGTCGTACGCTTGTACATTAATGTCGGTCGGACACTGCAATGCACACATACGATTATCGGACGAAAAGTCGATCGCATACGAAAATCGTCCGATAACCGTAAGGTGTGTGGGCACCTTTAGAGAAAGGCAATGTGAACATACACACATATGATCCAGTCCAGTAAAACAGCACAGTTCAGCAGCATAAATGAACAGGTATACTTATCAGTATGACCGATCAGGTTTCTAGTCTTCTTTTGCAACTTGGGTCCCTATGTCACATAGAGTGGAGTAAAAAAGAAGGGGATCAGTATTGATTATGAATGGAAACTTGGTCTGCTTCGGCTGAGTCGAACTCCTTCTGCACTTTGGGTCGGCCGAACATGCTGAGCATGTTCGGCCGACCCGAAGCCACACGAAGCAAGATGATGTACGGCTGAAATTAGCCGTACCAGCCTGAAGTTAATAGCCGAACAGTGTTCGGCTCACTTCACTTCAGATCGGTCATTCACTCGGCTGCCCTCGGCAGCTTCGTGAATAGACCCCTATATTTGGCAGAGAGAAACATTTTATTGAATTTGAAAGTGAAGGAATAAACTATTTATGCAAACATTAGCCTTTGGATATACATACTGTATATGTTATATGTCAAACGATAAGACTGCAGTCTTGCCTCATACATGTGAAGATACTACTCCTGGTATTTTTTATGAACTTTTACAAGCTACTTTTTTAGTGTCACTTTAATTCCAGAGCTATTTAACCAGCAGCAAAAACATATGCCACTACTAAGAAAATGAGAGCTGAAATAGTAATTTTAAAAATGACATTTTATATATTTTTGAATTAACTTACTATACAAGCTTAGCATTCAGACGAGGCTGAATAAAAGTTAGCAAGGTAAAAAAAGTAAATTGAAGCAGAGCAATTCTTGGGTCCTAGTCTGAAATTCAAATTAAAAATTATATTGTGGAAAGGGTAGGCATTCTGACACCAGGAGGGCAAATAATTACCATAACTGCTACTTCTGCCTCAGGCTGATAAAGGATTGTGAGAAGTCATTAACAAGAAAATGATATTGACAAATGATATGTTTTACGATTTTACAGACATCATGCTGTGCTCTAAATTCCAGTTTCACTATTTCTTAACAAATGGACTAATTGTTTTTGCCACAAGCCACACTGATATAATCTTGTATGAAGGATGACATGCCACTGTGATACTTTGGTCAACTGCAGGCTATGTCATAAGGTTGTGGAGGAACTGTTTATGTAAAGCTGTACACAAATACTGGTCTAGTACAAGGTAGTAAATAAATTAGAAAAAAATGTGAAATGGCAACTTTCTACATCCATAGCTCTATGTTTCCAAATAGAATAACCATTCTAGGGGAAAATGAAGGGCAGTAGCAACAAACCAAGAGTTTAAAATCCTAAGGTTGTTTATTTCACTTAAAGCGTAAACACAATATTTGTAGATGCAGTCAGTGTGTTTAAGGGTACAGAACTGCATCCTTCATTAGGGCTAAAATCAATACAAAGATAATTTTCATATTTTAATTAATAATAATATATAATAATATTTTTTTTTTTCATTTAGCTTAGCAGGAGTAGTAGGAGAATGCCAAAGCAGCCAAAAACTCTCCTACTAGGGTAAATGTAACTGCAAATCTGCTTTTCTTAAATCAAATATATTTACATATCATAACCTTTACATTTTTACATGCCTTTCACAACTTCAGAAATGATGGGTTTTATTAAAGTAGATATAATCCCAATTACTAAAATCTAATTTAAACTTTAACATGTTAATGCCATTTTAAAAGTTGTTTTCAATATTTTTTAATCTGCAGCTTTCATTAAAGTAATACCTGGTGATGCTGCCATGAAAGTCCTTGTTTAGGCCCTTCCTGGTAAGTAGTGACAGTTGTCTCTCAATTGCATTCCTGTCCTGAAACCCTGTTATACGTGTCACTGTGGAGACAACAAGGCACTGTGCTGACACACAGTTTGGAGGTATGGTCTATATTCATATCATTTATGCAGACAGTACAGCTGCACAAGGGGTTATTTGGGACAGTTGGGCTCATTTATACTAGATCTGGAACAGATTGGTACCCGGATATGGCTCAGTAATATCTAGATACCAGTCAATTACAGTGAATAAATGTTTTTACCTGACAAATAGTTCAATAGGGTGGGAGTGGGTGGAATTACATAGTAGTGTTACATAGTATTTGGGGTTGAATAAAGACATACGTCCATCAAGTCCAACCCATATAGGTCCACGCATCATCTCATTCTTAGGGATACTTGTATCCTTGAATATTACGGTCCCTCAAGAAATTGTCCAAAAGTTTCTTGAACAAATCTACACTCTTGGCTGAAATCACTGCCGCTGGCAGTGAGTTCCAGACCTTAACCGCTCTTACTGTAAAGAACCCTCTTCGCCCATTGTGCTGAAATTTTTTCTCCACCAACTTTAGGTGGTGGCCTCTAGTCTTTGTAATTGAGTTAATCTTAAACAGTTTGTTGCCAATGTTGCTGTCACCATTGAACATCTTGTACATGAAAATCATATACCCCCTTAATCTCCTTAATTCCAGCGTAAACATGTTTATGTTCAGAAGCCTTGTCTCATAGCTCTGGTCCTCCATTGCCCTGGGGATGGCTGGGGAATGGTCTGGAATGGGCTATACTTTCCACCCATGTTGTGCTGCTTTATGTGATAAAAAGGCTCCTAATAAAGATGGTCTCTATGACAACAAACTGGATCCTGCCTGTTTGGAATCTGGAGCCTAGCCTGAGGGAGTGAGGGTGGGCTCACTGGCTACAACTCTGTGCCACAGTTTCCAGTTGGCTAAAATAAGGCCCAGATGGCTTTGAAACAGCAAGTTCCTATTTAAGAAAGGGTAGGTGTTGGGTAACTGGACTAAGTCTGTGTTCCTGGGCAGACAAAGAAAACTGGCTGAATTACCACATTGTTAAGATTGTGTACATGCTTCACCACTGTGAGAAAAATACCTTTATTTATACCTTTCTGGATAAACAAAAGTGGTCTGAAAAGACATTGGTGACTGGATGGTACATCATGTTCTTAACAAGCTGTATGCTAATTGAAATAAATGATGGTCCCTTAATTGGCTGTTTTGTTCTACCAAGATTAGTATAGATCAGTGGAATATCCTCCTTACCTCTTGTCTTGAATTGTATTGTGAATGTAATGTCTTCCTTATATTGTAAAGCGCTGCACAAACTATTGGCGCTATAGAAATCCTGTATTATAATAATAATAATAATAATAATAATATCTTGCTCCGGTACCACCAGGATAGTTACTGTATGCTTTAACTTTTAAGATCTTGCTGAAAACCCGTTCTCAATATATTTATCTTATTTAAAAATATCTTATTTAAAAAACAATAGGAAATATTGCCATTGAAAGCATAGACTAGAATGACATCTCAAAGATTTTTTTTGTACAGTAAAGAACAGTTTCTAGGGATTAACATATAAACAAGAATTCATGTGCAATACAAAAAAACACATTTTTAAGGTAATGTTTTATTTAAAATGAGCAAATTTATTATAAAGTATTGTGACATAATAATCCGATAATGCGATAGTAGTAGATAATATGGTTAGTCCTATTTCCCCCTAATCCTACACAGATGAAATCTTATTGAGATTGGAAATGAAAGAACTCTTATCCATTCAGTCTCTATAGCATTGCACCGCAATGTCACTTTAACATATTTCATGCATTGGGGACCTAAGACAAGAAGTATTTAGACGGACTATCAGAATCATAAAATGACAGGTCAGAACTCACTAGTTTGGTGATATTGATTTAGATACATGTGAGAAGCCAGGAGGCCAGAAAGTGTCATCATAAGCTTCAGCACTTTAGGGACTGAATGGTAGCACAGAATTATAAATACTAAGAAAAATCAAATATGTGTCTTTAAAGGATAGGTGTAGTATTCTTGCATACTGTATATATTCTTTTCAGGTAATTTTAATATGCATATTGTATATATTATTTTCAGGTAATTTTAATTTGCATATTGTATATATTATTTTCAGGTAATTTTAATATGCATATTGTATATATTATTATCAAAATGTAATATAAAAACTGTATATATTCTTATTCCCAAATTTTAATATGCATACTGAATATATTATTTTTAGTCAGGTAAATGTGAGATATTACTAGGGATGCACCGATATATCGGCCGCCGAAACATATCGGCCGAAAATGGCACTTTTGGCTGAATGCTGAAAGTGGCATTTTTGTGCCGATAGGTCGGCGCATCCCAGGTTTCTTTCCTCCCCGCTGGGCACTGCTGTGTCCCAGCGGGGAGGAAAGAATGTGACAGCCGGCCGAGAGCGATGTGAGCGGCCGATGTCTCTTCTCCCACACCGCTCGGCCGCCTAACACAGTCCGGCAGAGCGGTGTGGGGGTGGAGACAGCGCTGCCAAGGGAGGCTGAGATCTCCTCCCTGCTCCACTCACTCAGCCTCCTGTGACAGTGTGTGACAGAGGGGAGCGGTACAAACACTCAGCGATCACTGATCGCTGAGTGTTTGTACATAATTGAGGACATGGTATGTTGACTATATCCTCAATTATGAATGAATGGGAGTGATCTATATCTCCTCCTGTTCATTCGTAATTGTGGTCATAGTAAACATACTATATTCTCAAGTTATCTATGAACAGGAACACTCAAGGAGGATTCCTGTTCATTGATAACAGGGGCTGCAGAAAAAGAGATTGAGGATTTTGTGTCCTCAATCTCTTTTTCTATTTTAAAAGGGAAATATCAGGGGTCTGTTCAGACCCCTAATATTTCTCCAGAGCCCTTAAAAATAAAGTAAAAAATAAAAATATTTAATAAAAAATGAATAAATAAATAAAAATACAATTGAAAAAAATAAAATAAAAACATTTTCGGTTTTGGCCTGACAGTTTTTTTTTATTTTTCGGTTTCGTTTCATTTTTTAAATTTCTATTTTGATGCACCTCTAGATATTACATGTGGATTTTTTCATATTTATCACCTAATGCCGGCAGGACAGTAGAGACTACACTTCCAGATTTTACAAAAGCCCAGCATTCTCTGGAAAATGAATGACATGAAAGCTCCCTGTATTAAATGATTATTAACAAAGCAAATATTTAATCAAAGCGATGAATACACTATAAAACTGATTATTGTACTAATGAGGACTGCCGAACCCCAAACTGAGTGGGCTGAATGGGTAAGTCCACTGAATTTGCACTAAACACTGTGCCACTAAATAAAACAACATTTCCAAATCAGTGATGAAAACATTTGGAATGTCATGTCTGTGGTGGAGGAGGTGACAACTTTTAAAAAGACACACAGACTAGACTGAAACACCCTTAAAAAAACAACACAGCCAGCTTAACACACATTAAACAAAAAGCAGAGGCATCATGAATCCTATTAAAACAGCTCAAGCTAGAGCAGAACATGATGTTGTAAACTATTAGTAGCAGAATCCTTGAAAGACCCTGAATGAGCCCTGTAGTAAACAGTTTAGTAAGGAATACACATCTGTCAGACTGGGGATAGTACGGGGAAAAAACACAAACAGGGGCGCCTTTCCTGGTGCAGACAAATTTATTTCAAATAAAAACAATAATAGATGTGAATAATTCTCACAAAGGTCGACATGATTGAAGCATTGTTTATGAATACCTGGACCAAACTGAAAGCAAGTGACAGCTGCACAGCTGAGCCTGTGTACCAGCAGGGTAGGCTGTGATGATGCGTTTCCGGGGTCACGCCCCCTTCATCAGATACGGGGGATTGTGACTTGACATACCAATGAACTGTGCAAAGTTAAGTTTCATACAATTTCTTTAGCTTCTTCTATGATGGAGTCTTTATTCCTAAAAAGTGATTACACTGATGTTAGAGAAATTGTCAATCAGTTAGCAGCTAAACATGCCTTTGGCACAATGACCAGCAGGTGTATGGATCACATTAGATCTCCTAAAAGGTATATACATTCAATTTATATATTTGGTCTCTAGATTTTTGTAATTTCATTCTGTAACTACTATATATAGACATAGTTCGAATAACTAGCATTAAGGTGTCAATTGGAACATTGTAACACACTTCAACACCTCTTCTGAACACTCCTTCTACCCCTTCCATCTTTTATGTTTTACAGATACTCAGAAATGTCAGCACTGCTTCCATGTTCTGTAGGAAAGTTAGTTTAGATATTTGATAGCGAGAAAATAACTTTTAGTTTTGATTGTTTCCTATTCACATGAGAAAAGAGCTAAATGGTACCTTTGGTTTGCCTATCTCCTCCATATTCTGAAATTAGAATATAGCCAGAAACCTCAGTCAATGAGTTACACTCACATCTTATAAAGGGAATTAGGAACTTTTGAAAGTCTGAGTTTCTCCTGGGCAAATATATCTACCAGAACCTTGGCCTTTTAATCTGTCAATCTTCACTTTCTGTAGCCTTTAAAGAATATCTCAAGATTCTCGGATGTACAAAACAAGCCTGTAAATAACAAACTTGGTAAAGAAACTGAAATCTAGCCAACATTTTTAATAAAGCACAAGTCACATCAAGACATGTATATGTATGTGTCTCTCTTGCTCTTACTCTACTCCCAGGTTCATTGCACTGAGTTGCGAACAATTAAAACATGACTTCAAGAAAGACTTATTCACTCCTGCTCGTCCCAAAAGATACAATTAGATGAAACTTATATTTTGACATGATTATAATCTGTAAATGTTATGAGGTTATCCAGATGTATTGCAATTCAGTTGGATAACCTGTTAGGAATGAGGTTATGAGCTCAGTGGATCCTTAGAGGAAAAAAATAATTGCTAGTATTGCTCACTCTGTTATACTTTAAAGCAAAACGGATGCTTTGTAAAAGATACAAAACTAGTTATGTAAATGAATGCAATTCAGATTCCTTACAGTAGCTGTTTGTGTCTTTAAACAACTTCATGTACCCTCAGAAATGCCAAATAGAGGGTTTTCTAATATTCCGTTTCAAATATCTCCTGGTAAATATTAGTGCTAGCCCACTTGATTTTGCTTCAAACTCCTCTCTGTTGGCAAGTAAAACCACTTATCACAGTGATGGTTACTAGGTGTGTGTGAGAGGTGGAATGGGGATCAGTATGAATGGAACAATACAAATGTAACACTCAGTAAAGCTGGCTTTTTAAACTGCGATCACTGTAACTTGCTAAAGGTAATATATCCTGTTGCCTTGAGTCACCAAGAGGGAAAAATGTAATGTATTATTAATGCATAGAATTTCTGCCCATGTGATTTGAATTACATTTGGCATACATACCACTGCCAGATCTTATTTGCTACAAGCAAGTAAAAAGCCATATGACAGTGCTCTTGTGGTGTTATAGGTGTATTGATAGACTGTAACAAAAATGTTGTGTAACTATTTTTCAAAATTGCCCCCTTCCCTTTTTCATAAATACCAGCCCAAAACGTCAGGCACATGTATTGGTATTTTTATGGCAAACGGGCACTGAATAAGCCTCTGCTTCTATTATTTATCATGGTGTAAGTGATTTTGAAGGGATCCCTAAAAAACAAATAACTGCACCTGTATGTTTTCATATAAGCAGTTAATAAAAATGGTAAAAAAATAAAAAGTCTAGAAGAGCTGGAGAGGAATGAGTTAATTGGAGCTAATTAGGTATAAATAAAAGTTAATAAGGGATTAAAAACAAGCTTAAAGGAAACCGCTTTTTACTTGGTTTACTGGCTTCATGAGCAGCTTAAAGTGCAGTTACACTTATTGAGCTCCTAGGCTTGACCCCAGTTTTCAAGTCTCATAATTGCGCAGCTTCACACTGTCTCTTCTTCGAACTCTTCACTGTTGGGTTTACTATTCCCTTCTTCTCCTTTTGCAGCTACACTTCAAAACCTCATGAAAGCTATTAGCTCCCTGTAACAAAGACTCAGTCTTTTACTCCCAGGGGCCAGCATCATAGGGAAGGGGGTACAGGCGATATATGAGGTACAGTATATATCCATAAGTGGTCAGAGCTTTGTTAAAAAATGTATGGTATGTTTGCATGTGGTTCTTACTAATGTTCTCATACATGTGATGTTTTTAGCATAAGAATACAGAATTATGTGAAAATTAAAGAAAGGATCCCATGCTAACCCTGTTTCTTACTTAAATATTTTTTGTGAACCAAACCCAGTGAGTATTAGGTTTGCCATAGACATTAAATATCATATACATATGAGGACTGTGATCTGCAGCACCACTCTTATCAATTATCTCACATTGTGGAACAACAGTCTATTTCATGTGAATCCCCAAGCCATCCAGTAGACTCCTTCCCCAAAAGAAATCCTCTGAGGCTATCTGCTTCAGTAGATAGTACCCTCTAGACAGCCCACTTGTCATCTGAATCTGACAAATTTTAAAAAATCCAGCTAGAAAACTGTAATGTCTGTGAGCATATGTTTAGATATATTCTCTTTTTAGACATTGGTATAATAAGCTGTTGGTGATAGGCATAGTTCAATGGCACATTGCAATGTTTGGTAGGTGCATTCTGTGATGTTTCTTTTTTTATAAAAGATCGTTAATTGTTGCATTCAGTTACCTGTTTGCTGCAAGCCCTCGTCAACACAATGCATATGGTCTTTTACAAGAACTACTCTGTAAAGCAATGAATTGTTTATTGTATCCTGTATATTAAACCCTGACTTTTTTATTTTGTTCAGAACACAACCCATTTGTCTGATTTAACAGATGTGGAATGCGCTTTGGTGAACAACACACAAATCAAGATTGTGCCAATTTCATATGCGCATACTTTATGTAATGTTCTAAATTTAACAGTTTTTCCCCATTATTTAGCTTATAGAAAAATAGCTGTCATAAAGACATTCATACATATAAATTCATTTGGCTGTATATGTCATATGATGTTCTTGTCTCCGTCTAAGATGCTGTACAATTATGATATTTTAACACTGTCTTGATTAATACTACATCTGCAAGGATTAACATAAATTCTAAATCTGGAAGTTCTGATATGTTTATATCTGTTATTGCCTTGCTGCAGATAAAATATGCCCAAACTTTCTGTTTCATATTTCACTTGTAGCTATTGCTCAAATTGGCCAGAAATCACATAAACAAAATATTATTTGCAGTAATTGTTAATCTTAGTTGGCTTCTCAAAGCCATTGGTAAAATTATTTATAGCAATGTACAGTGTTATAAAAATTAGCTATGATAGTGTCATTTTTTACACTTTTTTAAAACTTTTACACTTTTATAAAATAACACTTTGAGGGCCTTGTTTTTGTACAGTTGCATAACGATTATAGAAGCTTCAATCTTGACCACTTGAAGACTGGGGTGTTTACACCCCCTTCCTGGCCAGGCCATTTTT
>NW_017306359.1:1719978-1720803 GCF_000935625.1 Nanorana parkeri | reverse complement strand
GACAATGATACTTCTCATTCTTTGACGTAATTAAGCAACTTTTTGCAGTGACCGGCGTGGACCCAGTTGTCTCATCCTTCGAGCTTCAGAGAGGTTGGTGTCATCAGCAGTACCTGGAATGGCCCAAGATATCTTGGCTCTAGTCCCGTTCTCTGATGTTTCTTTAGCACGGCACAATCACCTGGTTGACTAGAATGAACACCAGTTATTGAGCCTGGGTCCGGGAGAGACTCCCGAACCCGGTGGTGGACGTAGGGTGATAACCCATGGGGCTGCCTAGAGGCACCCCTCATGGAATAAAGGGCTACAGCGAGACATTCAGGACATGATCTTAGATGTTTGCAAAAATCTGACCCAATTTCCGTCAAAGAAAAGGCAGTCATGGTGGTTCTCAACGTGATTCCCTACTAGGTTGGAAAATTGATAGATTAGAAAGGTTAGTAAAAGTTGGCAAATTGTCATTTTTCACACGATTATCTCCCCCCTTCTCTTCCTCCTCAAAAACAGGAAGAAGAGAAGCTGGATTCAACATGGTGCATCGTCTCCAGGTTAGGTTACACTCTTAGGTAGAGAGAGAGAGAGAGAGAGAGAATGAGAGAGAGAGAGGATGAGAGAGAGAGAGAGGATGAGAAAGAGAGAGAATAAGGGAGAGAGAGAGAGGATGAGAGAGAGAGAGGATGAGAGAGAGAGAGAGAGGATGAGAGTGAGAGAGAATGAGAGAGAGAGGATGAGAGAGAGAGGATGAGAAAGAGAGAGAATGAGGGAGAGAGAGGATGAGAAAGAGAGAGAATGAGGGAGAGAGAGAGAGGATGAGAGAGAGAGAGA
>NW_017306359.1:1717792-1719920 GCF_000935625.1 Nanorana parkeri | reverse complement strand
AAAAGTACAAAAACTCTCCCAGTTAGTCTATCTATTGGAATTCAGTACAAAATAAAGATTTCACTTAAAACTGAAATTCAATACAAAAACCGCAAGAATACATAACTAAATAGCTAAACCCGAAAAGATTGAACTCACTTAAAAAGAAAGCAAGATGGTGGCTAGGAAAAAAGTGATGATACAAGCCGCATGGTTCTTTGTACAGAAACAAGATGGTGGTTGAAACCAAGATGGTGGCTGCACCATGTGCAATAACAAAATGGTGTCTTAAAAAAATCCAACAATAGACAAACCATTTAAACAAAACCAAAACTCTGCCTCTACAAACCCAAAATCACGTCTTCAACACAAAGCGGACTTAACACAGAACAAATCGTACTACTAAGCTCACACTAGACGTTAGACGCACTGTTATATCCACACACTATACAAAGTTATTTCACACGGTGACCAGCACTATGAAATAACTCAGCCACACAAAGTTATGTCATTCAATCTCTGCTGCACGTTTAAAAACAACAACTAGCACACTCCATGCATACAACTAGCACACTCCATGCATCCGTGACGTTGTACTACAGGAATGGTTTTACATTTAACATAAACCCTCTAGGCTGTATTGACCAGGGGCCTACAGAGGACAGTACTCTATCCCCAGCCAATACACCTAGCCCTCCCTGTACAAATATTAATTCCCCGTCCTTATACACAAAGAGTGAAAAAGCAAAAAGAAGGTTCTTTTGCTGAGCGCAGCTTCCCGCAACAGCTTGCAGAGAGACCAGATGCCGTCTCTAGGACAACAGAAATTTCAAAAAGTGAACAAAAAAAAAAATCTTACCACTTAGCCGACTTTTTCTGCTTATCCAGAACCGAGAACCCAATCTCCCTCCCTTGGCAAGCTGTTCTGGAAACTGCGTCGGCTCCTAAAGATAAGGCCCGCCAGATATTATGGATATTTTGGTTGGACTTTGCGCAGGAATCTCCGGTGCACTAAATGGTACACGTTCGGTATTAGAATGCGCCCAGCACAAACAATCGGGTTGCTGCTAAAAGCACGCTACATTCAGCTCTTTCTGTATAAGGGATGAAGTACTTCTTTAGCACCAGAGATAGTCAGACACGATGCTGCTTCAAGCTGGAGTCAGTAGAAAAGGGCCGAGCTGACCCGAACTCCTTCATTTTATTAAGGCAAAAAGGACGACACCCAGTGGGAGACGGCTTTACAACATTAGCCAGTCAGCCCAGAAATACAGGTACATATCAAAAGGGGACTACACCAAGATGGCTGGGCAGGGAAATGCACACACCTCATCCTGTAACAAGGTAGGATGAGTCATGTCCATTGTCCCCGACCGGCCATGTGGTTGCCCATCCCCCATCGTCAGCATGGACCCTACTAGATACTGCTCAGAGAGACCAGTATCCAGTACAAACATTCTACTTGTTCGGATAGGTTTGAGACTATCTGAGGAGACATTGCTAATGCGGTTATCTATATACGGTACCAGTATACGGATAAGGCATATATCGATGTCTTCTTATAAAAGCAGATATGTATCCAAAAGGGATAGCGCTGTCCGCAATAGAGGTATAATACGCATCTCGTTATACGGACTCCGCTTCGCTAATGTGTACAGAAGTTTGAAGGCAAGGAGCCCAGCGCATTGCACTTAGTACTCACAAACCGGCAAACGCCTCCACACACCGCAAACACGTCTCCAAGCCCATGAGAAGGTTTTCACACTGACGGTTTTACTGCTGGTCCCGATTCAACCCAAGAGAGTTCCTCTGCTAAATCCGACACAGGGAGACAGATGACAACCAATAAACACACACATCCTAGAATACAATGTCCACATAATTCCGTATAATAACATTTCCACAACAATGCCCAAAGAAGCTGATGAAGCAGAGATCTGCTTCACCAGCTTCTCTCCGGCTTCTGTAGCTGGAGAGTGACAGCTGAATGAGGAAGTGATGTAATAAATATCACTTCCGTACTCACAACACCGAAGGGGAGATCAGAGGGAGGTCGTGTACTGAACTCCCTCCAATCTCCCTGCACAGAGCCACAGTGTCAGTTCCAGGCCCGCATGGAGCACAGAGAGCCCGGGATAGTGGCAGCTGA
>NW_017306359.1:1683746-1717699 GCF_000935625.1 Nanorana parkeri | reverse complement strand
GGCCGGCGGTGGGCGCGCGGGCGGGGGGGGGGGGGGGGCATGAAGACACAAGCGATCGGGCACTCTACAGATGCCGGACCGCTTGTATGTAAACAGCCACCGCTAGCTGTTTCAAATTTTGACAGTTTCCCGCTCATGCCAGGCGGCTCGCTCAAGCAGTCACAGGCACAAAGGACGTTTTAAGATGCCCACCCACATCAACAAGGCTCCCATTGGGCTGTTTTTCTACGTTCGGTGCACAGGAGGTGGTTAAAGCAGTAGTAAACCTCTGTGGGAAGGGTGTGTTTTGCTCAGCATACTTGCAGAGGTTTTAGTTGCACAACATTTACAATATCTGTGGAAGCCACACTGCCTCGTCAAGGCCCCTCTGTGTAGTGTGGTCCTAACTGTAATCTATGAGAGCCTCCATCTTGAAGCATATATAGCAAAGGATGAATTAGTTGCAGGTTTGCCAGGAGGAAGCTCAAGGACACACCAGAAGCCCCGCACATCACAATGGCAGCTGAAGCCTGTGGCTTCAAGTCCCCAGTGTCCCCCCACACCATATCCAACAAGTGAAACAAATGATAAACACACTATATGAACTCATAACTAGCTCTAAAGTAAGGTGCACATGGAAGGGCTCTACACAATAAAAAAAACTAACATTTCCCAGCACTCACCAGCCAGCCTACAAAAAAATATTACACTGTGTAAGTATTGTGGTTAAAAACAGAGGTTTGCACATGAATTGAGTGCAGGTTTGCCAGGAGGAAGCCCAATCCCCCTTAAAGACACAGAGACACATCAGAAGCCCAACACATCACAGTGGCAGCTTAAGCCCCCGGTGTGTCCCCACACCAAATCCAACAAGTGAAGCAAATGCACTTATCAATTCATAATTAGCTTTAAAGTAAGGTGCACATGGAAGGGCTTTACACATTACACAATACAAAGCAATTCATCCTTTGCTACATGTGCTACAAGATGGAGGCTCTCATAGATTAGAGCTAAGACCACACTACACAGAGGGGCCTTGACGAGGCAGTGTGGCTTCCAAATATTTCCAAATATTTTCCTAAAGTTATGCAACTAAAACTTCTGTTTTTAACCCTAATAGTTAGACAGTGAGGGGAATTTATCAAACCTGGAGCAGACCAAATATGGAGCAGCTGTGCATGTTGGGAAATGTGCTGGGAAATGTTTGCTTTTGTATTGTGTAAAGCCCTTTACTGTGCACCTTACTTTAAAGCTAGTTATGGATTGATGAGTGCATTTGCCATTTGTTTCACTTCTCCAGCACTGTCGCACCTATCTCCAGTCCCCAGCTCTGTCACCCAACACCATCTTCACCACCACCTTGCTTTTTTTTACAAAAAGAGCAACTTTAGGATTAGTTCAATAAAATTTTTAAACCAAACCATGTACATCATATTTGATGTCTGTTGGTTCTGACAATTCTGGGTCAGTTCATGATTAGTTAGGGTCCTAAAGTACTTTAAATTAATACATTTATCGCCCACTGCTGCTGTCAATCAGCAGAGGGGACCTGCGGTTCTTGATCAGGTCCCCACTAGTGATTGACAGCAGCAGAGGGCGGGTGCAATAGCTAGTTTGCTATTGGCAAATTAAAATAGCCAATAGGAATCTAGCAATGCATTGCAAATGTTTTTTTTATTTTTTATGACGGCAGCAGAACTGCCGGCAAATAGAAAACAGTTGGGCGGGGCTAGCTGTCACTGCTAGCTCCGCACAATCGTTTTCTATTTATTTTTTTGTACTTTTTAAACTATTTTTCTGTTCTGCTCGGTCCCAAAGTGGGAGCAAGCAGAACAGCCGAGCCGAATGCCGCTCAGCGGCATTTGGCTATTCACTCACTGCTGTTCGGCATCTATAAAAATAGACCGAACAGCAGCGAGTAGCCTGCCGGAGGTTCGGCTTAGCTGATCCAGATGTTGGATCGGCTGACTCAAACTCCTTCTGCGCTTCGGGTTGGCCAAACATGCTGAGCATGTTTGGCCGACCCAAAGCCACGCGAAGCCACCCGATGTACGGCTGATTTCAGCCGATATACGGCTGAAATCAGCCGTACCAGCCTGAAGTGAATAGCTGAACAGCGTTCGGCTCACTTCCCTTCAGGTTGGTCGTTGACTCGGCTGCCTACGGCAGCTTAGTGAATAGACCCCTCAGTAACTACTGGCAAGCTTTTATTGAGATAAAATAGAGTATGCAGTAACTTTAATGTAAGCAGCTAAAGGCAGATTAAAGTCATCACAACTTCTGAGGTTTATGCAAACATTTGTCAAACAATTACCATTACAACCTGCAAAGAACAGTATTACAAAGATACATTTTCTCTGTTCTCCTCACCTCTAAGACTTTTCAGCTTCATCCAGCACAGAGTGACGTGCTGTGTGACTTGCATGACTATATTTAATTAAGGTTTTTCAAGGTGAAAAGAAATATTTCTGTGATACGAATTATAAAGGTGCTTGTGAACTATAACGCAGAAATAATATGTTCCTTCTGTCATTTATGTATCTAATTCTCCCTTAAAAATCCTCAGGGAACAATTTAAAATCACAGACTAATAGGTTAAAAGTGTGAAACTGCTCATAAAGCATATGAAAACTGTTCAACTAATTTCAGATTGTGAAAATAAAAAGTCATACACAGTTAATAAGATCATCAGCATTCAACTCCACATAGATTTGAAATGTTTTTCCATTAAGAACTGCTTGTCTGTAAATTATTATCAAGACACTAATTTTCAGGTTTGTGTTGGAGGCATTTTTAAATGGAAAGGGCATTATCATTAATTACTTGCAGCCTAACTACTTCACAGTTTAATTATTATCTACTTTGATTTGTACTTTCTGGACTATTGATAACAAGATATAGCATCACTGGCATGTATGTACAGTACTATTGTAAATTGTAATGTAACTTTACTGTAGTGAATAATCAGGTATATACTGGTGTTTTGAATGCATTGTATATGCACCCTGGGTCCATATATGTATATCTGTGGTGGGAGAGACCTCCAATAAGATCAGTGTTCATTAGATGTCTGCCAGCACACAGGGAGGCTCCAGGTGTATAAAAAGCTTAAGGCAAGAGCAAAGATAGAAGCTTTGTATGTGCACACACTGAACATCTCAGTAAACGTGAATATGAATGAAGATGACAGTTTACACTGTGCTGTTAGCTCGTTTATTTTCATTGCTTATACAGTATATAGACATTGGGTGCACAGTATATTCCACACTACTAATCTACTTCTTTGGTTTACTCATCGCTTTCAGGATTCTTCCAGGATCTCCCCCATATTTCTCAAATGGCCAAGACATCGAACATATTTTTATATCTGCTACTAGATCTAGCATTCAGTATAATTAATTACTTGTCTTCAGTTTTCATTCATCGTTTATCAACTTCCCTCCCAATTTTTTTTTTTTTTAAATCAGATAGTTTTTATTGGCTTTTTCATTTTTTAACAACAAACATAGACACCTGCAGTAAATTGTACATGACCAGCATAAACGTACTCAACATGGGAATACAAAATCATATACAGAGAATACAGTAGCAAGTATCAAGGGCAGGGATGTCAAACGAAAACATATACATATAAAAAGGGAAAGGGGTAGACCAAAAACAGAAACAAAAAAGGGAAGGGGGAATAGTAACCAGCCTCTACCACAAGGCACTGCACATCTCTCTATGTACGGGTCAATACTTACAGACATATATCAAAAGTGATTGTGAATAAACCCTCTACACCAGTTGCACTCCCACGTCTCCAGTGTTTTAGTCATCCCAGGAGAGGGTTGCGTTCCTATCCAATAGGTCATAAGGGGAGAGTCAAGGGGGTACCCCAGCAGGGCAGGTGGACAACCATTCGGACCAAATTGAGTAAAATCTATAAATGACGCCCCTTTCTTGGTACGTAATACGCTCAAAAGCAATAGTTCTATCAAGCTCCTCCTTCCAGTCGGAAACCGTAGGAGGAGACCGAGAGATACACCTACGGACAATGAGACGGTGGGGCCCGTATCTGCTAGGAACAGGAGAGTATCATCGGCATAGAGTGCAATTTTCTCCTCAATAGTGTCCCGTCTAAAGCCGCCTATATCCTCAGATTGTCGAATAAGGGCAGCCAGAGGCTCTATAGCCAGCGCGAATAGTAATGGGGATAAAGGGCAACCTTGTCTGGTACCACGTTTCAAGGGGAATGATGGGGAGAATCTATCGTTGATTTTAATACGCGCAACCGGCTGGTAGTACAGAAGGCGAATCCAGTTGCTGAAGTGTGGACCAAAGCCAAAGGCAGACAGAACAGCCCAAAGATAGCTCCATTCCACACTGTCAAAGGCTTTTGCCACGTCTAGAGCAAGTAGGGCCCTGTTTCCTGGATTATCAATGGTGGTTTGCATGTTCATAAACACCCTGCGGATATTTACAGCTGTGGACTTCTGAGGCATAAATCCAGACAGGTCTGGATGCACTATCGAGGAGATTTTGGAAGATAGCCTATTGGCCAATACCTTCGCCAGAATTTTTATGTCTGCGTTAAGCAGGGAAATCCGCCGGTATGACTCTGGCAGGAGAGGGTTTTTGTGTTTGTTAGGTAGCACAATTATGGTGGCTTCATACATTGTACTCGGGAGTTTACAGCTGGAAAGGGCCTCATTAAACGTCAGTAGTAAGGTCGGGAGGAGGGATTGTGGGTATTGCTTATATACTTCCATGGGGAGGCCATCAGGGCCAGGAGCCTTCCCGTTAGGAAAGGTGCTAAGTGCCTGTTCCAGCTCCTCTGCGATAATCGGAGCCTCCAGGGCAGACCTATCCACCTCAGCCAAGGCGGGTAGGGTAATACTGCCCAAGAAAGACGCTAGCTCAGCTTCCGTATACTGCGCTCGGGAGGTGTACAGGGTTTTGTAAAAATTGCCAAACGTGTCCAGGATCAGTTCAGGGTCTTGTGAAGTAGTGCCATTAGGAGCCATAACAGCCCCAATATGAGCGGTGTCCTGTTGGGCGCAGGTGATCTGAGCCAATAATTTGCCCGCAGCGTCGCCCTCTGCCCAAAACACTCGTTTTGAAAAAAATTATTTGTGCTGCGATTTCTGTTTAAGCAGGGTCTCCAGGTGCGCCCCCACCTCCCGCCACACACGACAATTGCTCTCAGAGGGGTTACCCACATACTCTAGCTCTCTCGTCGCCACTAACTGGCGTGCCTCCTCCTCTGCACGTCTAGAAGAAGATTTAATGTAGCTAACATTCTTAATAAACAAGCCTCTCAAGTATGCCTTCAGGGTGTCCCATACCACTCCCAAGGGAGCAGAAGGGGAATTGACCAACAGAAAAAATTATATGTCATCCTCCAGCAGTGTTTGCTTATCTATCAAGGACAACCAGAAGGGGTGTAATTTCCAACCTACTGAGGACCGCCTGCCCGAAGACAGACCCAGAATGGACATAGAATGATCCGAGAGGCATCTAGGCTGAATGTCCACTGATGTTATAAAGGGGAGCAGTTCAGGTGTACCCAAAACGTAGTCAATCCTGGACAACGTCCCATGTGTGGCAGAATAGCAGGTAAACTGAGAATCTGCCGGATGGAGCAATCTCCACAGATCAAGGAGGCCCATTTCGGAGCACAATTTACCAAAAGGGGTAGTGTTCGGCAAGTCAGGTGAGCCCACTCTAGGGATCCTGTCCTTATAGGGGTCCATACAGTTATTGAAGTCACCCACCGCTATGACCGGGATAGGGAGCTTGTCTGACAAGCTGATGGAGTATGGTGGGGGTATATAAAAGTTAGCAATAGTACATTCAAACTGTAAGAGGTGGCAATGCAGGAAAATATAACGGCCCGCATCATCCCTCTTTGTCTGTATGCAGGAGAATGGGATTTCTCTACGCATAAGAATAGAAACACCCTGTGAGTAGGAGGAGTGAGAGGAATGGTAGGTGGCTTGATAGGCCCGTCTATCAAGGGTATGATATGTTTCTGTGGTGGTATGCGTCTCCTGCAGGCAGACAACAGAGGACCCACTCCTGTCAATATTATCAAATATAGAACGGCGTTTAGCAGCATCGCCTAGGCCGCGTACATTCCAGGAGGCTAACTTAAATACCCGCTGTGACATGCATACGACAACATAGATATACTCAGCAGCAACACTCGAATGTCCATCGAGCAAGCCCCCTTGATATGGATCCGTGCAGAAATACGTAGGTAGAACCAGTGGAAGTCCTGTGTAGAAGAAGGTGAAGAACAAACAAAAATAAAAAAAGGGGGGGGGTAAAAACATAAACAGGTAAATCAAACAATCCACGCAGGGAAAACTTCGGGGTACATGACTCCAGGCAGCTTCAGAGGTAGAAACAATACAATGGCCACAACCTGGTAGCTGGAGGTAACGAGCCCACGCCATTAGGTTCACAAATGGCAATGGTAGACAAATCAACACAACCAAACGAGCAAACCCAAACAAAAATGGGAGGTTGCGAAGATTTCTGGGTAAGAAAAAAAGGGGGGATATCCACAAAGAGCCCCTAATCAAGGATCTGCGGGGAATGCGGTGATCACATGCCACCAAGACCTCCATGGGAACTCGGCAAAGACACAATACAACTCAAACGGCGAAACAGCTTCAGGTGTCATCTGGGCGGAGATTGCGGTTCTGATCCAGCCAGGACAGGGCCTGAGGAGGTGACTCAAAGAAGTGGGTCTCGCCATTCGCCACTACTCGGAGCCTTGCAGGGTAAATCATGGAATAAGCAAGATTCATCTTTTGTAGCCTTCGTTTGACTTCTTGAAATTTTGCACGGCGTTGTTGAACATCTTGCGAAAAATCCGGGAAGAGCATCACCTTTGAGCCCGCTAGTGATATTTCACCCAACTCCCGGGCCTTGCGTAGTATACGCTCCTTGTCACGATATTCCAGGAGCCTGATTAAGAGAGGCCTAGGAGGATTGCCCGGCGGTAGAGGTCGGGAAGGGACACGAGGAGCCCTCTCCACTGCGAACAAGAGGGTCAGGCAGTCTTTGCCAAATACCTCCATAAGCCATTGTTCCATGAAATCCGTAGCATTATTTCCTTCAGCGCGTTCCGGTATGCCAACCGCTTGAATATTATTTCGGCGCAGGCGATTTTCAATATCATCAGCTTTCATGGCATTAGCTGCAATGTTCTTTATAGCCACTTTAACATCAGAAATCAATGGTGTAGTAACGTCCTCAACTTCACTAATTCTGCCCTCCACTGCTGTTGTCCTCTCCCTCACCTTCTGCAGGTCATGGCGGAGAAAGGAGATGTCAGCCCTCATGCCATGCACCTGATCAGAGAGCGCAGCAAGGGAGGTATTGCACAGCTGTACAGCATGGAATACATCTGATAGTGTAGGTTCTGGGGGCACATTCAGGCGGGTCTTAGCCTTAGATTTATGAGGTTTAGGGCTTTTAGCAGCTTTGGTAGGGTTACTCACTGTGTCCCTTTCTGCGGTCGAGCTGTCCGAGTCCACCGCCAAGTGCATAGTGGAAGAGAGGTAGTCGTCCTCTGTCTCCTTGCTGGCACTGCTCTGTCTGTTCTGTGCGACTCGGGGCTGCTTAGCAGGAGTCCCTGGTTGCCGGGCAAATCGCTCCAGCCGCGCCGCCGTGTCACCTCCCTTCTCCCTGTGCTGCTGGCCGCCGCCATCTTGAAGCACGAGGCCCGTCCTCTGTCCTTTTTTTTGGACATGTCAGCCACGGACAGCCTCTAGATCGGTACCGAAGTGAGCGGGCAGGTGACGAAGAGGTCCGGGGTCGGTTCGGGTGCAGGTAAGGGCTCTGTAACCGCTATCCCCAGGATATTAGGCAGGATGTGGAGCGGAAGCTCTCCATTATGCGACCAGTCACATGCAGCCGACGGCCACGCCCCCTCCCTCCAAATTTTTACTTTAAAGAGGAACTGATTTCGAAAAGCTGTGCTCAAAAAGGCAGGCAGAGGGCAAAGCCCTAGTTAACAGTCTAGTGACATCACCAAATCTCACTTCAAATCTCATGAGACTAGCAGTCAGAGGCCTCACTGCCCTAACCAAATACTGCCTATATACAGTTATAAGACTGTAGGCACGGAAGTGACAAGGCACCCTCAAATCCCAGGAAATGCATTGCTATTTTTTAGGAAACATTCCAGACAGAATGTATATTTTTCAAGGTACTGATTAGGCACAGTTAACACATCTAAATATTTTTTCCCACCTGCTCCGTTTTAGAATGAGTTGAGATTTTTATTGAATAATCCATACAATATTTAAATTATAATATCTGGTAAAATTTTTCTATATTTAGTTTTCTTTCCAGAAATGCTAAGTTTAAAATATCCTAGCATAAAATTGAATTTGATGGCCTAATATATAATTCAGGAGGAATATTTTACTCAGTTTCAATAAATACATACATATTTTCATATTTATCATGTATAATTATTCATCACTTAAACAAATTATGTTGTTGAAATTATTGACATAAATCCAAACTAATTTCATGCGTAGCCTTTCATTCTTGTGTCAAGCAAAGTAACTTCAGGTGAATGTAATTTAGCTGAGACAGACAGAATAATTAGAGAATCTGGTTGTGTATAATGAATTACAATTAAAATTCATTTGAACCTTGAATATGCATTTGAATATGCTTATGTATTTGTGAATTCAAACCAATTAGACAGCTAGTCAGTTTTTTTTTTTTATGACCTTCAGGGATAAGGAACTTGGACTCCAAATTACCTTTTATCAGGTTCAAATTTCTTTTGTTTGTATATGGTTCTAACCATTTGCAATACAATGTTCTTCATTTAGCAGTAAATAAAGTAATACAATGGTCTGTATGCATACGAATAATGTAATTTCAACCATAGGTTGGATTTTAGTGAAAATCTCTTTTTGTTTGGAGAGAACAATATTTCATAGGTGTGGTCACTTCAAGCTTCATGTGAGTATGTACTGCTTTTCTTTTCCCATAAAAGACAGAGCTCTGTTTGCAGTTCACTGGTATTTAGTCTAATTGTCAAAAACTCTGTTTTTCTCTCATCAAACCACAGAAACTTCTTGCAACTAATTCTAGCATTTCACAAGTGCCTTCTGGCCAACTGTAGGTAAAACACCATGTGAACTTTAGTGAAAATGTGTCTATACAAACAACTTCTTTTGTTTTTTATTGTTGGGGAATTCTCTCTAACAGCAACAGAGACAGAAGTAAAATGCCTTTTAGGTTAACTTGGGGAATACTAGAACCTCTGTCAGCTATTTGCAGATTTGCCTCTCCTACTGTCTGGTAAAAGGTTGTCCCCAGAACAAAAAGTGAGAGGAAATCTCTCTAATGGAGTCCTGTATAGCAGTAAACCCTGACAGTAAACCCTAACCCTTTCTTATTCTACCCAAAAAAAAAGATTTGGGTATAGATACTCTTTGCCACTTCCCCCTAATGTGGCGGCTGGTAATGCAACCAAACAACAGTTATTGTATGCATAGTCTCTCCAATATCAACCACTGAGGCTTGTAACTTCTTCAGAATTCTCATAGGTCTCTTGGTGGCCTTGTTTACTAGATTCTTGCTTGCACAGTCACACACTTTTGGTGGACAGCTTGTTCTTGGCAGATTTAAAGATTAAGGAATACAACAGCATTGCACAGCTGTAATTGTACTCTAAAGGTTTGTCAGTAACTTGGACATTTTCTTGTATTCTTCTCCTGAATTGAGCTTTTCAATCACTTTGCCTGGAGTTTTCTTTTGTCTTCATGGTGGAAGTTAAGCAATGATACTCAATCCTTAACTTCTGGTGAGTGGCATCAAGGCATCAGTGTTTATTTTAATAAAACATCCTGGTATAGCATTGATAAGATCACAAGGACAATATTGTTTATGTCTATGTTACTACAGCTCTATATTTACACAATCAAGACTCATGAGTAAATATTGTAGTTATGTGTATTCAATATTCCTCTCATAAATCTGCTCATTATATTAATATCTATGGGACCTCTTGAATTCAACTCTATGCATACCTTTTTTTTGATAGTCATCTTTGTTGGACATGTTCCTAGTTGAACTTTGTATCATTCCAGTTAGTTAGACTATTACAAGATCATTACAGGGGATATTTTTCTAGGGTTTCCTGGTTTGAAATGATTTTTAAAAATATTTTTTTATGTTGTATAGACGCATTTTTTATGTCTAATAAAGTATAGTCCTTAATTGTGTTTGTAGGTTTTGTACCCTTGAAATTCTTGAAAAACTGTACCCTATTCGAGCAATACAAACCTCACAAATGATTTAATTTGACCACTCCATGGCATGCTCACTTTTTCTAAAGGAATCCCAAAGTGGTATCTAAAGTTGATCCAAATGTGTTTTCCAAATGTTACTGCTACCTAGAAAAATTATTATGCAGCCAGACAATAATGGGCCCCTGTGCATGGCCTGCTGTGCTCTTACACCCCGGTTATGCCCTTTTGCAACAGTCCTAATAATTAAAATGATGCCTCTGTTATGCCATGTTGGAAACAGTCATTATATCTTGAATAGAATAAAATAGATATATGTTATACTGTCTCAATAATGGTATGGCATAGGTCACTAAATCTCTACCTATAATACTCTAACTCATATCTATTGATAGTAATTTAAACAATGGAGAGAAGGCGTGACTACCATTATCCATGAAATTACAGTTATTACTAAATTTTATTCATGTATTTTGTCTTCTGAACAGATAAATGTTTTATCCCTCACCTATGCAAGTGTGTTGTGATTTTATATTGTTATATTTTGTGGTGATGAAAGATTTGTGTTATGAAACTTGCATTATAATACCCACAGATCAAGAGAATTGTTTGTCTGGAATATCCAGCATCCTGCATGTACTGACTTTTTAAGTGGGTATTTTTAAAAGTGATCTTATACTGGCTAAAGATTGATTTGATAACAGGTGGAACTAGGTCATTAACAGGGTAATTACAGGGAGAATTGTGTTGTAAAATAAATATCACAGTCTTTTATATGTCGCACAAAAATCCAATTGGGGGCAAATGGTGAATCATTAAATAGATGACTGTTGAAATTAATTTCAGATATAACAAAGCATACAAATGCAGTACAGACCATTAAACCTAAGGAAAACACAAATGGGAAAATGAAAGCTAATTATCATATATGTTAAAACAAATACAGGGAGGTGATCAAGCTAAATTCTTTAATTTTTATTCTATATGAAAAGTAACTTTTTATACTCTTGTTAGACGTAGAGGTTAAGGATTCAGAAGGAAAATATGAAAATATGATTTGACTGAAATTTGTTATAACACTCCAGTAATGTATGTTCATGTTGTAGCATTTACTAATATGCTAAAGAAGTCAGATGTGCTCATGTGTTCATCATGGCTCAAATCACATGAAGGGATAATATGAAAAAATGCAAACTTGTATAGAAAAATAAGCTTTACTCATGGACTATCATTACTCTGCTGTTAGAAAATATTGCACAAATCAGTGACACTGCATGCCTTTGTTAGTAACGCCCTTTTCCCTCTGCCTTTTACCCATTTTCTTATTTTGTTCCATTTTTCTACATTTTGAATGCCTTTTCCTTATATGCTAAAGTGTCACAGTAGGTGAAGGGGATCGTGCACCTTTGACAAGTGTGGAAACTTGTATTACTACCAATTAGTGGTCAATATATACAGTATGTTCCCTTTGTGTAGCTATATAACCTAATTAAGACAAAACCTGATAAAACACCTTTACAGAGTGTACTGGGATTTTAAAGAATGATCTTAGATATTGAAATCACAACTCATAGTCTTGTAAGCCTATGGCTATAGTTATGTGCTTACTGGTAATATTCATGCATTCTGCTCAATTAATAATTAAATAGCATCTTAGATATTGAATTCAAAACTAATGGTCAAGTAAGGCTTTTATGTACTGAAAGTCTGATGTGCTGTGCACAAAACTGTAAAGCATAATATATTATGTTCCGTTATAGTATATGTGTATCAGTGTTTCCAAGAGTAATATAATAGAAGTTAAAAAATATTTTCATCGAAAAAGAAAGTCCACCAGAGGTTAGGCACCCGCCCTCAGATGATTCCCCTGAAACAACAACAAATGGAATGGAAAATATTTGGATAGTTACACTATAAAGGACTATTCCAAAATATGAATAAATTGCCCAGAGTACGTATGCCGTGACACCTGAGCCATGATCCATGTTTATTATTTTCTTCAGCCTTCACAGTTCTCATAGATTAATGGATCCTGCTGTAGTTCATATTTTATATGAAAAGGTTAGGAATTTATGGGGGAAATATTTTCTTTCAACTAAGGTAAAGTTTCAAAAGGAGAAAAATTGCTCATTCAGCATGGATTCACAGCACTGAAGTCTCAGTACCAAGTGGAGTCTAGTTCAAGAACTACTGTTGAACTTTACTTACTACTACACACTCTGGTGTGTCTAGATGCGTTTATTTCATCATATTGAACGTTTGATCTTCCCATCACAGATAAAATTGGTAGTGACACTGACACAGTCATGCAGCTTGCCATTTCTGGTCTCCTCCAGAAAGTGCTAGATGCCTGGCTGTGCCTGCCTTAAGTATTTCTAAAGAAGAACTCCAGGCATAATAAACATTAACCCTTGCAGTGGGCTACCATTTTTGTCTAGTGTCTAAAAAAAATTAACTTGTTCCTCGGCCCCGCAGCAGTGATCTTTCACCTCTCTCCCCCTCTGCTCAAGCTGTGCAATGCCCCTCAGTGTCCTCATGTCCAATTCAAATGAACGGATGGGATGATTTCACAGGTCTTTAGACTGCCAAAGTCTGAGGGAGAAGAGGCTTTTTATTTTAAATGAGACCAAATTGAGCAGTTAACCCTTACAAGATAGCCTCAATGCAAGGGATAATGTTAAATATGCCCGGAGCCACAGACCCAAAATAAACATGATGAAAAGAGACAGAAGTCCTTATCTCTATACTTGTACCCAGTCAGGGACTGAGACAATATTGAACCAAAGCATCAGCATGACAGCCAGGGAAATAACATTCTCAAAAAGAGAGTTCAGGAAAGACAGCCCTTAATAAGTTCTTATGTCAGATTCCCTTTCCATCTGGTAGTGATGAGGGAATGTGCATGGGTTCAGTTTGTGGGCTCTTCATCGAACCCACCATGAATCTTGAAAATTACAAACTTAAACTCGAACCCCATTGAAGTCCATGGGGGATCTGGAAAAGCAATTCTGGTCATTTTTAAAGCTAATAAGCAATAGATTGTCAAACAAAGACCATGGGGAGCTGGGCACTGCTTTGAATACAATGCACCAATGTAAAAAAGAAATAAAAGTACCATTCATCATGATGCAACTTTGAGTGCAATCTTAGAAAACGTCCTATCCGTTTATACTACAGGCTTGATAGATTAAGGCTGTACATGGTGTTACAGAACAGTGTGATTCTCATGGACGGTGTCAATGACGCCACATGTTGGCACCACATAGCTTAGATTTGTAAAAACTTTTTTACTTTTACTTCATTGATTTGTTGATTTGCTTTAATATAGCAGTGGCAGCAGAGGCACCGCTATCTGATTCCTTATTGTAACCAGGAAAAAAATAGCTTTTTCAGTTTTAGCTGCCACTCCTGATTTTTTAACCAGCAGTAACACTCATGAATTGACCAGTGGGAGTAGCAGCTACAATACTGTAAATCTAAGAGCTATAGAAAAGTGTGCTATTATTTTATATACTGTATATAAATACATATAGTAAAGCTTTAACCTGGCCATACATGGATCACATTTCAGCAGTTTCCTGCACCACCAGAACCACTGTGCTCGACACTTTAAAACCACATCTCCCCATTCCTTGAACCCCATCCCTGTATCCCTAATTATTCCCAAGATATTTAAAATATAGATTTCAGGTATGCGTTTGGCTGACATTCCAGTACTTAAATAGGCAGCAACTTGAGAAAGCTCTGCAGTGTGGGCATCTACTGTCAACAGGACTGTTGTGATCTGCAGCCTATGCCTGTGGAAAAGCTATCAGCCATTTGGGTGCCACATGCATAAAGAAATATGTGAATAAGCACCAAAGATCTCGGTGGGAGCAGCATCTAAGTCAGGGATGTCCAAACTCCGGCCCTTCAGCTGTGGTGAAACTACAAGTCCCATGAAGCATCTATCTCCGGGAGCCACAGGGCTGTGAGAATCTTGCAAAGCTTCATGGGATTCGTAGTTCCACCACAGCTGGAGGGCCGCAGTTTGGACATCCCTGATCTAAGTAATACCAGCCGGCCGCAAAAGGCCTGCACTCTGTGTCAGAACACAGAAAAGAACATTGGAGTATCATTTATTTGCAGAAAAAAGCCATCAAAACATTGTAGTGCCTATGCGTGCAGAATTAAATCAGTTGTACCAGGTCCCATGTTGAACAGGACCCCTACTAGCCATTTTTAAATCTAGAAATGAACATTACAGTTTAGTTTATTTGCAGAAAAAAAGTCTCCAAAATATTGTATCACATCATTATGTAGGCTCCATTTTGATCAGGACCCTCACCAGCCATTTTTAACATCAAAATATTGACATTAGAGTGTGATTTATTTGCAGAAAAAGACCCGAAAATATTGTTGTGCCTATGTGTGCAGTATTAAATCACTTATGCTAGGAACCATTTGAAACAGGGCCCCCACCAAGCATTTTGGAATATTTAAACAGTTATACTAGGCCGCTTTGTCAATAGGACCCACATCAGTCTGCTTTGAACATTTTTTTACCATTATAATGTGTTTATCACACTGTAAAAAGTATGTGCAAAGTCTTTAAAAGCAAAAACTAAGCTTATCTTTAACAAGATGCACACCAGCCAGCTTTTAACAACAAAATTATATTACAGTGTATATATTTTCCTGAAAAAGTCCACAAAAAAATAAAACAAGAGGATGCAGCAGCTTAACAGCAACAGAACACACACACACACACGCAAAGGTGGAAAAGCACTCTGTGATCTTTCCAAAATCTGTTAGAGGAGTGTGCAAAACATGGTGTACCGGTCGCTCTATGTAAATATAGACATTTTAAACAATGACCATTGGCATCTAACTGTCCCTGGAAACACCTAATCTCCTAATCACCTAATCACCTGTCTCCCTAATCTGCTATACCACTGTACAACGCGCTGTAATTGTGTCTGTAACCCCACGATAAAATACAGAGACTTTATTCAGCAATTAGCATTGTCCCCTAACTTTCCCTGGAGTCTTTGATCTGCCCTTACTACTACATGCCTCTTATTTATTTATTACAGGTATTTATATAATGGCAACAATTTATGCAAAGTTTTAAATACTGCACATTTACATCAACCTCTACCCTCAAGGAGCCTACAATCTAAGGTCCCTATCTCATATGCACACATACAGGGCTGATATAGACAGGACCCAATTAACCTACTAACATTTCTTTGGATATGAACCAGGGACCCCCAGTGCTGCAAGTAAGAAGTGCTAACCACTAAGCCACTGTCTCTTCCAACACACCCTGAACAAAGGCTGCTAGGAACTCTGACTCTCATAGTGGGTGGCTAGCATGTAAGAAAACCCTCATGATTGGCCCTTATAAGCCACCTTATTACAGTTCAGAGACCAAGAAATGCATGATTGGCAGTACTATGGCGATTAATAATCGTAATTGTTCACAATTTTCTAAAACTGTGAAAACTATGGTTTGGCTTGAACTCATGGTTGACCTAAACCTGAAGCTAGATTTTAGGACTTTCATTATAATATACAGACTGAGCTAATCTGGTATTTTAAATATTTTGCTTGCCTGAGATGTAGGCTGCAGCTTTATTATTAACATGAAAACAGCGGCTTACTATTATCTAGGTAAAAAAATAAAGCTTTTTAATACAAGACAGTTGACCCTTCAATAACTAATATTCTAAAAAAAAACATTTCTATAGCTTACACTTGTCATAGATGTGAACAGTCACATGGTGTTAGCGGTAATGTGCATTTAAAACAATAATGAAGCACCTCTGCAGCTCTTAGCATCATGGTAAAATATGTTGATATAGCAGCATCATCAAAAGTTCATTATGGTAGAACCATTAGAAGGAATGATATGAGTGTTTCTATAGTAGCTGCAGTCATCACAAATGCCCTTTTAGCATGGTGTGATTAAACCCTCTTGGCTCCAGAAGAGCCATCTCAGTGAGCATAGTAAGCATTAAAGATCTGTGCAGAATTCCCACATAAGCAGGGACATTATTGATGAAGTCATACATGTTGATGTTACTGATGCTGTAATGGTTATCTTTTAACTATATAATAATAAACATACTTTTTAGTGAAAATATAAGGAGGATTGAGTAAAAGTAAGGCCTGGTTCACACCTGGGCGTTTTACAGCGCGTTCCTACATGAACAGTAAAAGTGCAGGCAGGGCACTGGACAAAGCTCTAGGGACAAAATTGAAGTGAAATAGTTTGATAAATATATTAATTACATTGTAGTGTGTATTCTGTGTAAATGTCATGTTTGCACTTTTGAATTTCCCGCCGGCTCCGCCCCCCGCTGTGACGCCCGAAAACGAAACTGAAAGCCGAACGCTGGCATTGGCCGGGCGCACACAGCAGAGGACACCACGGGTTTGCAGGGACAAGGTAAGTGACACTTTCGCGCAATCACGAATGTGGCTCGGGGTTACCGCTCTTGGTACTAAAATGAACCCCGAGCCACACTCGGGAATACCGCCAGGGAGGTTAAGGGGCAAAATCACTTACCCAATAGTTATATATGGATATTACATTCCAGTTAAACTTATTTGTTTATTCTACATTGTGAAGAATCCTATGTGTGGACTTTGTAATGGCTGCAGCCGTTGAATGGGATTGGGGATATCTGACTACTGGAGTTCTTAAGGGACAAAAGCAACTGAATCACCTTGGGAGTTGGTGTATCTACTGTCAGCCAGCCATAAACATAGGCCTGACAGAGACAGACAAAGGGCCGTAAAATGCCCAGGCCAACCCTATAGTGTCAAACCTTTCATGCCTCGTTCCTAAGAGAGCCTCATTACCTATCACTGCATTATTTTAATAGAAGAGAAAGATTCTAACACCGGAATTCTTAATGAGGAACACTTTGCAAATGTTGCACAAAATGGAAATATGGGTTTTGGTTGGAGTTTTGTTTTTAACAGCTTGCATGGGATCATATCTTCAAATTTGCCTGGGTTGATTGTTCCTACATGAATTATTAGAGGTCCTCCTGTTACTACTAGGAATGAGCAGTGTGATTCCAATGAAAATTATTTTCATACAAAGTTATTAATTTTGTCTTTGCAGAAATGTCATTGGAATTATCCTCTAAGTTTAACATTTTGTTTTCTTTGGTAAAATGTACTTTCCTAGGTGAAATTTGCTTGAAAAATAATCATCCTTTACAAAATTTTCCCATATTGCTTTACAAGCCTCAAAATCCTCCTAAGCCACCCCTATCAATAAATCATTAAAGGGTATTATGTGGGAAACTAAAGGGTGTAATATTGGTGCACAATTGTTAATCCTGATTAGGCTTGGGCAACAAATAGGAAATAGTTACAACAAAAGGGGCGACAGGAAGGAAATAGTGACAGCCAGTTGTTACAACATGCAGCAACAAAGGAGCAGTTGTGACAATCTGTGGGCAAAAAGGGGAGCAACTGTAACTATATGGAGGTAACAAAAGGGCAAATGTTACAATACATGCCAACAAATGGGCAATTATTACTATATGCAGGCAAGAATTGGACTTTCATTTTAATACACTGTCAAGATATGGGTAATATTAACAATTACGTGAAACAAATAAGAAATTGTTGCAATATAGGGTCAACAGACAGGCAATTGTTATAATACATAGGCAATAAATTAGCCATTATTACAGTGTGCCATTTGTCACATTAGCTAATGCTCATAGCTAATAAGGAGACACTTTTACATAAGAACAGGTCAAAGACAGTTGAAAGGTGCTTCCATAACCTTTGGTAGCCTCAGATGCCTTTTAACGGCCATTGCATAACCAAAAACTATTTAAAAAATGAATCGTAATTTCACCTCCCCTATTGACTCCAATGAATTCAAGTCTAATTCCACAGTTTGGATTATGTGTCATGTTACACCCATATTTCAGATGTAAATGAAAGATGATCATAGTCTGCAGCCCCCACCACCGCCAAATCTCTCCTCCCCACCTACTGAGGGGCAGCATCTTGTGTTTTTTTTATTTGGCATGGTCATCAACATTATTGATTTACACATCCATTCAAGTGTGAAAGGACTACAAGTTCCATCTGCCATCATTGCAGAGGTCCTCGTAGGTCTCAATGCAGTGTAAGGGTGGTGATGTCACCATACTTGTAGTCCTTTGATTGATCTTCAGAGCACAGTAACACACTGCGGATCTGGGTGGGGGAATTGTCTGCCAGAGTCTGTGATCCATTGATCACAGTTGAAATGGTTTGCAGGCTTCAGTGCAAAAAAACCTAATAAATGCACTTTTTAATAAACGTGGATGCATTGATTAATTTTTTGCAAGAGGTGGAATTATCCTTTAAGCTGACATGACAAACGGTGCCAAATTGTCCAAATTCACTGAAATGATGGTAAACAAAAACTTTCAATTTCACTCATCCCTAGTTTCTACACGAATAATGAGAGACTCCTTTGTATAGGCATAGTTACAAATCATTATATTAAAAGAAGACTACAAAAGTTAAACTTAGTTATTTATGTGGAAGTATGTTTACCATATTTAGGACAAATGTCATCACACACATAATATGTTTACCTTCAAGAGAAAGAAATGGATAAACAGGACATAGCTTCAAATACCCCCCTTGAAAATACCTAATTTCTATTGTATCAAAATATTAACACCAAAGCATGTTATAAAAATGTCAAAGTTCCTCCACCATGCCCACCAATTGTTACACAATTTGTTCCTTATCTCCAACATTTCTAAGCCAACCCTCTAATTCCTGCCGAGCATCACAGTACATACAGTATATTATGTCCAATGGACATGATGCATAAGGAAATCTATGAGAATGGGCTAAGAATCTTTTCTATAATATCAATTAAATTGTGTAGTATTTCTGTTGCAAATGGTTTCTGCCCCATATAAACCATCTACATGTATGTGAAAAAAACATTCAAAATATGCGTTCCATTTTCTCGAAACCCTATGTAGATATTTATCACTGTGTTCCTTCAAACATGAAGTAATACTTTTGTATATAGACGTAGCAATCCCTCCTATTTTACCTTTTTAATTGCAGGGAATTTCTCAAACTTTCATCCAATTTATCTTGTGTAACAATACAATATCAACATTTTGAGTCTTTTATGTACATTATATGATGAAGATGACATTGAAACATGTTTCATAACATAAACTAATTTTGTTGTTTGTTTCAACAAAGATTAAGAAATAGAAATGAAGTGCTCTGGGTTGAGAAGCTCTGGTTTTTATTAGAAACTTTAAAAAAATGCTGGATTTAGAACTACGGTCTAAGATGATGAGCGCTGACCTTTTCCTCACCCATGTGAAAAATCTGAAGCCTGACTTGACTCAGTGCTTTGTAATATTGTAATTTTAACGCACTACTTCCACAAATGCTATGACTGATTCTTGAGAACCTTTTCACAGTGAAAATATTCCTTTCATTTGAAACTTTCCACTCTCAGCAGGACTTTTTAATGAAGGTCAAGCCAAGAAAAGACAACTAGCACCAACTACCTTGAGCAAGTGTCAATCATGGTATTCTAGGGATTTCATAAAACCTTGCAATCCTGAGTTAGAAGACTCAAGCTTGTTAGGACAGACATTCAATAATGATCCCTTAATGATACCTTACTGAATATGGTTTTGCCTTGGTTAAAACAATAAGTATGAGTATGAGAGGGTTTGTTACACTCATTAGCTGAGCCACTGAGTTTGGAGCAAGGCCCTCTAAGTGCAAGAGCCACATACCCCAGGGAATCTCATCATATATGGATAGAGTATTTTAAAGTGGGCAATGGTAAATAATATTTATATACTGTATTACAAGGTTCAACATTATTGACAGACAATACTCACTGAGTCAAGTGTAAAGAACTGCATTTGACTGGGCATATTTTATCTGGATGCCAGCTGACATGGTTAAAGAAAATATCTGTAAGTGTGGACATATATGATGAATAAAAAGAGACTTGTTGAAATATGTGAGTCTGATGACTCACATAGGTGGAAGCTAGTTAACAATAAATACCAAGTTATTAATATTTTCTGAGGAACAAGGTTTATATCGGGGAAACTGGAAAGTCAAGAATGATGCCCAGGCCCAGGACAGAAGAGCAGAAGCTCTGATTGCATGAGTATTGACAAAAGGACAAAGAGCAAAAATCTATGTCATCTCTGAGAGGAGGATAGAATTGGGGACATTCATAGGATGCAGCCATGGACATTGGTGGAAATTACATTTTTATGCATCACACAATACAGGAAGGTACCTACTAACCAGGGTAGACAGATAGATGTAAAGTAGTACGGTCATTCACAATCCTCATACTTACATTAAAATAGATAGATATAGGGATACTAGAAAATAACATTTATGGGAGGCAATTATGAGGTCAGTTCAATCGGTATCCTTATCTTTTTCTCACAAATTGCTTCAATTGAATATTTTTCATCGAACTTATCGAACCCCAGAATTTCTTTTTAACATCGGTATTAGATCTGACTCAAGATGCTCTAAATGTGGAGTAGAACTGGGCTCTCTGATACACTTGCTGTGGCGCTGTCCAAGATTAGTAAGATACTGGGAATCTATATTTTTGAGGTCAATATACCTTACAACTCCCTGGTGTGTATTTTGGGGGTCTATTGCCACTCTGAATGGGAGGGCTATAGGGTGTTGGCTATACAAAGAGCTTTATAAGTGGACAGAAACGTCTCCTCCGTCCAAGGGGGAATGGGTGATAGAAATGAATTCTTTAATTGATTTAGAAAAACATGACTACCAACATAGGGCTATGCCGGATAAATTTGTAAAAATTTGGGGGGAAATGGTTATCTTCTCCGTATTATTCTTTACCTCTATGCATTCCTTCATCTACATGACTTTTTTTTTCTCTTTTGCTACTGATATAATATCATGTCTTATGTAAGAAGATGAATGTTGAAGTCTGGGCAACAAATTACCTGTGCTAATGTGTTATGTTATGGTATATTCTGTATGGTAATCTGAATTGTCTGTGGTTTATATATTTGTTTATTTATTATTGTATTTGGTTTTTTTTTCTTTTTTTCTTTTTGATTTTTGTTATGTGTAAAGCTCAATAAAAAGTAATTGATAAAAAAAATGATTGTTAACCAATTATGCCATACAAATAGACTTTTACCACTTTTTTAATGCTTAGTTGGACATATACTGATATTTTTTTATAGCCATTTTTTAAAAATTTTACACAGCTTTTAGTTTGCTTTTATTTATTATTATGCAGCTTTGCAATTTGTAACTGTAGTATGTGGAGCCTAATCTTAAAGGCTATCAAACCTTTTATAAGTTATGAATGGATGCATAAACTACTAAATGGGCTATTGCACAGGTTAGTGCTTTCAGTATACGACACTTTGACATGCATGATTTAAAGAAATTCAGATACATAAAAATGAATATTAATGGGAATTGCAAATCTACTATTATATTGTGTTCTCAACAATCTGCTATTGTGATTTTATTTTGTATAGAATTTTACAATGTATCCAGAATTGATTTATAAATCCTAAATACACACTTAAGATTAAACAGCAGTTAACAGAAAGTAAAATATCTCTGTGTGTACTCTCAGCTTGAGTTGCTTTAGTTATGTTATGTTCCTCATATTACCACATAAAAAGGAAGGGGTTTATCAGGGAAAGAACTGTCTGGATTTTCAATCTCGGGAAACAAACAAAGGAACAAGAGCCCCTATATGCTGTATTTGAATAACAATATAGTACAAGCTTAACCTATTTACTCCCGATATTATATAAACAAACTCATGCTAGGGCATCATAAAAGTAAAAGCTGATTGCTCTTTGCAACAGCGGCAGTTATTTTGTCAGACACTTTTTATCATAAAGCCCAGTGTAGTTATCCTGTTAAATTGTACTTGATGTTTGCATGTAGTTTAGCTTCTTGTAGAGCATTCCAGGAGCTTCAAAATTCAGGATGCTGAATTTACAGCATATATTTATATTTTTTCTATTTTAGATTTGTATCTATAAATTATTCGTTGTTAAAAACACAAAGAAGTTCAAATATTAATACTGAAAAAGGACATGCAGATCAAGTGGTGTTAGTGGGGCTACTTTTTTTTAGCCATCCTCATTCTCAGTCCCAGCAATAAAAACACTGAAGGGGATTGCAGTATTCCCCACCTTGTCCAAAAAAAATAAAAAGAACATTTTAAATGGCATTTCGAAAGAACACACCATATAGGTTTTAGTGGCTGCATTAAAATAGAATTTTCAGTTATATACAAGGTGTGGCAATACAACTACGTATATCTTTAAAAAAAATAAAATCTTTATTTAAAGAGGAATTTTTGTGTTTTCCGTGTACATATACTGTTCCACAAGTGTGTCCAAATATGAAATACATGCATGGTATCATTAGTACAAATTAGACTTAAGTTGCGGACAGAGATGCAAAACAATATAACTATAACAAATGAAAAATAGAAGGGGAATCAAATGTCAGGACCCAGACCCAAATGATGGTGGAGGGGTTCTGATGTGAGACCCCCTTGGGCGGCTTCAGTGTCGTGAGCGGGCCTGGATCAGGACCGGATTTGTGAACTGGGGGCCCGGATCCCTTCTACGGGTCGGGGCACATCGCAGTATCAGTGGTCTGGAAAGGAATATTCCAGGGGGCGGGGAGGTGGAGAGGTTAGAAAAGGAGGGGGGAAGGGAGGGGGTGAGAGGGAGTGAGAGAGAGGCAGGGGGGGTAGGTAGGGGAACCAGAATGGGGTGCTAGCTTGGTAAGTCAGGTTACTGAGCCTTGACGTAGGGCTTCATAGGCTGGGGAGTTGAGAAACTCAATCCAATAAAACCAGGTCTTTCTGAATTTGTTGGGGGCGTTATGGAGGGAGCTGGTAAGGTCCTCCATAAGGTAAATGTCGTGAATCCTATCAAGCCATAACTACGTATATCTTAAGACAGTTTAGTAAGCATAGAAAAAACCCAAACTCATCTTACAATAAAAAAGGTTCACTTATATAAACCCCTGTGCTATTACTATTAACATTATCTCTGTTCTGACTGTGTAGATATTAAAATAGTAACGTGTACCTGTGCCCTGATTATGGACATTACAGTTTTTACATATCCTTAAAGGATAAGTTCACATTTTGCAAAAATTAAAGAAATGCATAATTAATCATGTATAAAAATGCATTTCTTTAAAATATGCATTCACGACTGGAAAGCACTGCATTGTTCTTGTGATCACTCAATCACAGCTGCAAGGCTCAGGCTTCTGCACATTCTCTCCCAGGCAGAGCGTGTACTACAGAGTTTCAGTTAGGAGAGATGGGGGAAGGACGGCTGGACTTCAGACTGCATTAAATTACCTCATACAGCATCCAGCCGTCCTCGCTCTAGGTATATGCGGGAATATGGGCAGCTCTACCACATTTAACCAGTGCTTCTGTGATGCTGCATGCCATTGCTTTGCATTGACTTCCTGGTGATGACAGTGGTGGAACATGCTTGCGCAAGGAGCACAATAAGCCTCCACTAAAAGTGCATGAGACAAGGTGACAGTGAAGGACCACAATTCGGATTGTCACCCTAGAAAAGGAATTGTCCAAACAAGCAGAATTGTCAAGCATTATTTTAATGAAAGCTGTAGATTTAAAAAGATTGAAAATTATTTTTAAAATCACATTAGCATGGTAAAGATTATACAAGATTTTAGCGTTTAAATCTATTTTGATTCTTAAGCAGTTGTTTTTATTGCTTTCCCAGCTCCCTTGATTTAGACGAAAATGTAAATACGTGTAAGCAGTATGACTAGTAACATTTCATCCAAAATGAACAAAATACTATAGCAAACACTTGAAGCATATCCTTCCAGGAGCTGTTTTACATGTTAGCCAGCTATAAACATGAATTTTCTGTTATTTACTGCTGAGTCAGATTAAAGTGGAGTTGTAAGCTGGTAATATTAATAGAGCACTGTAGTTGTATGAAATATCCTTCTCAAGAGGTGAGGCTCACACAGACATCTATCACTTCTATTTAAGTTGCTCATTGCTTCAGGAAAATATAAAGTGGTAAATCCTCTTTCCAGCGTAATGCAAAGTAAGCATCTGTGAGCCATCCTAGGATAATGAAATTTCATATGCAGTATTTGGTATTCCAGGATTGATAAAGGTTATCAGCAAAGCATTTATAATAAAAACCCCTCTCCCTTCTCCCTAGCATGCACTGGGAGGATGACAGTGCTATCAGGTTGACATTTCTGTCAGAACTGGTATTTGAACCACTGGATGATTCCTTTAAATGCCACTGCTATCATCTGTTCAGTTTTAATTATACCTGCCTGAAGTTTTCAATGACATTGAGCAAAAAAAAAAAAATGAGTTTAAAAGCTGATGTTTGGGGAGTACCTGCTTTTTGATATACAAACAATATTACTGCTGTGTTGTTTTTTTTTCATTGCAAGATGTGCAGATTAGGTAGGGATGACATAGATGCGAATGAAAAATTAGCAATTGCAAAAATGCTACCTACTGCTAAAATGCAAGAAGCGTACACATTGTTTTTACGACCTGGCTAATTTATTGGCGGGTCATTTGTTAATGAGCCAGATTGCAGTCCCATAAACATTAATACCTGCTGTCTGAATCTTCACAGATAAGCAAAGAAGAGCAGGCTTTATTAGAACAATTATATGGTGTTTGTGATAATTCCTCTTATTAAATGTGAACCAGGAAATCTTGTTTATGAAGTCATTAAAACTCTTTACCCTTTCCAGTCAAAGGAGTAATTAAAATAAGCTCGGGTCTTCACTTTTTCTGGACCTGTTTAATATCACAGCACACATCATAAGGGCAAACTATGGAGATATTATTTCACTTCCATCCCAGTGATATCATCCCATAATACAATATTAAAGTTAAGCAGGAAAAGCAGAGACTGCAGAAATAGAAACATTTTTGCTTTTATAAATAAAGATATTTTATAAGTCAAGAGGGATTCAAAATACAAATATATTTAAAACTTAAGTAAAGTTAAAATGACACCCCATGAAATAACAATGCTATTAATATGCTTTTAGGATTTGTAAAATCATATATAATACTAAAAAATCAGACTTTTCAGTTATGTCAGTTACTTTTCTCACTGAGAGCACACTGCTTTATGCTGCTTATGTAGGGTGAAAATACAATTTATTTTTAAAGGTGGTTGGTTAAGATTTTTTTTAACAATGTGGAAGATTTCTACAACCAAACTTAATGTCACCTTACATTAAACGTGACTGGATATGATCAACACCATTAGTAAAGCTGGGTTGTACTGTATATGGCCTTCAAGTGTATTTATAGCCAAACATTCTTTTTAGCTTTGGATGCAATATGAAGGGGTTAAAACCCCTATCAGGTAATTTTTTTTTTTTCTGGCTGGGCAGATTTCCCATATTTTCTTTTTCCGGAGACACATAGGAAATAATAGGTAATCTACCCAAAATGAGAGTAAGTATGATTGTAAAAATATGCCCTCAACTCTTGATCTGGTCACAACGCAAAAAAATTGGATTTCCCATCACTTTCTATCTCAAGGAAGTGATACCATCACAAGGAAAACATCACTTTAGATATCTACTGGTTGGCATTCAATCTGTACAGGAAGTGTACCTAAGGAAAGTAGATACATCTCTCAGTGTTATGTGGATGATCTCTTAGGGCCCTACTTATAATGGACGTTGGATATGGGTGTTGCAATAAATACTCCACGCTGCATCTGCATTTTCCATTTGATTCATTAAAGGCATCTGAAGGACAATGAAGTGGAGCCTTCATTGTCTGTCAGAATGTTCTCTGCATAAAGCAAAATGAACTTTGCATGCTTCATAGTCCTGAAATAGTAAAGAAGAAGGAAATATTTTGTTTGCTTAATAAATGTACTGTAGTATTTTTTTTAATTAATTATATGGCCATGGTTAGACCATACTGAAACTTGGGCCCTCAGTGTTTGGCAGTGTTTGGCAGCACTATTGGATCATTTTAATTTAAAAGTCAGTAAAAAGCTGGAAATAAAGGAAGTCAAGTCAATGCAGAAAAATGGTTGTCATGACCATGCGAAATAAATGCAATATTTCAGCCAAGAATGCCAAGGAGTATGCTAAACTTAATGTATAAATCCTAGCCAGACTCAGGCTTACCAGGGCTGTCCACATGCAGGGTGTTTTCACAGGGGAATTTGACCCTGGGAAACCCGCAATGTCCCATATATACAAGGACTATCTATGTATCTGCCCTGCAACTCAGTAGCCTCTGGAAAAACATCAACCTTGGGTAAGATTGTTCCTTTTTATCCAAGCAGCAAACAGAGTCATAAGGAGCAGGTTACAACCATGGGTGCCAAATATAAACAGCCTCGTAGCCCAGAGGATTCTCTTCCTTGATAGAGACATGGCATATTAGGTGCTTGCAGCGCCAAGGATGGACTTGGACATGTGGCTGCCAATTGCCCCATATATATGCTCTCAGTGTACACACCTATTGGAACGGTACAGCATATTATGGGCGTGTTTAAAAACTTGCTACACAGTGTAATAATTGAATGTGATCATCTGCTTTGGGAACTGAGGGGGAGAAAACAGTTCACCAGTCCTGAAACTGTGTCTCAAGTAAACTGTTAATATTGTGCCTGATCTTGAGGGGGATGTTGGCACCCCTATGTCAGAGGTACTTGACAACTTTCCAGTAGCGGTCATGGTTGGAGAGTCAAAGGAAAGTGCCCCAGTGCCAGAAATAACAGATATATTGGTGGTCGGGGAAGTTCCAAATTTGGCAAATGCATGGAAAAATATACAGGTGAAAAATTGGGAACCTCAAGAACGAGGAATTAGCCTGGTATACCTAAATTTTTCAGTATACCAGGACTTATTGTATCATATAATGAAGGAACAGGAGCAAGTTGAGGAGTGACTGGTGGTTTTCCATAGACATGTGCACAACAAAACAAATTGTTTCCAGATGAAACAAATGAAAACGAAAAATGTTTTAATTAGTTGCGTCAAAGGAAACAAATTTTAATGTTGTTTCGGATTTGGAGGCAACGAGCATCCGAATCTGAAACCGCACACTAAAACGGCAGAACGAGCGGCGGCCACTAAAACGAGCGGCGGCCATATCATCCGCCGGCACGTTCTACATATGCGCGCCACCATGTGCAGAACACGCTAGTGGCCAATATGGCCGCCGGCGTGTTCTGAAAACGAATTTATGTATGCCCGAATATCATTTTAGTATATTCAGGCATATTTAAAAAAAATTATTTAGGATTCGGACGAACCGCCAAATCAACTGATTTTCGTTTATTTGCAGGTTCGGCCAAATCCGAATGCACATGTCTAGTTTCCCAGTCATACAAAAGGATGGAATAGGATATAGCTGATTCCCATGTGTTAGGTTGAGCAGCAGTTTGTCTGTCCCAGTATTTACAAAGCAATTGAGGAGTAATGTAAACCTTGGTCTGTGTCTCAAATTAATGGTCCCTAACTACTCACCACACAGTTCAGTATACCATCCCCTAACCGATGGACTGGTAGAATAGTTCAATAGATGGTTAAGAAGGATAGAATATGACTTCCTGTTATCATACTAAATGTTTTCAGTAAGAGAAGTGCCACAGTTGTCCACAGGGTTTTCTTTATTTGATTATTTGTACTGTAGATATCCCTCAGAACTCCTAGATGTAGTCAGGGAAACATAGGAGCAAGAGGCTACACCTCAGAAAAGCGTAACAGAATACACATTGCTCAGATGCAGGATAGGACAGCAGCAGTCATGCCCCTAATTCAGGAACTTATGCAGTAGATAATGCTAAAATCAGGAGCTTTAACCTGGGGCATTAAGTCTTAGTTTTGGTGCTCAATTTAGAGAGTACATTTCTGGCAAAGTGGTAGGGCCGCTATGAGATTCAATGAGAGATTAAATCTGTGATGTCAACTATCAGGTATACCAACCCAGAAAGAGAAAGCCCCTCTGAATATACCCTATCAAGCATCGTGAGTCTCTCTCACCAGAAACTGACCCTAAAGTATCACTAGCTAAATGTATACCAGAGGTTAGGATGCCGCAGTTCTTATCTGCTACTCAAATTCAGGAGGCGAGAGAGTTCTGGCAGAAAAATTGAGAATTTTTCTTGGAGTAACTCGGCCAAACCTTGGTAATTTTTCATGATACTTTGAAAGTAAAAGTAAAGTTAAGTCCTTATCGGGTACCTAATGCTCAGAAAACCCATTTCAGAAGAGGTACTGAAAATGGTAAGGCCTGAAGAAATAGAGGAATCTAACAGAGAGTGGTCAAGTTCCATATTGCTCATCCTTAAGCCAGATGACACTCTGAGGTTTTGCAATGACTTCAGGTAACTAAATTAAATAACCAATTTTTGTGCTTATTCCATGACCCAGGTTAATGAGTTGATAGAAAAGTTTTGTCCCGCTAGGTACATTATCACCATAGATCTTACTTAAGGGAGGCACGTTCCTTTAACAGCCAGGGCAAAGGAAAAGACAGCTTTCCTAATTCCAGATAAGCTGTACCATTATGTTGTAAATCCCTTTTGGATTACATGAGGCCTCACCCTCTTTCCAAAGAACAATAGACCACATTAAAAAACATATGCTTCAGCATATCTAGATGATGTTGTCATTATTAATCTTGATTGATTCCCACCTACAGAAGGTCCAGGCAAAAATGTGCAATAGGCCTGGAAGCATCCCAGTTCTGAGTACATCATTGGGTTGGGGGTCATAATGCCTCTAATGGGTACCACTGGGTACTACCAGAGGTTTGTGCTTAACTTTGCTACTATATTAGATCCACTTATGAATTTCACCAAATGGGCCCAGTCAAGTATGACGTACTTAAATGAAGAGAAAGCTTTTCAAGAGCTGAAGGTACTATTGTGTAAGAGACCAGTGTCAATTACGCCCAACATCAGTCAGGAATTTCTTGTACAAACCAATGCCTCTGTTTTACCCTGGGAGCAGTCTTGTCCCATTTAATAAGAAGAATTATGGGGCAGAACATCCAGTAGCATACCTCGTTGGAATGATAACTCCTGCAGAGAGGAATTATTCAATAGTGGAAAGGGAGTGTCTGGCCATACAGTGAGCACTAGAGTCATTGAGGTATTGGATGGCTCAGAAAGGATACACGGCAAGAGTCACAACATACTTTCTGGCATTGCAAGACTTTAAATTCTAATTAGAACACAGGCCAGGGACTCAGCAGGAGAATGCTGATAAATTGTCAGTAGAATGGGAGGGTTGGTGTGGCAACAGCAGTCAGAATTGTGGACAGTGTGTATGTGTCACCAAGGTTTTTTTCATACATATGGTCAGAGGCACTAGGGTTTATGGTTGATGTGGAGAAAACAAACATTTGTGGGTCCAAGAACCCAGATGCTTTGTAGAGCTTTGGGTGTAATTGCTAGGTCCGTATCTTACCTGGTTCTGAAAGTGAATGTGGTTTTTGATCGGGAAACTCCATTCATTCAAAAATCGAACATTAAAATGAAAAAAATTTTGATTGACATTCTTCAAGTGTCTGATGGCATTATCGGGTGGTAAAGAAAGATCTTTTTTACACAAGTTAGTTCGGAAATCTACTAGTGTATGGCAAGTTTAGGGGGCACCTTGTTAGTCAGAAACCAACCTAATTTTAGTTAGAGGCTCAGATGAGCAGATATTTTTTTTTGTTTTATGCTATGGACTTACTTGCTGTAGCCTTCCTACATTGAAATTGGGTTTGCTGCCTTGCTGAACAATAAAAGTGCAGAATTAACCTACTTGGCCTGTTCTTGGTTGTCCCTGTCTCATGGATGGTTACTGCTGCCATTACCACCTGAGCCTGTTCCACTTAATATATATATATATATTGTAACAAGGACACTCCACTGTAGTCCAAGTAAATCAATCATGGGGTCTCATGCATTGTACATAGTATTTAGCAGTGTCAGGTATCAAAAGTTAAAGTCGTCACATTTAATTCAGTTACAGTTTCCCAGCCATATGCACATTTTGGAAACATTTATGAGGGTGACATTAGAAGATCTAATTAATATGTGATAATATCTTGAATAAGCTTAAACGAAGAATTTGTGAAAAAAAAGGCCAAAACACAAAAATCTCTAGCATGCATAATTCACTTTTCAGTGGTATAAGTTGGGGCATAATGTGCATTTCTTGCCGTTTAATAGTGGAACTATCAGATGAAATATGGAAATTACAATACTTTAATAACTTCCTATATGAACGATGATGAGACTGCCTAAATGATTAAGAGGAAGATATGTTATAATGAACTAAAGCCACTCGAGTGTAAGGTAATTTTAATTCAAATCTCCATCTGCTTATGTATAATTAAGACTCATTTAACAAGTTAATGCCTGGCAGAGAGCACTGATAACTTAGGTATTCACGACTTTTGCTAAAGTATATTGAATGATTGCATAGAGCCGTTTTAATATGCTGCAGCTGAACTTTGGAGCCAAACCTTTGTTTTGTAAATGGCTTTCTTGAAAACAATGACACACTTTGGTAGAATGCACTGAAAAGAAGGAGCTGAAAAAAGGCATCTATTTATTTTTGATACCCTGTTTTGACAAGAGCTGACAGACCCACTGCTGACATAAATATTGATGGTATTCATCTTGCTCTCAGTACAACAATGAAAACTGTTAGGGCTGCTCAGCCACCCCAATCTAAAAAAAGTATTTTTCGATTGCGGAATTTGCCACCTGAGTAAAATTGAAAAATAAATAAATAAAAGCTCCACTTGAAATTCAAACACGGTTTTATGTTAATGACTTGGAAATAAATCTAGTAGTTCTGGACTAAGTTTAATGTAGCACATTTTTTAACTCTAGCATTAATCCCTTCATCTTGTATCAATCTCATTTTATTGCGCAATACTGCATGTTGTTGAAATATGTTCTTTTATTCTAAACAACGCTGATGACCTGGTTTTGTAAGTTAATTGTGTTATTATTATACATTATAATATATAATTAAAGTATTCTGAATGCAGTTCAGTCATTGACACAAAAGCAACAAGCAAGCAAGCAAAATGTCCTGACATTAGTATAAAAAATAGGAAAAAATCCTTATGTGAATATGTTTTTGATGTTCTTTTGAAGCATTTGATGAATTGTGTGGTTATTTATGTGGTTTTATCTGTTGGTGCGCCATTAGATCTTCTTACATATGTTTTAACATAATAAACCATAGTATATGAGAATAGGTGTGAATGATCCTAAAAGCAACATACTTTGTCAGTCATTTCATAAAGGATTTACCCCTCCATCACTGGTAAGTAAAGCCACTTTGTCATATATTTTGGCTACACAGTCCAGAAGGAAATGGACATAGAACAGGTATATAGCAGTTAGATATACAGCAGTGCATCATCTGCTGAAAAGGGCCAAAAGACATGTATACAGTATTTGTGTCCAATGAATGTGTATACACCTAGCTACAGTGGAGTAATATGCCTCCAAAAATACAACTCTTGTATCAGACCTCATGCACAAGATCTGTCATCTGATGGTGTCTTCTGAGATTTATGATACCCATAAACCACCCATAGACGTGATATGAGTGTTGCTAACTCTATCGCTTTTTCCTGTCTACACCACAAGCAGACAATGGTTGATGACCAATTGCCAGGTGTAATGAGTACTCAATTATTTTTATTTCCCTGGTGTTGCGCTGGTGTAGTCTTCCCCCAGCTCCATCCTCCATGTCTATTCAGTCTGGCTGGTTATCTTTATGCCTATATCAGGATAAAATGACCACTAATATGTAGACAAGCTTCGACTGTCATTTGAGGTCTATAACCAATTGCGCACATCAAGATTGTTACCAACAATCTATCATCCTTAAAGGCTGGAGTGTTATGGAGATTTATTTCTAGCATGAACCATATGCAATATATGGATTAACATAATTGCCCTTTGTTGGAGAAACGTCAACCAATGTTCAGAATGTTAGAGTTCTGGTCCCTACTAACAATCAGGAAACAATGAATGTGGCTTCTGATCATGCAGCTATGGAATCTGTCCACTGCTGTCTACATTCACAAGGTGGGGTGAACTTGATGGGGAACTAGTCTCTCTGCCCACCCAACAACAAAACTTCTTGACCACTATGCTTGTCTGTGTGGCAGGTGCAGTGGTCAGGCAGGGAGATCAGCATTACTGAGCTGCACTAAGTGCAGAATGTCTGGTATGGACGCTCTGGCCTCAGTGCCAGCCTATGTGTGACAAATTCATGTACCTGTTTCTAAGCAATATTTGTTGTGCAGAGACGCACAGAGAGGTGACAGAATTTCTTTTTAGACTTCAGGGATTGTGTGTGAGGAAAGCTGAGAATGTACACCCTTCCAATATGGCAGCCATCATGTGGAAGTACAACATCCAAATATATTCCTTATTTCCAGACTTGTGCATGAAAGTTTGTTTTGTTTTTGGTTCGTTTCTATTCAGATTTTGTTGTTTGTTTTCTGAAATTCGGATCCGTTCCATTCAGAATTCAGATTGATCCAAAGCTTTGGTTCAGATCTGTTCAAATCTATTTGGATGGAGTTTGGCTGTTTTTAAATGTGAAAATTATTTAAACAAAACAGCGTGGTGGGGTCATCCCCCTATTCAAACCAGACCCTTTAGGCCCGGTAGGGATTTTGCCAAAAATCCCATATCAGACCCTTGATCTGAGCAGCAGCCTGGCAGAGCAGGAAAGGGGGGGGGGATCGAGTGCCCCCCTGCACCTTACCAGGCCACATGCCCTCAACATGGGGAGGGTGCTTCGCCAAGGGGGGACCCCCTGGCAGAAAACCTTATCCCCATGTTGACAAGGACAAGTATCCTGGTGGTTGTGGGGTTCTGTGGGCAGGGGGCTTATCTGAATCTGGGTGCCCCCTTTCATAAAGGGGGCATCCAGATCCCACCCTCTTCATGAATGAGTAAAGTGTAGTTTTTACCCCTACTCATTAACCAAATACATAGTAAAATAGTAAATACACCGCCATGTGCTCAAATGTCCTTTTAAAAAAAAATAAAAACATGACACAGTTGTTGGCAATTCCTTTATTCCAAAAAACCCTAAAAATGTCCATCAATGTAATCCCCAAATCAACCATGTTGTCCAGTGATGTAGATCCTCGTCAATCATGATGCCTGCGACTTGCCGAAAGAAAAGATCCTCACCACCCACCACCATGTCTGATCCTAACAGACACTGGCTGCAAGTGACAGGTCTGCTACGGAAGTTAAACAAAGGGGCAGAGCAAGTTGTGACATCACTGGACTTTTTCCGCCCCTTTGTTTATATTTTGTGACAGCTCTCGGTCCCCTAATGGAATGTTTTTATTTCAAATAATGAACTTTTGAGCATGGTGTGGTGTGTTTATTTACTATTTGACTATGTTTTTGGTGAATGAGTAGGGGTAACAACTACCCCTTACTCATTCATAAAGGGGAGTGGGATCTGGATGCCCCCTTTATGAAAGGGGGTACCCAGATTTCTATAAGCCCTCCTGCCCGCAGACCCCCACAACCACCAGGCCAGGGTTGTGGGGAAGATAAAAGCCATGTTGAGGGCATGTGGCCTGGTATGGTGCAGGGGATG
>NW_017306359.1:1678921-1683729 GCF_000935625.1 Nanorana parkeri | reverse complement strand
CCCCCCCTTTCCGGTCCTGCCAGGCCTATGCCCGGATTAAAAGTCTGGTAATGGATTTTAGGGGGGCCCCACGCATTTTATTTTTGGCATGGGGTCCCCCCTTAAATTTTTACCAGACCTAAAGAGTCTGTTATGAATTAGGGGGGGAACCCCACGCTGTTTTTTTTATATAGAAACTTAACAACATTACTAATGTTATTCAGACAAAATTCAGATGCATCCTAATATTCGTTTTCAAAAATTCGGATAAGTTTTAACTTCTTTGTGTGGTTCAGACATTTCAACACATCCGAATGTCCAAAAATGGCGATTTTTATCCAAATGTTAGTCGGACAAGAATAAATGCACATGTCTATTTCTTTTGCTTTCAAGGTAAGCATTTTATTTAAAATAAAACACCACTATTTATTACTCCGTTCTTAAACTATTGAAACTTGTATATTATTATTTTGAACATACAATTACTATATCAGGGGGAAACTAAAACCTTATTTTACTTCTTGTATTCTTTGTTTATTTGTTTATTATATGATTACATGCCTTAGTTTTAAGGGTGCTGTAGTTCAGAAATGACGACATTCTTAAAGTACAAATATTTTTGTGTAACTAGAATACCTATTCAGTTGCACTTTTTCTGTTCTACACAATGATCTGATGGTTTGGCTATATATATATGATTCATTGCATATGGATGAAAAGAAGACATATTCAACCTTTTTGGCATCAGCCAAACATATCTGTTGGTTTGTAGGAAGACTCACCAAAACTCCACTAATGGTGTTGCAGAATTTGCCTAGAGGGACTAACATATCTTCCTAATTCAAAAACTGACAGGTTGATATGGCTGGTGTCACAACACTAGATATCATTATTGTTAAAAACATGTACATTAAGTACAGCTGCCTTCAATTGTCCTGTAGCAGCAGGTCTGACACCACAATCTTTGCCATTTTTCCGATTTTCTTGCATTACCACCTCGAATTAATATGGGTTATTTGGGGGTTTGTATCATTTGATTTAAACAACATGCCTATCACTTTGAAGATGCCAAATTTTTTTTATTGAGATACAAACAAGAAATAAAACAAAAAACCCCAGAAAACTTGAACGTGCATAACTATTTACCCCCCTAAAGTCAATACTTTGTAGAGCCACCTTTTACAGCAATTACAGCTGCAAGTTTCTTGGGCTATGTCTCTATAAGCTTGGCTAAGCTTGGCACATCTAGCTTCAAGGCAAAACTGTTTCAGCTCCTTCAAGTTAAATGAGTTTCACTGGTGTATAGCAATTTTAGGTCATGCCACAGATTCTGAATGAGATTGAGATCTGGGCTTTGACTAGGTAATTCCAAGACATTTAAATATTTTCCCTTAAACTACTCGAGTCTTGCTTTAGCAGTATGCTTAGTGTCATTGTCCTGCTGGTAATGTGAACCTCCATCAGAGTCTCAAATCTCTGGCGGACTGAAACAGGTTTCCCTCAGGAATTTCCTTGAATTTAGCAGCATCCATCATTCCTTCAATTCAGACCAGTTTGCCAGTCCCTGACGATGAAAAACATCCCCACAGAATGATGGTGCCACTACCTTTCTTCACTGATTGTGCTCTTGGGGTGGTGAGAGGTCTTGGATTTGTGCCAGAGGGCAAACATTTTAAATTTTAGTCTCATCAGACCAAAGTACCTTCTATTTTTTCTGTAAGCAATGGCTTTTTTTTCGGGCCACCCTTCTATGAAGGCCAGCTCTGTGGAGTGTATGGCATAAAGTTGTCCTATGGACAGATACTCCAATCTCTGCTGTGGAGCTTTGCATCTCCCTCAGGGTTATCTTTGGTCTCTTTGTTGCCTCTATGATTAATGCCCTTCTTGCCTGGTCTGTGAGTTTTGGTGGGCAGTCCTCTCTTGGCAAGTTTGTTGTGGTGCCATATTCTTTCCATTTATTAATAATGGATTTAATTGTGCTCTGTGGGACGTTCCAAGTTTCAGATATTTTTTATAACCCAACCCTGATCTGTACTTCTCCACAACTTTGTCCCTGACCTGTTTGGGGAGCTCCTTGGTCTACATGGTGCCGCTTGCTTAGTGGTTCCCCTTGCTCAGTGATGTTGCAGGATCTGGAACTTTCCAGAACAGGAGTATAGATACAGTATACTGAGATTATTGCACACAAGTTGTATTTATTTTACTAATTATGTGACTTCTGAAGGTAATTGATTGCACCAGATCTCATGTAGGGGCTTCATAGCAATGGGGGTGAATGCATATGCATGCATCACTTTCAGTTTTTTAATTTTTTGTAATTTTTAAAAACTAGTTATTTTTTTTATTTCACTTCACCTTTTTAGACAATTTTGTGTATGACAATTTCATGTAATTCAAATAAAAAAACATTTTAATTCCAGGTAATAATGCAACAAAATATGAAAAATGCCTTTTGACATGTATATACTGTATCTATTAACACCTATTAACGTATGTTCTGTTAGGGCAGCCCGTTTATTTGAATAGGCTGCTCAATGCACTGCAATGGACCAAAAATCATGCAAACTGCATTTCTGGGGTTGCCACATGTTGTGCTGTGCTGCAACACCTGTGCTCTGAGATGATTCATGGGGGTGCCATTCAGAATAAATGGCACCACTTCGTACTATGTTTATTATACAGGATTTATATAGCACCAACAGTTTGCAGCAACACACGCAGTAATAGTGTAAGTCTAAGCAAAAGTGGAATTACTCTTTAACCCATCACCCACTGGAATGGTATTAAATATTTTCTTTTACAGGGTATCTGTGTCTCTTTTTTATGATAGTTACAGGGTCTCTTTAATAAAACTAAATCATTGTGTTTCATGTGACTTCTTACCAATCACTTACAAAAGAACAAAGTTAATATTTAGAAAGAGAGATATCCAGTGGTTGCTTACTGAAATGTATGCACTGGTTAAATATAATGGTTGTGGTGGTCTGAGGGCAGGGGGGGCTTATTTGCATCCGGGTACCCCTTTATTTAAGGGGCACCCAAATGCGGCTTGCCCATTGTGAATGAGTAAGGGGGTACTTGTACCCCTACCCATTCAATAAAGGGTGAAATAAAATATAATATAAATAAAGAGACCAAACTTTTGAAAAAATCCTTTAATTGAAGAAAAACACAACAAAAAGTTGATAATTCCCTTATTAATAAAAAATTTGATCCAATGACGTAATCCAGGAGTCAATCACGATGCCCACCACGTCGAAATAAAAAAAATTACGCACACACTGACCTGACCGCACGCAACAAACTCCCACTTCAGAATGAAGAATCTGACAGATGTTGGCAAATTATAAACAATTGGGCGGATCTAGTGGTGAAATCACCGCCAGCTCCACCCAACTGTTTACATTTGGTACAAATAACCTGAGGACGCTGGTCTGTCATTGAATGATAATAACTGGGTGGAGCCAGCCGTGACGTCACCGCCGGCTCCGCCCAGTTGTTGTCATTTAATGACAGCCCAGTGTCCTCAAATAACCTGAGAAAGCTGGTTTGTTATTAAATGATAAAAATGGGCGGAGCCAGCCATGACATCACGCATTTGAAGCATATGTGCTTGACTCTGCTGAGCCATTCGCTAGCCTTGGGCTGCCGTATGGAATATTGGGAATAGCCCGTACAGCAGCCCTTCGGTTCGACTGAAGTGATCCGAAGGATCAGCCGAAGCTATAGCTAGATCCTTCAGCTCCTTAGTGAATAACCCTCTAAAAGAGTTTACAATGAATTTCACTAAGAGTTTCCATTGAATTGTAAATCTTTGGAGGAGATAGGGCTCACTGAACAGATAAAGGTGAATTAGGAACATAAGAGAAAATATATATACAGGTGAAACTCGAATAATTAGAATATCGTGCAAAGTTCATTTATTTCACTAATGCAACTTAAAAGGTGAAACTAATATACGAGAGAGACTCATTACATGCAAAGCAAGATAATTCAAGCCGTGATTTGTCATCATTGTGATGATTATGGCTTACAGCTCATGAAAACCCCAAGAACCCCAAATCCACAACCTCAAAAAAGTAGATTATTACATGCAATCAATAAAACAAGGATAGTACATAGAACAATATCGGACCTCTGAAAAGTACAAGCATGCATATGTACTCAGTACTTGGTTTGGGCCCCTTTTGCAGCACTTACTGCAATTACTTTTGGACGATATTCTAATTATTCGAGTTTCACCTGTATTGTTCCTGACTTTAATGAAGTGCATGTATTTTGCTAAAACCTTGTTTAAGTCACCGGGACCATATTTAATCCTCCTTCTGCTCTAATTAGTTAACCTCCAAATCTAACAAAATAAAGTCCTTAAAGTGACCCCATCATTGCATCTGATTCTATGCAAACACACATTTAAAAAAAGAACTCAGTTTGCAAGGGAAGACGTAAATGCTTAATGTGTATGTCTAGTCAAAACTGGTGTCTCCTGAACTGCAGCAGAACAGGAATTGAGGGTAAATATCTCAGATGGCATACCAGATAGCAGTAGAACCCCAATGGGAATTCTAACATGTTCTCACTCTATTCAAAACTAGAAACACATTTTTGATGTACATTTTAAGGAGAAGGTTCACAAACTTATGGTGAATCTTCATTGGATTGCACCAAATGTTCTATGGATTTTTCCTGTTGACATGGGGTCTATTCACAAAGCTGCCGAGGGCAGCCGAGTGAATGACCGATCAGAAGTGAAGTGAGCCGAACACTGTTCGGCTATTCACTTCAGGCTGGTACGGCTGATTTCAGCCGTACATCGGCTGAAATCAGCC
>NW_017306359.1:1671714-1678875 GCF_000935625.1 Nanorana parkeri | reverse complement strand
GGCTATTGTGAATAGCCCGTACAGCACCCCCTCGGTTCTCCTGAACCGAAGTGGTCCTGGGGCCGAAGCTAGCCGAAGGATCGGCCGAAGCTACGGCCAGATCCTTCGGCAGCTTTGTGAATAGACCGCTAGTCTTTAAAGCATCCCCTTCCTTGACTGTATGCTCCACAAGCCAGGTCCAGAGTTAAAAGAAATATAATTCTTATAGTGTTTCAGTCAAATTTTAACATTCTATCGTATTATCTATAGTAATGTCTACTAAAACTAGTGATGAATGAATCAAGCAACAGTCGCTTCGCTAGGTATTCATTGAATCCAGTGAGAAATCCACTAAGCCCAAGCATAGCGCTGAACCCACTGAAGTAATTAGGAGCTGAATCTTATCATTTACTCACTCAAGAAGGTGGGCAGATATCTGGGGGCCCCCTTATTGTAAAGGGCTTCCAGATTCCAATAGTACCCTCTTTGCATTCCTGGATTAGGGTCTATTATGGATTTTGTGAGGGACCCTATTCTTACAGGGACAATGCACATTTTTGTGTGCACTATCCTTTAAGAATAAAGAATTGTGTGGGGGTCTATGATGTTATTTTAATTTTGAAGAGAATGGGTAATGAAACAAGATATGTATGAGTAATAATTATAAGATCTTCTTGTTGGATTTAGATGATGCCTAATATCATGTGTTAAATGAGGAAATACTTTTTGTAAATGAAATAAAAATATATTCTTAAAAAAAAAAAGAATGGTGTGGGGTCATCTTTAAATCCATACCATTCCCTTATCCAAGCAAACAGCCTGGTTGGTCATGAAAGGGAGGCAGCAATGCCCTCCTAGTCATACCAGGCTGCATGCCTTCATCATCACCTTGCAGGACAGCTTGTCCACAGACTAATAATATAATTTTCATTCTCCCAAGATGTTTCTCTTTGGTCACTTGACTAGAGCTTATTTAATAATTGAAAGTACCTTAATATATTCATACAGACTTGTAAAATTCCTTAAAGAAGAATTGTGAGGTGAGTGATTTCCACTCATCCTCATAGTTAGAGCCAACCTGTGACAAAGAAGCTGTCACATGTCAACTCTATCGATCGGGAAGTGAGCAGAAACATGCACCCATCTGCTCACTTCTCGATGAACGTCTCCCTGCAGTGAGCGGTGACTTTCAGTCAGCGCTCCCCACAGGGATTCCCCCCTCCCCTCTCCCATCCTCCAGTGCTGAGTGGAGGAACGAATGGGGGAGGGGGGCGGGCATAGCTGGCTCTGCCTCTAGATAGGCAGGGCCAGCTGTCACTCACACAGCTGGGTGGATCTCGACTGTATTGTCGAGATCCGTCCTGCCTGCGGTGCTCTCAGGATATCGCGGGCAATAGCCTGCGATATACTGAGCTTTGGGTCACGGGATGAGGTTAGTATATGTCCTCCCATGACCCTAAAGAGAACTATTGGGAAAAAAACACCCCATAGTTCTTTTTAAATAAATATGTTTCATATGTCTTCCTATAGGAGACACTATGGCTTTGCATTATGGTGAAAAATGTATCTAGCGCTTGCTATCCAACATTACTTGCCTAACAAAGGAAAAATTGCATTTATACCTAGAGGTAGCTTAGATAGATGAAGCACCTGGCCCAGCTGACATCCATCCCGATGTGCTAAAAGAATTAGTTATTTATAGGCAACTATATTTTGTTTTCTTTTAACTGGGTCAGTTGCACATTCCTGGTATGCAGGTGATGTTGAATCACTATTAGGAAGAGTGATTAGCTTAGATTCTTGCACCAGGGCCCTTTGTTCCTTAGCTCCGCCACTGAGCTTAGACCAAGAAACTATAGACGTGTATGTCTGGCTTACTGCTGTATGTAAATTATTTAAAAGTATATTTAGGAATAATGTACAGAAATATATAGTAAAGACTGATTTAATAACAGAAAATCAGAGTGGATATATGAAACAGATCATGTCTGACTAACCTGATCTGCTTTATTATTAATAGATATTCAGTTTGAACTGTTTGAAATTTGACTGATGTCATTTTGCAGACACATTTGATAAGATTTCTCATATTAGCCTTGTACAAAAATTGAAGCTGCAACTAAAAACTGTGTTTCTGCATAGGTAACGGAGAGAAGACAAATGGTAGTTATAAGCAGAACATATTCTCAATTAGTAACAGTTCTCTACAATATGTTTATTGATGCCACTTGATTGATAACAACTCAGCAGAGCAGTAACATATTACAGAAGGATCTTGACAAAATGACAACGTGGATGTTTAAACAGCAGATGATATTTACAGGGTTATTCACAAAAGGGTGAAGAGTTTGGAGTAGGCAGGACAAGTGAACAATCTAGGACAAAATAGCTGAACTGGAAAGAGAGCTGAATTGGATAATTTGTCCAAATCAGCTATGTTGTCCTAAATTGTTCACTGCTCCTGCCTTCTCCAAACTCTTCACCCTTTTGTGAATCACCCTGCTAATGTTAATAAATGTTAGATTTCACACATAGGTTGTATTAAGGACATTGGTCCTTGTATATATAACTACAATGGGGGAGGTTACTTGGTAAGACCGGTTAATACTGATAAGCTAAGCACTGGCGCTCAGTGCCATTGAGCAGCAGAAGAATCAATGTAAAATGTATTATGTTTAAAAATAGGACATAAAAACAGGCGATGCACAGCATGGTATTGCCTTTGTATAAATGACTTGTAAGGATACATTTTGAACATGGAGTACAGTCTTAGACATATCACTCTGAGAATATAGGAGATTTGGAGAGAGAATATTAGAGGGAAACTAAATTAATAAAAAGGCACAGAAAGTCTTTCATCAAGTGAAAGTTTAGGAAACTTGTGTTTGTTTAGTTTAGAAAAGAGGTGACCTAGGAAGTATCTAAATAATTAGTATGCGTTTAAATGTCTTCAAGGCGAAATCTTTTTTTTTAATGGAGATGTAGTAGGCAAATACAAACTAGCCAGGAACTGTCATTTAGAGGCGGTAAGGATTTTATAATGTAAGTTTTCCAGGAGTACATCGTACTGGTATGCAGCATTACGTGCAGGTTTAAGCTTCCCCCTTCCCAAATATGCTGGGAAAGTATTTTTTATGTCTTTTCAATGTTGCCCTTTAAGCCATATTAAAATACAAGCACCCCAATGAATGGTATTTTTTTAAAAATTTCCGTTGCATGGAAACATGTTTCCCATGGCAGTGCCCAGCTACCCATGTCATTATTTTAACAATGATATTATCATTTACATCAACATGATCTCTTTTATATTATACTATCTGAAAAAGGGACTACATGTGCCTTTAAAAGAGAGATACCCACAAGCATACAGCTATAACGGAAATATTAATTCTAGGTGGGACTATGCATCTACGATCATACCTCGTATACAGATTCTGCCCCAATTGCACCATGGATTTCATAAGTACTTTTTTAGTACTTAAAAGTAGTTTTTACTTTTTCTGTAGTAGACCTTCCTAAAGCTCAATTCTGGGCACAAAACATTCTTTTAAATAGACTTATCAATAGCCACAGAGGAAATAAATCCTTTGTGTGCACCAAATGCCTTTGTAAACCCAGGAATTACCTTTTAAAAGTAGTGGTGAAATCATCACTGTGCTGTACATTATGGTATCATGTGCAGAGATCAGAGCTGGCTCTGGACCCAGCAGACGCCGCCCACTACAAACTGACTGTAGTGAACTACAGGAGGGGGTGAAGATAAGACCAGTCACCCTGCACAAGAGCAGCAGTGATGGGTCTTTATAACAGGAAGCTCCTGCACAGATGAGGGAGAAATACACAAAGTGCACCAAGATTCGAATATATATATATTTTATGTATATATATATACACTATATTGCCAAAAGTATTGGGACACCTGCCTTTACACGCACATGAACTTTAATGGCATCCCAGTCCTAGTCCGTAGGGTTCGATATTGAGTTGGCCCACCCTTTGCAGCTATAACAGCTTCAACTCTTCTGGGAAGGCGTCCACAAGGTTTAGGGGTGTGTCTATGGGAATGTTTGACCATTCTTCCAGAAGCGCATTTGTGAGGACAGGTACTGATGTTGGACGAGAAGGCCTGGCTCGCAGTCTCCGCTCTAATTCATCCCAAAGGTGTTCTATCGGGTTGAGCTCAGGACTCTGTGCAGGCCAGTCAAGTCCCTCCACCCCACACTCGCTCATCCATGTCTTTATGGACCTTGCTTTGTGCACTGGTGCACAGTCATGTTGGAACAGGAAGGGGCCATCCCCAAAATGCTCCCACAAAGTTGGGAGCATGAAATTGTCCAAAATGTCTTGGTATGTTGATGTCTTAAGAGTTCCCTTGACTGGAACTAAGGGACCAAGCCCAACCCGTGAAAAACAACCCCACACCATAATCCCCCCTCCAATCAAACTTTGCACAATGCAGTCAGGCAAGTACCGTTCTCCTGGCAACCGCCAAACCCAGACACATCCATTGGATTGCCAGACAGAGAAGTGTGATTTGTCAATGAGGTGACCTAGGAAGTATCTAAATAATTAGTATGCGTTTAAATGTCTTCAAGGCGAAATCTTTTTTTTTAATGGAGATGTAGTAGGCAAATACAAACTAGCCAGGAACTGTCATTTAGAGGCGGTAAGGATTTTATAATGTAAGTTTTCCAGGAGTACATCGTACTGGTATGCAGCATTACGTGCAGGTTTAAGCTTCCCCCTTCCCAAATATGCTGGGAAAGTATTTTTTATGTCTTTTCAATGTTGCCCTTTAAGCCATATTAAAATACAAGCACCCCAATGAATGGTATTTTTTTAAAAATTTCCGTTGCATGGAAACATGTTTCCCATGGCAGTGCCCAGCTACCCATGTCATTATTTTAACAATGATATTATCATTTACATCAACATGATCTCTTTTATATTATACTATCTGAAAAAGGGACTACATGTGCCTTTAAAAGAGAGATACCCACAAGCATACAGCTATAACGGAAATATTAATTCTAGGTGGGACTATGCATCTACGATCATACCTCGTATACAGATTCTGCCCCAATTGCACCATGGATTTCATAAGTACTTTTTTAGTACTTAAAAGTAGTTTTTACTTTTTCTGTAGTAGACCTTCCTAAAGCTCAATTCTGGGCACAAAACATTCTTTTAAATAGACTTATCAATAGCCACAGAGGAAATAAATCCTTTGTGTGCACCAAATGCCTTTGTAAACCCAGGAATTACCTTTTAAAAGTAGTGGTGAAATCATCACTGTGCTGTACATTATGGTATCATGTGCAGAGATCAGAGCTGGCTCTGGACCCAGCAGACGCCGCCCACTACAAACTGACTGTAGTGAACTACAGGAGGGGGTGAAGATAAGACCAGTCACCCTGCACAAGAGCAGCAGTGATGGGTCTTTATAACAGGAAGCTCCTGCACAGATGAGGGAGAAATACACAAAGTGCACCAAGATTCGAATATATATATATTTTATGTATATATATATACACTATATTGCCAAAAGTATTGGGACACCTGCCTTTACACGCACATGAACTTTAATGGCATCCCAGTCCTAGTCCGTAGGGTTCGATATTGAGTTGGCCCACCCTTTGCAGCTATAACAGCTTCAACTCTTCTGGGAAGGCGTCCACAAGGTTTAGGGGTGTGTCTATGGGAATGTTTGACCATTCTTCCAGAAGCGCATTTGTGAGGACAGGTACTGATGTTGGACGAGAAGGCCTGGCTCGCAGTCTCCGCTCTAATTCATCCCAAAGGTGTTCTATCGGGTTGAGCTCAGGACTCTGTGCAGGCCAGTCAAGTCCCTCCACCCCACACTCGCTCATCCATGTCTTTATGGACCTTGCTTTGTGCACTGGTGCACAGTCATGTTGGAACAGGAAGGGGCCATCCCCAAAATGCTCCCACAAAGTTGGGAGCATGAAATTGTCCAAAATGTCTTGGTATGTTGATGTCTTAAGAGTTCCCTTGACTGGAACTAAGGGACCAAGCCCAACCCGTGAAAAACAACCCCACACCATAATCCCCCCTCCAATCAAACTTTGCACAATGCAGTCAGGCAAGTACCGTTCTCCTGGCAACCGCCAAACCCAGACACATCCATTGGATTGCCAGACAGAGAAGTGTGATTTGTCAATCCAGAGAACACATCTCCTCTTCTCTAGAGTCCAGTGGCGGCGTGCTTTACACCACTGCATCTGACACTTTGCATTGCACTTGGTGATGTAAGGTTGGATGCAGCTGCTCGGCCATGGAAACCCATTCCATGAAGCTCTCTATGCACTCTTGTTGTGCCAATTTGAAGGCCACATGAAGTTTGGAGGTCTGTAGCTATTGACTCTGCAGACAGTTGGCGACTTCTGCGCACTGTGCTTGAAGTTTGGTTATTCTGAAACGGTGGTTATGACCCAGGTTAATACTGAGTCCTCCTTATCTGCTCCATTAGTTGCAAGACTTTCTTTCAAATCTAAGGAAAGTTACATTTGAGCAGAGAGAGGATATGTACAAAAACAGCCAACATTTGCAAAGTGATGAGGCATCACACTTAGAGGATGAGTGCAATGATGTAGAGGGAAAACTGAAATTCAAACAATTGGTGTTGCTGACAGTGCTGGTAACAATAATGCTTACAGGAAATCTATAATTTTGTAAAAGGTGAGGAAAGACAAGGAACATTCGTTTTTACAACTAGTAGTTTTCATAGTACATACTTCTTCATAAACTGCTGCCATGATAATGGAGAAAGGGACAAGAAGTGCAAAAAAGATGTTGCTCAATGGCAGCTCAGCTAAGCTCAGCCTCCCTCCCTTTCTCCCCCTACAATCATCCTGTATATTTAGGCATGGAACATGTTAACATTTAAAATATGAGGGATTACACTCAATAAGGTCAATTTTTTCTCTGATATTCCAAAATTTGCATTTCGTACAGGATTTTTATCCATCCTGTTATCGATCAAGGGGTGGATCAGGGGATTATTGTTGGAACAGATTTTATGCTCATGTCTGAAGAAATTATTTAGGTCCTGAGTGTCCTTTGCTTCTTTTAATTATTTAATTATATTACTTGACCAATTAAAGTTAAAAGAAATTATCAAAGAAAATACATTTAAATTTTTTAAAAATTTTAGGGTCATTT